>NW_024870772.1:8477500-9000000 GCF_019054845.1 Dipodomys spectabilis
ATGACTTACATTTCCATAATTCTTGTACAATACCTGTAATGAGATGGTCCCACGACCATGAATTTGAAAAAAAGTTTCTTGGTATTAGAGTCCAAACTAAGGCTAATGCTTAAGCTGGTATTCTTGAAATGCATCACTGACTCAGAAAGCTGTAAATGAAATAATATTAACTGAAAGTTAGATTTCCATCATATATGCATAGCACTGTGAAAAATAACTTTCTCTAAGCTAGTAAATTGAGTTCAATCTCATAAAAACTATTAAACAACCCATGAAACACACACATATACACTATCATTCTGAAAACTTTGTTGATCAATTTTATGAAATACTATTAGGGAAAATATAGATTGCATTACGGTATTCTCTTATGACATTTAGCATTTTAGCAAGCCTAGAATATTTTTTTGCAAAATAATATGAAGTAAAGAAGGTAGATCAAAAAGCTAACTAATAGATTTAGAAATAAGCTTTCCTTAAACAAATTTTCAATTTTAAGAATGATATAAGAGGGCTGGCAAGGTGGCTCAGTGGTAGAGTGCTTGCCTTGCATGCATGAGACCCAGGGTTCGATTCCTCAGCACCACATAAGCAAAAAGGAAAAAGCCAGAAGTGGTGCTGTGGCTCAAGTGGTAGGGTGCTAGCCTTGAGCTGAAGAGCTGAGCAATAGCGCCCAGGCCCAGAGTTCAAGCCCCACAACCAGCCAAAAGAAAAAAAAAAAGAGATTAAAGAAAATTCTGTCAGAAATTTAAGAATTAATTTTTTCAATGTTTTAAAAATAGTGTTTGTTTGGTTTTGAATTTTTTTAAGATAATATCTCCTCAGCCAGTTGAGGAAGGAATTTTTTCATGATCAGGCCAATATTTAAAGGTCATTGCACATAAACTTATACAAGGTTAGTAAAGTAGTCCTAAAACACAGACATTTTAAGGAAAGAAATATTTTGAGCTATTTTAAGATCTAAACTTATCTTAAAGTATGCATCATGGCTGGGCATCAGTGGCTCATGCATGTAATCCTAGCTACTAAGGAGGCTGAGGTCTGAGGATTGCGGTTCAAAGCCAGCTAGGGCAGGAAAGTCTGTGAGACTCTTATCTGCAACAAACCACTCAGAAAACCAGAAGTGGCATTGTAGCTCAAGTGGTAGAGCACTAGCCTTGAGCTGAAGATCTGAGGGACAGTGTCAAGGCCCAGAGTTCAAGACACATGATCATTAAAAAAAAAAAAAAAAAAGCATCAGGACAATCAATAGATTTAGGTATTTGTTTTGTTACTTTCTTTTTCAATATACAAACATCCCAAATTTCATGCTTAAAATTACTCCAGGAATTTAATTTTGAAATTTCCTCCCTACTTAAGACTATTCACACAAGAGATAGCAAGAATATTAAGACTAGGAGACTGCTCAGACTAGGAAATATACTGATATAAAAATACTTTGTTTAGGGGCTGGGAAGGTGGTTCAGTGGTAGAGCGCTTGCCTTGCATGGATGAGGTCCAGGGTTCGATTCCTCAGCACCACATAATCAAAAAGAAAAAAGCAGGAGATGGCACTGTAGCTCAAGTGGTAGAGCACTAGCCTTGAGCTGAAGAGCTGAGGGACAGCGCCCAGGCCCAGAGTTCAGGCCCTACAACCGGACCCCTCCACAAAAATACTTTATTTATTACTACTTAATTAAATCACATTTTCACACATGAATGCGAATTTCATCACTGTACAATTGTACAATCCAAATGTCTCGGCATTAAAATTTATTAATGCAAATTGATCATTATTGATCATTATTGATATGTGTAATCCATAGAGTTCACATGTACTGATAGAGAAGTATATTTAAACTCATTTTATTAGAATCATACTCAGAATTATACTGATTTTACTGCCAAATGATGAATTTTTACCTCAATAAAGGATTAAAAAAGTATAATTATGAGATTATTTTTCTACTCTTCCTGCTGGATGAGTTAAATCAATGTGTGTCTTCAGATCTACTTTGTTTAATATATGCCAGAGGAACTTTTGTCTAGCATCAATGCCCATTGACTTAATAGAAGCATGCTAGGGACATGCTACTATGTAGATAACCTCATCAGCTATCCAACACTGGTTTACATAAGAGCACTTGAGAAACACAGCAGTCACCCCACTTCATTTGCTGTCAGTGACCCACTGTTCTCAATGGTTTTCCATCAAAAATTAACTCAGCTGGAAGAAGCCAGAGCATAAGAGAACATTAGATACTCAGACAAATAACACATCTCTTGTTAGGTAATTGCCTCTGTTTTATCTCCTGTTGTATCTCCAACTCAAACTTCTAATGTATTAGGAAAGCATTGATGAGGTTAAAGAGAAACTTCATTTAACATTTATTTCCATTCACCTTGAATTCCACTACTGCTATAATGCAATCAATCGTTGAGACTGGAGCATGAATTCTGTCAAATTTCAGTGATTTTTTTTTTTTAGTTAACCTAATATTACCTTTAGTTGTTGTTGTTTTTTAATGTAGAATTGATTCAAGTCACATTCAATAGTTATCGGTAGAAAATCACAATACCAGGGTTAAATAAAAAAAACAGCCTTTAAGTATTGTTAAATAAAGGCAGTGAAAATATTGCTCAGATTACCTCATTTTTTATTTAACATTTACACACTCATAAGGGAAAGAGAAGCACCTCATTGCTTTAAATTTAATTTAAAAGCCAAGCTGTTTTCATAGAGGATTGACACTTTGCACACCAAAACATCTGAGAATCATTGTTAAAGCCTAATAAACTCTCCATTTCTGTTGCTGGTATGAGTTTTATTCTGCGTAGGCTTACCTTGGTTTACAATATGTAAGTTTGTTATTCAACTTTAAAATTGGCCATCATTATGGATATCAGTTTTTGAAAAAAAATCCCTGTTGCTACATTGCTGATTTTAGCTGCAGGTCCTTATAGCTATCGTGCTAATATCAGGGTGTCAAGTAAGGACATATGCAAAACATCCTCTTTTATTCTTGTGTAGAGGAGAGTTTATGTAGGAGATTTGCTTTCCAGGATTACTTGCCATCATCCCAACATTTCATACCAGCTGAACATCTCCCACATAGACCAAATGTCTTTACTTGAGACAAGGCATATTTCCCTAGAGCTAACCAAAACTCAAACTTGTTTTATCCATCACATCTAACCATATACCGAAGTTATATAAATAGCTGCCATCACCTGAACAATACTCATCTGATAGGCTTTAAGAGTATGCATACTTGCATTTTTAGAAATATCATCATATCACTGGTCTTTCTGAACCCGGAAGTAGTACTTTGGATGTTGAATAGCTCAAATAAGTCCTAAAATGAATAAACTAAATGTCAATCTTAGAGGTAATTTTTTTAAATATTGTCTTTTGTTTCTATTTAATTCATGTATTTTTTTTCTGTTCTGACATATCCACCTCCAGACACAGAAGAAATAGTTGTGCTTTGTCCTCGCTGTTACTAGACAGTCTCAGTGTTCTGCTAGGATGTAATTCATCTTCATTGTTTCTGTGCCGACAGGATGGAACCTGCTTACAAATTTTACAGCTAGCAATATTTTTTATTGTTGTTCTGAAAGGGCTCCTGAGGGCTTTCTATTTTATTTTTAGGAACATTCTGAATCCCCGCCCCCACACACACACCCTGTTCTGGGTGCCAACGCTTGAATACTGGGGAGGGAAAAACCAAGCAACATCCACTCCACTCTGGAACTGTGGAAAGTTTTAATGTAAAACCCCATGCTTTGATTTATTACAGGTGCTAGGTTTTAACTATGTTATAGCTAATGAAGAATACTAACAGTCTTTGGGAAATCCTGATATTCCTTCAAACTAAGAAACCCTCACTGTGATCCAAAAGTCCCAGATGAAAAGCAAGCAAATAAGAATGTAAATGACAATAAAAATTACCATGTTTTTCCATTGTTTCCAGATATTGAATTAAACATTAGGCCAATAAAAAGTCAAATTTATGGAGAAAGTGTGTAATTATATCATTCTGTATTTAAAACAACTCTCTTCCTTGTTTCTAATCTTCTAAACCTTCTTAGGTGTAATTATGAATGAAAGTGGCTGAAAAAGAAGTTTAAAAATGATAACGTGAAAATGAACCTGATATATTAGGCATTTATCTCTAAATCAACTTGTGAGAGACAATATGGAATAACAGCATGTGAAATCAAACACACACACTCACATTCATGCTAATTGTTTAATTTTTAAACTGAATATGAAAGCACAGAACTCATGCACATTGTATAGGATTTGCATAATTATTCTCATGTAAAATTTTTGTACTAAAATTAAAATTCACTTGCCAATTAACTGGCAATAGTATATAATTTAATCCCTAATCAACATTAATAAACATAATTCAAGTAGACAAAGCAGTTTTCCATTTGTATTTAGTACTGTTTTGAAATAAATTCATAATTGTATGGTAGTTTAAGGTGAACTTAACTATTGTCATACCATTTGTATATTGGTAAAAGGCCAGTTTCCATACGAACACTTTATAATTTGTATCTATATCTTAATATAATGAGTTTTATGTTTTTGCTGCTACTTTTATGTAACAATAACTATGTACTTTCCAGTAAAGTAATTCTCATATTCTGCAGTTTCTTTCTATAGAAAAGGTTATAAGAATGAGAAAAGTTAAGATTAATGTCAAAGATACCCTACTGAAATAAAAATGTCAAGCATTTGTCCTTTGCTAAAACTGTTTTCTTTTTTTATTTTGTTTAAAGTGAAATTATAAATGCTGAATATTAGATTTGAGGAATATCAAAATTATGTAAAAGAATTTTTTATTGTCCTAAATTGAATTTTGGTAAGCATTGTAGTTGCATTGCTTACATTCTATCAAATTTTAATTAGAATTGCAATTCATGTTGCATTGGTATTGATTAACATTCCTATACTGTCTAATAATCCCAAATTAAGTATCTTGTGAGCTGTTTCCATTGTTGAGAAAACTTATTGAAGGTATAAAAATTGCCTTAGAAAATAATATATTGTATAGATTATACTTCATGATGTTTGGGTTTCTATGTAAATAAGGATGTGTGTGTTGTAAGCCTAAAGTGTTTTTACAGCTAAACAAAATATTTTTCACTTGTAGATAAATTGTTATGAGAGCATACAAACAGGTTTTAATTAAAGCAAGTCCTCAGTGATTTAATAAACATTGATCATGAGATAATTGCTAGTCTTCATGGTTTGAGTGTTAGAAATAGATATCTTAGAGGAATTAATCGTGTTGAATCTTTACATCACTTTGGCAGCTGGGAATTTTAATTCATGCAGTTAAATATGTACCTAAGGAAAAAGCAAATGGCTTCAGTAGATGATATGTGATCCTGTTTGTTTTGGATGACTCAAAAATTAAGGGAGAAATTATTTTCTTTGTTTGGTATCAGCCTAATCTCTATTAGTGGGCAGTGTAGTTTTTACTTTCATCCATTGTTAGGTTGTTCCTGACAATGTGTCTTCCAACCATCACTTCCATAATACATCCCAGAACAGACCTTCTGACACAGAGCCTGATGTCACCTATACCCTTATTTGGACTTTTGACGTTTCCTTTAATATGCTGCAGTTTGGAATATTGTTCCTGATAGAAAAACTATCCACTCTGTACTAGTGTGGATCCTACCAGCTCACTCAGGCACATTTTGAAGCAATCTTCTTATGCACATATTGGCATAACTGAGTTTATTTATCTCTCTTAATTCTTCTTAAATTCTGATCATACTTTGCCCACACATACCTTATGCTTCTGTTCTGTTTTATATTCTAAGACCAAGAAAATGTTGTAGTGGGAAAAATGTAACATACTCATGTTTCTAAATCTTTTTGATTGTTCTTTTTTGCACCCTGAGATGGAAGACTAGAAGATGGGCTATAGAGTATGTTAACAGTCTTCAAGCTGTGCTTATATACTAAGCTTTTGACCTTGAGTAGATTACCCAAATATATGCATGTCAATCATCAGAAATGGAAATGATAAATAATGACAGTACAATCATCAGGAAAAGTTGGGGGCAGTTAAACAGAATGCAGGATACAATTACACAGGATGTGTGTTTAGTAGGAAACACTTGGACTTACTGTTACTGTGGGATTTGTAACTATTAGGAAATAGTACTTAATTTACTCTAGGTTTATACTACCCCATTGCTATTGTGGTCCCATTGGGTGATTTTTATTTGCTTTCCCTCTTTGTTCTATTTGTGTTTTGTGAATAAGAAGCCATATTGTCTTTAAAATAAATTTTTAAACTCTTCTTAAAGTTTTGAACTAAAAATAACGATAAAAAACCTATTGGTGTGAAAGCTAAATCAAGGCTATTGTAATTATAGACTGAGAGGCATGGAACTACACAGAGTATGTATTACTAAGTTGAACAAAAGTTGTGGTTTATCAAACCCAAAAGTTGGGTAAAAGGAGTATATTACAGAGATAGATATCCTTGTAAACTACTTAAAAAGGCAGCTTTATTTAAGAGAATGTTTTTCAAGTTAACCTTTAAAACACAGTTTCTATAAAGGTGCTTCAGGGATGTTATAAAAGTTTAATTGGTATTTCAGTTTCAAATATTTTCTTATAAGATTTTTTTAGTTTAAATATTTCCTTTTAAGTTTTTACAGCTATAACTTAAAAAGTATAACCTCAAATGTATTATATTTTAAGTCAGTATTTCATTTTTTTGATGCTAATACCTGAACTTTAGTTTTGATGAAATAATATTTGATAGTATTTTTGTTTTAATTTTTAATGCATAAAATAAATTTATCACACTAAACTTTCACTTTTACTTATAGTTAATCTTGTTTTCCACTGTTTTTAATTTAAAAAGTCATTATTTGCTGATTAATGATACTTGAAAATATCTGGTTTAAGAATTGTTTGGGATAAACACCTAGAAGAAAATATTCATGAGTGGAGACATCAATTTGGATTCTGTGCTCCCATTGACATTTCTTCTAAGAACAGTGTGGGAGATACAGTCAATTCTCATTATTTCAGTAGTTATGTGCTATAAAGTCACAAGGAACACTAAATTAGCCAGTACTAAATCACTACTCCTTGGGGAAATACAATGTTAGGAACTTATGAGCCTCTGGTCACATTATTTTCATCAAACAATCAATATATCACCTTGTTTTATGTGTGTTTATGTTTGAAGACACCTGATTTAATATATACTGATGATTCATTAACACTGAACTCAGTGGCCAACAACAATGTATTTCAAGCTTGAATAAAGCTAATGTCACACATGCCTGTTCTCATTAAGACTCACCACAGCTATTTTTTGTGGTTAAGAAACCTAGAGGTACTTCAACCCTATGCTTGGAAGTCATTTTAATGAACAAAGTCAACAACAAAAAGTACAAATAATAAACAAAACAAATGAAAACAAACAACAAAGTGGCATTAAATAAGCAGAGAAGAGAGACATTAGCAAAAGAAATGAAATGAACAGGCACAATGCTGTATTATTTTTTAACTGAAACATAGATATTAACATTGATACCTTTTCCTCATAGGCACATGCCTGTGTATGTAATAGTCATGAAATGTTTTGCTTAAATGTTTCACCCAGTAAGTGAATTTGGATATACCAAATCTATAAATGCCATTTGAAGGAATATATTAAAACAGCTTGTCCACTTGTTTTGAGCAAGTTTCTAAAGCATGAGAGTGTGTTGAATGGTAACTTCTTTTTACAACTTCTTGAAGATAATAAAAACATAATTTGAGAAAAAAAGAATTGTATAGAAAGAAACCTATAAGGCAAAAATAAAAAGAGAAAAAAGACTGTAACAACAACACTAGCAACATTCTTAAAGTATATGAACCACCCCTAATACACTGCTGGAATGAAGATGAAACTAACCTTTATCTTGGACTACCAGTTTGTATAGTCCATAAATAGCATTAATCTGACTCACTAAAAATGCTTGGTCCCCAACCAACCAGAAATTACTTAGTTAGGATATGCATTTATTGATCTATATTAACATCAACCTTTTAAAAGCATGAGTTGGACGACAATGGCTCATACCAGTAATCCTAGCTACTCAGGAGATTGAGATCTGAGGATTTCTGTTGGAAGCTAGCCCAGGCAGGAAAACCAGGAGATTCTTATTTCCAATTAATCAACTCCAAACTGGAAATGGAGCTGTAGCTCAGACTAATTGTTTGAGGACTAGTCTTTTTTTTTTCTACATATAGTAAAGATACTGTACAGAGGGGTTACACTTACATGAGCAAGGTAAGTCAGCATTGTTATACCGTCCTTTGTTTTCCCCCTATTATCCCTTTCTTGCCCCCCAACTCCTCCCCTCTCTACCGCTGCAAAGTTGTAAAGTTCGTTTTCACCATACTCTCTTATACATCTCATTATTACAATGAGTCATCCTGAATCCATATTTCAGCATTTTGTTATTTCCCTTCCCCTCCCAAAATTAGAAAAATTTATATAGCAGATACAGGACACCAGAATCAAATACAGTGACAACAGAGATTGTAACAAGGAGAAAGAACATACAAAGAAACAAAAGTAAAAAAAAAAATCACATAGTACATTGTAAGTGCATTAAAAACAACAGCAACAAAGATAAAACCTCTTGTGTCCCTATCTTGGGGTTCATTTAGCATCAGGTTATTTGACCTCATCTGCTTGTCCTGGATATATACTAGTTATTGCAGATAAGGGAAACCATGGGACCTATGTTTCTTGGAGTCTGGCTTGCTTCACTGAGCAAAAAAGCTCAGGGACAAAACCTAAGTCCTGAGTTAAAACCCTATGACCCCCATTCCCCAAAAAAAGCATGAGTTACAAGTTACAGTGAATATACAATGGTAAAAATGTGAAAATGATGCCATTTTTCCTTACTGTAACATATTTGAATTAAGTAAGATTATATAAAAATTCTGCTAGTATGCTAAAATATATAGAGAGGGAAGCCATGAACTCTAATACTTTAAAGAGGAAGGAGAATACTTATTACTTCATTAAAACAGCCTTGTCAAAATGAAATGCTTGCTACATCTTATTTTATAAGTAAGAATGACTTAAATTCTATCTGCTGTCATAGTAGTTTTTCATTATTTGTCTTTTATATGATGTGTTTGCCACTTTAAATATGTGTTACTTTAAATAATATCAATTTGCAATATCACTTAATTGTACTTCCAAAAAAAAAGATTTACAATATTTTTAAAAAGACGCTTGCTGATAGGGAAAACTGGTAGTTTAATAAAATGCCATTCTTCCTTGCATATCTATTTAAAAATAATAAAAATAAATTTAAAAAACTCTCAAATTATTTCATACTTTCATATTATTTTCATTCAAAAGCAAACAAAGCCAGAAACCAGAAAAATGTCACTTACAACTCTGTAAAGAAAGAAATGGTGAACTTGAGTTTCTTTAATAGATTTTTGGAGTTAAATACCTTTGTGGTATATTTCTGCCATTTTAAAATAATTGAAGAATTATCTTCTCTTTTTCTTTTTTCTTTTTAAACAGAGGAGCCTTCCAGATACAGAATAATTTCCCCCTAAAATCTAAGAGAACCCAATAAATAACCTTATACTTTACAAATTTTATTTGACTGAAGTTCAAAATGATATGCAGAAATAAAACACTCTTGAACAAAGTTCATAACTGTGGTCATGTGTAACATGAAAAGTAGCAGGACAATGTGTAATGTTGTTCTTCAGTTATTATAAAAGATACACCAAAGGAAAGCTTTTGTTTTTATGTTGACAAGGGGGTCTATGCTGCTGAAGTTTGACTAGAGAATTGTTTTCCTTGTTTTTATCTACAGTATTTAGCCATCGAGATACTATATTGGGCCAAGTGGTATTGTTCCAAGCATGCAGTACTTACAATTCTCTATTTACTAGTTCCTAGAGACAGTTAGATGAAATTAGAGCAGTAAATAATGATTCCATCCTCCAGGTAAAGGTGAATAAGATGAAGAGAGTCTGGTTTCACCTACAGAAAACATTTCGCTTTGCAAAAAGAGGGAAAAAATCATGCTATTAAGTAAATATAAAAATAATTGATTTTTAAATTTATAAGTAATCAGAAAGAAAGTTATTAATCGAAATCAGTAGGGCTATAAAAGTTGTGGGTATGTATGTATATATTATATAAGTGTATATATGTATATATTTGTGTGTATATATACATCTCTCTCTCTCTCTCTCTCTCTGTATATATATATATATAGTGTGTGTGTGTGTGTGTGTGTGTGTGTGTTTGTGTTTATCTTTCTTATAAACACAAAGAGTCCTTTCTTAGGAAATAATTTGAAGCAATATGTTAAAAGTTAAAGTTGAATGCAGAGTGATACTTGCCCAGGAAAACTTTAACAGATCCCTCATGTTGTTTCATTTTTAACAATCACAGATACACTTTGGGAATCACTTTGGCTACATTGATGCATGTACTATCTACCTCTTGCTAGCAATGGGAAACTCTTGCATTGTCCTTTTTTAAGTATGCCCTTAATACTTTTATTTTTCACTCTTTTCCTGACTTCATGGTTTCCTATCATGATTGATTTCAGAGCCAGTGAATCATTATGTGTTTGAGGACAACTCTCTTTCTACCACTATGTAAGTGCAGTTGCTGGGAAAAAAATGTATTTTAAGGAAACCTTTCTTAGATCACAAGAAAAATCAAAAGAGGACAAGGCAAAGAAGAGATTTCACTGAATGTTGGATCAATAGTATTTGACCTTATCCAGCATTTAATTGATTGTCTCTTCAAATCTGTAAAATGGAGGATTACACTCTCCTGGTTAGAGAGGCTGTTTTACAGCCACTATGTACATTTGTATTGATCATAACTACATTAGGTCGTGGGTATCATTTAATGGATAGGTGAGAATGGGAGAATTTATTTCAGTGTTGCACAAAACTGCAGCCCATCTGTAAAATGTCAGATATTTATGACACTAAATGCCAACTAATTGTTTTATTTTTTAATTTTAGCATTGTAGAAATATTTTCAGCTGTTACTTATATTCCACATTATACAGAACCAGTGAAAGATAGCCAGTTATCATATACTAAAGGTTTCTATCCCCTTAAAAATTCATGTTTTGATGACTGGTTTATCCTTAATGCTAGATTTGGAGAAACTGTTTAAGAATAAGAAATTATAGTTTCATAGTTATAGTTACATGATTATATATATCATTATATGATATATAGTTATACATATAAACAGTTATATGATTATGATAGGGCAACTAATCTAATTAGTGTATTTTTAAAGAAGTGATACCACACTTACTACCCATTTTCTTGGGAGAAATAAGAAAAGGTTCTCTGAGGATACGGGGTGATTGTGGCCACTACTATACCAAAATAAAAGTGTTTTAGAATAAAACTTGCAGAGGTAGAGCTAGAAAGGATAATGAGCTGAGGCCAATTAGAGGCAGAACAAAATGTAGAGAAATTCCCATATAAACAAAATAAGTTGGACTTTTGTGTCCTGTCAGTGTCATTTGAGCCATCCCCCAGACCTTTTAACTTTTAAGTAATTTTTTTCAACTAGAACCTCACTTTTTGCTTGAAGCCATCTTTAGATAGGAAATCTCACAATTCAGGCTTCCCATAACATTGATAGCACACTGGATGGCTTTTGCCTAGCCAGTTTAAACCTCTGAGATCAAAGGACATTTCTTTAACCATAAAATCTAGGGAGGAGGGGAAATGTGATATTATGATAACAAAATAAAATAATCTGAACTAATTTAACTCTATTTTTTACCTAATTGTCACTTCAAAATATTTTAAAGATTAAAATACTATCACTATTTTACATTACCTTATAAATTAAACCTAAAGAAAATGTGTTTTAATGATAAATCAAATACATATTTTCCCTTCACTTACAAATTACCTAAAAATATCATAAACAATATATATAGAGAGAGACAGACAGATCTAGCTCTAGCTCTAGACCTATATTTAGATAGATTTTTGGTTGAAGTCTGGGTATTGAACTCAAGGTTTCACATGGGTAAAGGGCTACCACTGGAGCAATGTATTTTCTGTTTATGGCAGGACATTTTGAAGCTGGATTGGGCTTGAACTTCAATCCTCCAGGTATTAACATACTAAGAAGTTGCATTTGTATATGTGAACTACCAGCAACCGGGAACCAATTTCTTACTAAGGACACAATTAGCCTCATGATTGGTCAAGTTGGTTATTGTTCACAGTATGAAGATATAAAGAAGCCAAGCACTGATGGCTTATACCTGCAATCCTAGCTACTCAGGAGTCTGAGAAACAGCCTCAGCAGGAAAGCCCATGAAACTCTTATCTCCAATTAACTTCCAGAAAACTGAAAGTGGCAATGGCTCAAAGTTGTAGAGTATTAGCCTTGAGCAAAAATACCTCAGAGACAGCACCCAGTCCCTTAGATCAAGTCCAATGACAGACAAATAAAATAAAATAAAAAAGTATATGAATAAAATCAAATTACCCTTCCATTGTTAAAACCTGTCACAAGATCATTATCTTCTCGCACTCCTTAGGTAAACTTGCTCAAAGTATACCTGATCAAGATGGGCTTATCTACCAAAATTATCTTGCTTCAAAGATAATATGAGACCTAATTTTACAGTTTCAGAGGATTCAGTGAAATAATACCTCTAAATAAATAGTATCATATCTAACTGGACCACGGACTTGGAAAATTATTGATGTTGGTAATTATTGAGGTCTGTCATCATTAATTCCAGTATAGCATCACATTTCATATATCTAGATGGTCTTATAATTTTTGGAACAATGTTACTGAAAAAAGATTATCAAGGATGTTTATGGAGCAGAATATATTCTGGCATATAAACTTTCCTTTAGATCTATGGAATAGCATATATATTATTAATCATCCTCAAATGAAATTGCAAATGTGAGAGTGGTAAAGAGAATGGAAACTGAAAATCACCAGGAAATTCATCTGATGATATTTGAACCATATATATAGAAAATAAGAAGCATGTAGACTACTTGTGATATTACTGCAATAATTCAGACTTGAAATAATAGAAATGTGAACATGGGAGCTAGGAGCAGGAATGCTGAAAAGTGCCAGATTTTAGATTTATTGTGAAGCTCTCCAGAAAATGGTTGTGAATTCAATTCAGAGAGGAATAAAATATACCCATACAAAATGCCTACCAAATATTTGTCCTAGCTGGGTGCTGGTGGCTCATGTCTGTAATCCTAGATATTCAGGAGGCTGAGATCTGAGGATCCTGGTTCAAAGCCAGCCCAAGCAGGAGAGTCCATGAAACTCTTGCCTCTAATTATCCACCAGAAAATTGGAAGTGGAGCTGTGGCTCAAGTGGTAGAACACTTGCCTTGAGCTGAAGAGTTGAGGGATAGCACTCAGGCCCAGACTTCAAGCCCCATGACCACCCCCCAAACCCCTACCCCTACCCCCACCAACCCACCCATCCCCCCAAAAAAATCCATGAGCCTCTAGGAGAGTTGATTTTTTTCATTGACTAAAAGGCAGAGAAACATCTGAGACTGGATTTGATTATTTTTGCAGTGAATTTACTTAAAAAAGATGTCTAAATACTAACAACTGCTGGTGAATTCTCTGGTACTTAGTAAATAGGACAACAAAATTTGAGAATCAATCAATGACATGAGAAACTATAAATAAGTCAAATGAAGAGAGTTGATTTCATGTTCTTTATGACCTATAGGACCAATAGACTTAGGGAGTTAATTAACAATTTCCTCCTACACGATTGGAAAAATTATACTTCTTTTGCTATACATGGATAAGTCTTCTTTTTTTAGGACAAATGAGATTCATGGTATGAATGAAAGATATGTTGACATCAGAGTTTGGATATGGAAACTAGACAGGACTGTAATTTACAGATTATCATAGGATAGAGGTCATATTAAAACTATACAATTAAATAACCATATATATATATTAAAATTTATGTGATTATATAATATCCCTGAGCATTTAGGGTACAATTTGACTCGTCAAAGAATACTTCACATTTAAGAGTCCAATTACAAAGATATATGAAAAGGGAAAGAGGTACAGTGAGAACAATATGTTAAAGAAAAAGAATCTATAATAGTTTAAATTACATACTTGTTTTGACTGGATAAATGAATATCTAAAGTAATCATGTTAGTACTAATGGGTAGGGATTAACTAGCACTAACCCTCCCTTGAAGGACATAGCTTCCATGGGTTCTATTCACCTAGTTTTTAACCAATGTCCAAATTTCTGCCTTTGCCAGATTCTTCTTTTTATCTAGTGGCAGCAGAATAAAGAGTGAGGTAAAGGTAGCATAACTGGTATGGACACTATCATCAGCATCCACATCTCTTATTGCTTTTGAAGCTACTCATGTTCTCCTCAGCTGCAGTTGAAGAGGCTGGCACTTGGTAACCCTGGCACATCAAAAGCTAGGAGCCCTGCCAGCATGGTAGGTTCTGCTGCTGTGAAAAGGGTTTAAATGTGCCAAAGCTATGACATTTTTCTGTCTCCTCCAAAGAACAATTCCACTATCTGATACAAAGAAGGAAGAGATGGTCTCTCACCATCTATGTAATGGTCACGATCATATGTGCTATGCAGAGCAAATATGAAAGAGTAGTAACCCACCATTGCTGAGATGAAGAAATGTAACAAGACAAAAATGGATAAAAATAAGCTTATATTCCAAAGCCAAGACATGTGTTCATGAATTCAGTTAATTATTCAACAAATATTTATTGAGAGCCTAGTATGTACCAGCATCTCCCAGCAAACGCTTCCTGCTGGTGGCTATAAAATGGGGATATTTTCCTCACTCCATAACTTGATCCCTGTAGATTTTTGTATTCTTACAAACATTTCCTTATTCCAGAATTGTATCCCTCATTTCTGAGGAGTTGGTCAAATGTGAGCTTTAGAATCTATTTTCAAGAAATTTCTAGTATGCAGGTATATTTGGTAACTGCTTTTGGCACCTCATGTATAGCTGATTTATATGTGCATGCACACTTTAAATTCCAATCTGAAACACCTACTGAACAAGAGAAAAGAAAGCTTGCATGTGGCATGGAATTTGAATTTTATAGGCAAGACAATTCAGATTTTTGGTAAATGAAATACAATTGTTGGATCAGAAGCCAAGTGTGATTTTGAGAAAATAATTTCAGTCAAAGAGGGGGTGCTGATGGCAACTATTAGGAAGGTAACAGAAATGAATTCAACTAGGTTATTAATCATCAGAAAATCTTGGAAGTACAAAGAAATTGCTGGTTACCTTATAAGCACTTGAGAGCTAGAACACTAAGTTAAAGTATTATTTTTATGGGGTTGTATTCATGACTTATTCATTTATGTATCAACGTGATTATTATACTTTTATTTCAGACATGAACTCAAGGCCTTGCATTCTCACTTGACATTTTTGAACAAGGCTGGCCCTTTATCACCTGAACTATACCACCGCTTCCTTTTTTTTTTGTTTTTTTTGCTAGTCCTGGGCATTGAACTTGGGGTCTGGGTGCTGAACTTGTTTTGCTCAAGGCTAGAACTCTACCATTTGAGCCATAGCAACACTTCCGGCTTTCTCTGAATAGTTTATTGGAGTTAAGAGTCTCATGAACTTATTTGCCCAGGCTCACTTTCAACCACAATCCTCAGATGTTAACATCCTGAATAGTTAGGATTACAGGTGTGAGCCACTTACACCTGTACTAATTTTATTTTTTTATAGGGGAAAGTTATTAAACATCTTTATTGTGGAAGTAGCCTGTAGATTGGATACATTTAATAGATGAGTATCACTAGGTAGAATGGTTGGAGGTAGTGAGGAGGATGGCTAATCAGATGAAAACACAGCCATGGGAGGTAAGCAAACAAGATATCAAAGATATGACAAAAATGACATAAAAGAAAACATGCCAACAGTCAAAATGAAGGCAAAAAATGTACAATTTGAGAGAATAATAAAAATTAGCTTAAAGGAGAGAGAGATAAAGAAAACAAGTTTTCAGTCAAATGGCAAGTGGTGATATCTGCCAACAGTAAGGTGTGTAGGTCCAGGCTAAGGCCTGAGGAAAAGTGACCATGTTGAAGTGTCCCATGAGTCAATAAGCAATGATTAAAGGAATTGTTGAACAACAGTCTGGGTCAAGTTCAGGTTGAACAGCACAGATTAGTAGGAGAGCCTGTCAACACCATTTTCTGAGTTTCTCCAGCAGTAGCTGGCAGCTATAAGAAAAGCACAGAGAGCAGATGGGGTGAAGTTTTTGTACAGTGGAGAATTAGTCAGGTGGGCACAGCTAACTGTCATCAGCACTGGGCCTCACAAGGTCCTTGCATGAGCGTCTAAATGGCTGACTAGAGGGTAAAGGCTGGGCAGGAGACAAATAGAACCAAGAGGGGTTAATAAATAGGGAAAGGGGGGTGACTAAGGTACTGTGTATCTCAAGTAGGACAAAGAATACTTTTTTCTGTGGAAACAAGGAGGAAGATAGGTTGACTTTTATTTATTGATAATTTCATAATTTAAGCTGGAGTTATGCAATTCTGAATGATCAAATCATTTCTTTTTGGATTTTGACATTTGTTTTTATTTCTATTTTGAATCTGTTGAATAGCCAAGGGCCTGAAACTATTTTATAATTCAAATGATAAGTGAATTGTAACTGTTAAAGATATATATTTTTTCATTTAAGCAGAGAAACTCAGTGAAACCATTAAAATTCAAGATGTAAATGCAATATACAATTGCATTCTATTTGTGTATTACATATGTTCGGAAGCATGAATACATTAAAATGCATTTGCTTTGCAATTGAAACAGAACTTTAATATATTTTTCTTCTGAGACATGCTTAAATTTTCTATGCTAGTACATTTTTATATCAGTGTATAAAATTTATATAGCTGGCTGTAACTTATAATTGTAATGCATAGTACATGTTTAGTTATAAAAATGTGTTCTTTTGACACAAAGCACCTCAGGGCTTGAAAGAGTTAATATACCTCATTCATACTAAATTTAATATGAGGGAGTGATTTTATTTGGGTGAAAATTAGCATTTTTATTTTTATTCTTGCTGTTGACGGTTTATGAGTCTTCCTGACTGCTAGGAATTTATTTAAAATTAATAAAACATTTTTAGCCTGTTTGTGATTCATATATTTCTAGGGAACATTGGCATCCATATGAGCTAATTCCTTTTTATTCATATGTGTGAAATACATGGGCAGGACTATGTGACACAATACCAATTACAAGTAGGGGTGTGAGTAGAAGCAAAGGCCAAGTGTCCCTAACCACTGATTTCTATGCAATCAAGTGTGCTTTCTACTCAATAAAGATTTTTTTTCTATAAGTCCTGTCCTAACCAACACTAGGCATTATTTTGGTGCATAGTTTTATGTAATAGTGTCAAACCTTAATATTCCAAAAGTTTCATCACTTGTAAAGAAAATCACTTTGTTTTGTTTGCTTGTAGAACTCAGAGCAAAAAAAGGTGCTACATTTTTTAGACCAAGGATTATTTTAGCAACTTCATTTCTAATCTTTTCTCATGTACACACACAGACACAGACAGACAGACAGACAGACACACACACATACACCCACATACACACACCCTGCATGATATAGAGATGTTTCTGTAGACCCCTCCCCCCATATTTCTTCAGCAAGAAGAAATGTTGTTAGTGATGAACAACAAAGATGAACAATAATAAGATAATTCTAATGCTTGCTGTTTGGGTTGTTTGAGAGCAATCAAGAAATGCTTGCTGTTTTGTTCCTATTTCAAGAAAAGGAAAATGCTCCATATTAATTAAATGCATTTGGCTTGGTCATGTAAGTGTGACAAATAGAGATGTGCCAAACTGCCTGAAAATAATTTGGGTCATCAGCAAATCACAGTGCCTGCCAGTTTGCCGACAATTCCTAGTCCATGCGGTCTGTCACATCTCTTTTCCATTAGCTATTTACCATCTGATGAGTGAAAGAGTACACTAATTTATTTCTTGAGAACAGATATCCTGTTTTATTGGCAGTTTTTCTCCTACAAGCTTTCTGCTGTGTTGTATACACACTAATGCATTTCCAAATTATTCATTGAGGTCTTTCCCTAAAAAAGGAATGTTGTACTTAGATGGAAAATATATTGTCCAAGTCAGCCTAGTCTGCTTTATCATGGTAAAATGACAGTTGGTTTGGGATTAGCTTATACTAAGGGTATGCACAAGTATGCTACCTGAAGCAGCACGTTGGTATAAGTGAACATCACACATTATGGTTTTCACAGCAGTCAGCTTTCTCTCTGTGTCAGTAAGGTCCAAATCAGTCTGATGCTCTTAAGTTTACAAGAAATTCAGGGTAAACCTTTGGTTTACAAACAAAGAATAATTACCCAGATTGAATGAAAGAACAACTGATTAATCAGAATAGAGCCTTCATTTTCAAGGACATCATTGTCTGGTGCTTTTGAACATTCAAGAGATTGGCCTTGCATGAGGGGGGCGCAGTATGAAAATGCCTGTAATAGTTCAGGGATCGAGTCCACCCTGCCTTGGAACAGGACAGGAGTTGGGTTTAGACAATTGTGTCTGATAGAACACAGTGTGTGCATGGGTAGGAAAAAAAATTACCTCGTTATAGCTCAGTGCTGTTGCCCTTTGGAGTAAAATGAGAGAAAAGCTTGCTCTGGTACTTCTGCTGATAAAATTCTCTTTCTGGAACACAACCAAATCCCAGCATATATCATCTGAGAGAAATAAAGCAGTCAAAAAATTGTATTCCTAAATAGGCCTGGAACATCTTGGCAACTGCTAAAGCAACACAAATAAGGAACAGTGCCCTACTAGCTCGACCCTTAAATTATGCAGCTGTTCATTACCCGAATTATATATCTCAGGCTGCCCTTTGGAAAAAGGCATGAAGCACAGAGCTGGAACAATCCTTGAATTATAGTACAATAAGAAAGACCTCCTAAAGTGTCACATGCATGTAGTGGAAGATAAGAAAGGCCAGCTTAAGTTCTTGGCATTTTAAAGAAGGCAATCAAGAAAGCCTTTGAATTCCCAGGTTTCCTTTCTCTGCAGTCCATTTGCATTTTTGCATTTAGACAAAGAATCCCATTCATGTGTCAGCAGTCCTGTGTCAGTCTTCTTCTCAGGAGACGTTCATGTGTGTTTTGGTTTAAGCTGCACCGTATTTACAGATGGACCCTATACAAAACACCAAGAATAGCAGCAGCAGACTCATTGTGTCTCATGCACTAGTAATAACAATACTCAGCATTTCAAAATTAAAGACATTATAAAAATAGCACCATACTATGTTGTTGTGGGCTGGAAAAGGTAAAGGGCAGGTCTCCAACATTAACTTTGTCATTTTTATTGAAATTGCCATTTTTGCAAGTGATGATACTCACCAGTGAGTTTCAAACCTGTGCTTTCTGTCTTTTCTATTTTGTTGTGAGAACTTTCATCTTCTTGGGTTATACTAGTAATATTTCCTGTGCATTCATGATTATGTATTAATAAATAGATATAGGTTTGTAATATGACTAGGTTAAGTTAAAAGATTTTGTTTTTATGATAACCCAGATTGTAATTCAGGGGACAAAAATGAATGAGATTTCTGAACCTTATTTCCAGATAATTTATTTCAGTCTCATGATCAAATCAATGTTTAATTCCTTCTTTGAGAAAAAATATTATTAAATGACATTGGATGTTCTCTTGTTAAAAGGAATAAAGACAAAAATGAGTGATGTATTTGATAAAATAGATATAATTTCAAAGTCTGTTTTTGTTCCACCAATTAAGGTTTTCTAGACATCAGTGTCTTTATCTACCTATACTGAATCTAGTGTAGTGTGCAGAATGGCCACTAGCTCAACCCTTACAGGATGTCTAGTTCTCAACCCCGGATGCCTAAGAACATGGAACTGTAATGGAGACTTTGCAGTTAGGTTATGGGCATTAGAGTGTAGATTTTCCTAGGTTTTCCAGGTAGACTCATTCTAAGCACATTTGCCATTAAAAGCAGATGACTTTCTTCAGCTAACAACAATGATAGTGCTGGATGTAATCAGATCCAATCTATTAGTGGTCAGATGAAGGAGGGGACTGTATATTGGGAAATAGGAGACTAAGGGTTAAGGTGGCCCCAGCTGATAGCCATCAAGAGATAGATCTCACTCAGTCCCAAAACTGAGCTAACAACTTCAATGTGCTTGTTAGATATACATACCCAGAGTCTCTAGAAAGGAATTAGTAAACAACTCAACTAATATATATATATATGTTTTTTTGTTGGTCATGGGACTTGAACTCTGGACCTCGATGCTCTCCCTCAACTCTTCAGCTCAAGGCTAGTGCTTTTACAGCTGAGTCACAGCACCACTTCTGGTTTTCTGGTGGTTAATTGGAGATAAGAGTCTCATGGCCTTTCCTGCCCAGGCTGACTTTGAATTGTTATCCTCAGATCTCAGACTCCTGAGTAGCTAGGATTACAGGCATGAGCCACTGTCACTCAGCTTATATTATGTCTTTAAAGAAATACATTTAGGGCAACTGTGGCTGAAGAAAATTAGTACATCTGTCCTCCCACATTTCTGCCCTAAGAACATCTAGAATTTGTACCTTATCTTTATTGATGAAATTAAACATTTGTCATCTGGCACTGCAATTACATACATCAGTGAAGATGCTATGGGGATTTTCTTATTTTTATTTGCTTATTTATTACTTGCTTATTTGGGGAAGTAATAAGAAAAATGGATTCCTAAAGCCATGATCCAACAAAAGGCAATATTATGATATTAATCAATGAACTCCCGGGATGCACTAAAACAATGTTGAATAGTCCTAACTTGCTCACATTGGTGAGATATTATACAAGTTATTTCAACTTTCTGCCCCTTATTTTCTTTATCTTTAAAGGAATCCTTACAATAATATTTATTTCAGGAGGAGGAGTAAATTAATTAATTCATATGATGGCCAGATTATAGTATATGCTTTATAAGTATTCATTATTTTGATGATCATTATTGTTGTTCATCAATATGGATATAAAACCATTTTTTTTTACTAGGAATTAAATCCATTTAATGGATTTAAATTAAATCCATTTAAAATGGATATTGGTATATTTTATTCGCTTTCTTACATATTTAAAACATAATAACATAATAATGCTGCACTGAAAATTTTGAATCAGAGGCTCTGATTCTTTTCTATCTGAAGACTTTTTAATTGCTGTTGAATCACACATGATGTGGAAACTTCTTTATTATATGAATACTTGAAACTCGGTATGTGCTGATTAACTTTATTTCTATTGAAGCATGACAATAGTTTTAATACAATTTTGGAAGGATTCTATCAATTTTCCCTCTTTGAACCTATGAACACAGCATTAATAAACCTCAGCCCAGCCTAGTAAGGATAGAAGAGGCAAGACTCTCCTTTCCACTTTTCAAATTTTACTGAGGCTTTGATGTAATAGAGGTGGACTTCGCCTTGTGAAAGCTTGCGGGGCTCCGTGCAGCTGCTAGCAAAGCGTATGTAAACACACACTTCAAGTGTGCATATTTATGTCTCCCTGGAGTGCAGTGTAGCCACAAGCTCTCCTCCATTCTGCCTCAGCTCTGCCCTGACCGTGCCCTCATTCTGCAGATTTATGGCCATCACTGTACAAAAGTCCAGTGCCTGTTAGTACAGGAGAGTTTTTGGCAAACTAGCTTAGTGCAAGCAAGCATATACCTTGTATCCTAGGACAAGGAAATGGAAGATATTTGTTTCTCTTAGGTCTTTTTACAGCAAAAAAAAAAAATCAACAGAGTCATTAATTAGATTGGTGTTTCTTAAGTTCTAGCAGGTTTGTTAGGATGTAGTTTCAGATTCAGAACGTAGGAGAAAACATTTCTTATATGTCTTGGAAAACATTTCTAATAATCTCTTAGGTATTGGTCATGGCAAACAGTCTTTAACATTTAAGTAATTATTTTCTTTTGAAACAAATATTTGTCACCTATGAATATGTGACTGTACATTTGAGTAGGCATTGTACTTCTTTAAAAAAAATTCAAAGTACTTGAATTTTATAATAGGAATGCAGATTTCATGTTTACTATTATAGAAGGAAAACTGTAATTATGAATGTAAGGATTTCCCTTTAACTAAAAGTAAAATCCTGAAAATATTTTGTATGTGGAATTTAGTATTTCTACATGCAATAAACCTAGCAATTCATATTTTGTAAAGAAATAAAGAGCAAGTAAAAAAATATATACCTGTTTTCTTATAAACTCTATGTTATGTTGAGCAGGTCACTAACACTTTTCCCATAATGGCATTATAGTAATATAGAGACATTTAGGTAAAAGGTATAATTACAAAACAGTTATCTGTTGTTATAAGGAGGGTGCTTCTAAAAATGCAGCATTTGGAAATTTTGTCACCATATGAAAATATGTAAGAATCTATAGCAGTATATGCAGTACCACCAAAGTTTATAGAGTCCATCATTGACCAAAACTTTGCTAATGTAGTGAGAGAATATAACTAATGAGGAAAGCTTAAAGTAAAGGAAATAAACTTGACTCTAGAAATCCAGCAGGTGTGACATGGCATATATTTGGAAGACACTTATTGAAGTACATATTTTAAAGAAAGTTTAGCTGTCATTATTGATTTGTATTTCTGTGGACAACAGCTGAAATATGAAAGGAACAAAGTTTCATTGGTGATTAAAAGTCTAGTTTTAGCTCTGACAGTGTCTTATATTGTTTAGATTTATTTGAAGCCCATTGGTTTGGGGCAGTAAAAACAAGCTGCACAGCAGAAAAATATGTCACCATGAAAACTATCCCCTCAAGAAAAAATACAAGATCTTTCATGTCTCCCAATTCTATATTTCTCCTGGCTGAGACAATTTGCTAAGATGAAACTAGTTGCAGGAAAAAACAAAAACAAAAAAAAAAACAAAAAAAAGAAAAACAAAAGTTCCTCAGGACTTGTGAAACATTAGCTGTGTTCACCAAGTGAGTTTTGATTTCACATCTATCAACTTTAACTTGAAATATTTGACAATAGTATGACCTTGTCACATTATTTATTCTCTGTGTGACTGAATACTCTTGTAATTGTTTTTAAATGTGGAGAAGACTAGACAAGCTTTGGTTTAAGAAGTCTTACCCTGACTCACCTTTCCTTGTGGGAAAATTGCAAAGGAGAGAAAAGTCCCTGCTCTCAGTATATTGGTAAGCTTAAGGTACAATAGATTTTTAATAGGTATTGAGAAAGCAAGCTTCAAATGGAATTAAAATAACGTGACTAGAGGATGAAAAAAAATGAACAACGGACATTTTCATATGATAGAAGTGATGAAGAAAACAAAAAAGTGAACTAGAATTACACTGCAATATTCTTTCTCATGATAGTATTTCTGAATGTGATAGAACTCCTATTTTCTCAGTTTTGCATTTCACTCAACCTCAATTTTATGTTCCATAGAATTAAAATTACATGAAAAATGAATGGATGCGTTTTGTTTGTTCTGAAGTATAAAACAGATCAATGACCTCATAGTCAGAAGGATATTTGTGCCATGGTGGATTGGTTTACAACTTTATCCTGTCTCCTTCCACTTTAAAGACACTGTATTAATAAAATTCAATGAAGTGTTTGTGATGGTAGGTGAAAGTAAATGATTTCTTTCATGAAAAGACTACAAAGTAATATGGTTAAGTAGTAAAGAATTTTGTTTATCGTTAAGGATTAAATTAAATAAAAATTGTTGACAGAGTTTCTTTAGCATCCTCCTTATGGTGTCATTATTATCATTTCTATAGAAAATTGAAAGAAATAATTGACTGGACCTATCTCAACTCATCTGTAATCACAAAATCTAATGGTGTTTGTACTAAGCTGAATGCTATGCTTTCTCCCTTTTGCTTTGTTTTACTTTTGCACAACTGTATACAAAAAAACTCAAGTCTCCTGAAACTAAAAGATGCACATGTTTGTAGAGAAAGTTTTCATTAATAATCTTAAAACATACACTGTCAAAGATCTGTCAGTGTTTCAAGTTATGGCTATTTGGAGTTCTCGTGTTTTTCTGCCAATATAAAAATTGGTTTTGTGAGATTGTTTATTGCTGTTTAAGTTTTTGGTTTTTTTTTTTGCAACTTGTCTCCACCAAGGAATACTTCTAGTTTGCAGAAGCAATGGAAGCCTAAAAAGATAGAATGTTTTCATGTCAGAAAAATTAAAGTCATAAAGGAGATAGATTTCCAGAATTAAATTAGAATTGAACAAGTCAGTTATGTGAACATCCATCAGCCCAGTGGTCAGGATCTCATTTCCACTGAAGCAAACTTAGCTAGAGGGCAGATACAATTTCTAACACAGAGAAACCCCTACACACACCTTTCACAGTAAATTATGCTGAGAAGACAAAGCACTCATGTGCTTTTGAGTATAATATCTTTATTGAAAAGCTATTTCCATATTTAACAATACTATTAATTAAGTTTACAAAACAGCCTAAATAAGCATAAAGTCAAATGATAAAAATAAATCAGAAAAGAATGACTGACTTCAATCATCCCAAATATATCTTTGTTTTTTGTTTGCATTTCTTGCCACATTAAAATGGGTGGGACTCTCATTTCCAATATTTTAAAGTGTTAAAATGAGTATTCAGTAATACCATGACAATATCTTCACATAATCTAATCTCTGCCCTGTACATCTGATTTAATGAGAAATATGATTTGTTCAATGAGTTACAAGAGGGGAAAATAAGCCAGGAGTTAGAAAGGAGAAAGAAATATGGAAAAATGAATTTGGGACTTTCTGGGTTCTCTGTACTTTTCTCTATAATTTTATTTAAGTGTTTTAGTAAACTTCATAGTAAGATAAGAAGATATCCTTCCATAGTTAGATCTTATTTCCAAATTGGGAATTGAAAGTTTGGTTGCCTAAATATTTCACACTTTCAGAGGACTCACATGTACAATAAATCAGGCTTTAAGGAGGTAATGGAAAAGTGAAGAAAGTTCACTCTTTGAGAGAACTTGTAAACACATTAAATTTGTTGACTGTATATTTTTCAACATGTTTTGGGTTACAAGTATCATGAACATAGATTATCCTCCATAAGCCTTTGCTAAAGGATTAAATCGCATTTCATTTGATACTAAAATTTTTTTCTACTCAACTGAGATTACAATGACTTTTCATTTACTTTTATTTTTCGCTTAGGTAAATATAGTATTACTGTAGCCCCAAACTACCTTGTGAAATCTCAACTGTTCATAAATCACTTGAGAGATATTTGACCTAGACATTATGATACATTTATAGTTAATGATTCAACTCCAGGTGAGTTTGCTTCCAGTGAAGGCTGGTAGATAGAACTAATGACATGATTTTTTGTGTGTCTCATTAACATGAATTTGAGATGAATCAAAGTTGTAAGATGAAGTATTATTCTTCTAAAAGTCAGACATACCTGTGAACACAATCATCCAGGTCATTACAGGAGGGAAAGCTTGCCTATGAGACAGGTGCCTCTTGAAACCCAAAGGCGCTGAGCTTTGCTTTGGATTTCCCTCGAAAAATCAAATTAAATATCAGGAAATAAATTTTAGGGCAATCATGCTTACACACACACACACACACACACACACACACACACACACACACATGAATGGAAAGTTATGATTGAGAATTTGGGACCACTTACCATTTCCAGTGGTTTAACAAAGTGATTTTGTATTTGTTATTGGAAATATACCAAAGAATTCTGTAGTGTTATTGTATCTTAATGATGATTACATCTGCATAATCACCACATGCTTCACTTTATATGTAAAATCAAACTGTATTCAAACTGACTTAATGCTGTAATTTAAGAAAAGGACTTTTACAATATATTTAAGAAAAGGAACATTCCCTGAAGAGTAGGGATATAACCAGAAAGAGTTCTATTATTTACTTAATTTAACTTTATTTTTACTTGATAATTTTAGGGAGCTTACATGCAACATAATTTTCTATTTTATTCTCTGTGTTTACTTGCTAAGAGATTCAGAGGGCTTGGATTCTCAAAGAGACTATATGATCTTTATCAGATGCAAAGAAAACATTCTGGGCTGAGTTTAACAAAGAAAATGATTTGTCTCTGATGGCCTCTTCATGAGAGTAATAAAATAAAATAAATAAAATGAGCCTAATGCTTCATACTCCATTAACGTATCTGTTTATCATTTAAAACTCAGAAGACATGTGAATTTTCAGATTTAACCTTAGCCTGTGTTCAAATAACAAACTTTAGCCAAATTTGTGTTGATTTATATTCTTCTTTGCAATGTCATATGCACATTATAATTGTTTATCTTTAATGTATTTGGGCCTATAACAGGTTATTTGAAATATTAAAAATCATTGATAGGATGTTTCATAGGAAGATATCCTTCTTTTATAAATAGATAATCAAATATTTGGTATGTTTTCTATCTGTCTATGTATATACTGTATAGAGGGGTTACATTTACATGAGTGAGGTAATGAGTACATTTCCTATTGTTACCCCCTCCTTTGTTTATGCCCTACCATCTCTTCCTTCCCCACCTCCCCAAGTCTTTACTCTCCCTTACCCGGGAGTTGTAAATTCATTTTCAGCATAGTATCTTGTATATCTCATTTCTCAGTGGGTCAACCTGTATCCTTACTTCAGCATTTTGTTATTTTCCTTCCCCTCTACAAACTGGAGAAAAAAATGTATATGCAAGATGCAGCGCACCAGAATCAAATACAGTGACAACAGGGGTTATACCATGGGAGAGGACTATACAAAAGAAACAAAATAAATCATATATTATCTGTACATTAAAAACAAAATATTTGCTATTGAAATAGTTGAGATAGCTTTGCATTTTGCAGAAGGTTACATCATTCTCTAACCCTGTCTGAGCTGTTCTTAAGTAAAATATACACTTACCACCAAATCTCACTAAACTAACTTCAACAGAACAAATATGTAGTCCTAATGTGTGAAGTACTGTGGGGACACTTTAAATGAACAAAGCTAAGATTACAAGTATTACTCTGTACTGAATGTAGGGAAGGTATTTATGTAGAGGAATTGCTGGGCCCTTTCCTATCCCTTACTCTGGAAGAAATCTTTTCCTATGCACTCATTACCACCCTTAGGTTTTTTAAAAGAGGTAGCCCAGTAAGAACAGCAGCAGGCACGTGGTATTCAGGTAAGGGGTAGGTTTATTCAGTAGACCTGCTGGGACCAGGCAAGGTTGGCACTGCATGTGGCTGGGAAAAGCCTGGGAATGAGAGAGAGCTGGGAAAGAGAGGAAAGAGAGAGGAAAGAGCTAGAAAAGAGCAGAGAGAGAGAAGAGAGAGAGAGCAGAGAAAGAGCGGAGAGCAGAGAGAGCAGGGAATGCTAGAAAAGAACAGAGAGCAAGATCTGGGCCTGGGCAAGGCCTTATCTAGGGTATGGGCAGAGAAAGGTGTGGCCACATCAAATTCAGATGTGACCTCAGTGGATGCAGATGTGACCTCTTCCAGGTGTCCCAGTTGCCTAGGTAACGCAGGTTCGGGGTGGAGACTTTGCTGAGAGGAGAGTGGAGTCGCTCTCCATCCAGGAGCAGACCTCACATTCCAGCTACTTCCTGCTGACAAGGGGCATCAACAATAGGGGTAAAAGGCTGCAATTTGGTCCCCTCCCAGAGAAGGCAGTGAGCAGCAGCTGTCCCTTGGTGGCGTGAGTCCTTAGATGAAGTCTGGAGAAGTCTCATGAGCATTGAGGGGCTGGAAAAAAAATACTAGAGAGCAAATAAATGGCAAGAGGAAGGACTTGGGGCTGAAAATGTTGTAGAAATGTCCCTAGCTACTTCTGATATCTGGCGACTAGGTAGAGAAGTCAGGTGACAAAGGCAAGAATATAAATTCCTGTTCAGTTAATAGGTAGACAGGTATAGACATTGGATGGGCAGGCTTCTTACTTCTACTGACCTCCCGGCTCTGGTTAATTTGGAAAGGGCAGGCACAAAGTAGCTGATATGACATCATCTCCTCTTACTCCTCTCCATGGTCCCTTGTTCCCCAGACTGGCTGAGTCTAGGTGCTTGTTGCTGGAATGGCTTGTCCCAGTTGGTATTCAAGGAGATTTGAACTCAAGGCCTGGGTATTGTCCCTGAGCACTTCTACACTTCTACTCAAGGCTAGTGCTCTACCACATTGAGTTACAATAGCACTTCCAGTGTTTGGCTGTTTATTCAAGGAGATTTGAACTCAAAGCCTGAAATGTAAGGTCCTCTCCTGGATGGCGAGCAGACTCCACCCTCCTCTCAGCAAAGTCTCCACCCCGAACCTGCGTTACCTAGGCAACTGGGACACCTGGAAGAGGTCACATCTGCATCCACTGAGGTCATATCTGAATTTGATGTGGCCACATCTTTCTCTGCCCATACCCTAGATAAGGCCTTGCCCAGGCCCAGATCTTGCTCTCTGTTCTTTTCTAGCATTCCCTGCTCTCTCTGCTCTCGGCTCTCTCTCTCTTCTCTCTCTGTGCTCTCTTGCTGCTCTTTTCTAGCTCTTTCCTCTCTTTCCCAGCTCTCTTTCATTCCCAGGCTTTTCCCAGCCACGTGGAGTGCCAACCTTGCAAATACTAGGTCATTGCTTGATTGAATTTGTATATTCTTTGTGAAGCCATGCTTTTTAACACATAGAAATTTATAGTTTACTAATATTTTGCTGCCTTATAAAGAGAAGTTTATTATTTTAAAAATATAATTTAAAAAGCTGGCAGAAAGAGAAGATGCAGGGTCAAACCACATTTTTCAATGAGAGAATATTCAATTTTGCCTACCACTATGGGTAAATGTATGCTTTTTAAAAATTTTTTTATTTAATTTTTTCAAATTTATTGTAAAGGTGATGAACAGGGGATTTACAGTTACATAAGTAAGGTAATGAGTAATACTTCTTTTGAACACTGTTACCCCCTTAATCATTTTCTCCTGCTTTCCCTTCCCTACTGAAACCCCCACTCCAAGTTGTAAAGTTCATTTCTTACCTAGTGTCTAGTGAGCATCATTGTTGCATTAGTTCATTTTGTCCTGCTGTTTCTCTGATTTGTTTTCCCTTCCAGGGATCACAAACTTATATACAAAACAAAGAGTTTTGAAATCAAGACATCCTTGGGTTTATACACTGGGGTGATCAATTATTTGTTCAGCATTTCTCTACAAGTTAATGTCTGCAAGTTTCTGTTTCTTCTTTGCAAGACTTACATAAGAAAAGCATATCAGATTTTTGGAATGATGCCTAAAATATACATACTACTATAAAATGTTCACATTTTACTTGCTCATTTTATTTGTTTTATGTTGTTTGTTATTTTAACTAGTGTTATCTAAAGAGGATAGGCAATCTGTCAATATTAAGTAAATTTGTATGAAAGGTCAGTATCCCCAGATTAAAAGGAAAAAACAAAAACAAAAAAAAACCAAACAAGTAGCTCCCACTTGTAATCCTAGCTGCTCAGGAGGTTAAGATTTGAGAAGAATGTTCAAAGCCAACCCAGGGAGGAGCATCATTGACACTCTTATCTCTAATTAATCACTAAATGGCAGAAGCAGAGCTGGCTTAAGTGGTAGGATGCTGTTCTTAAGTGAAAAAACAAATAAAAACAAAAACAAAAACAGAGGACCCTAGGAGTAGCACTTAGACACAAAAGGTAGAAGATGAGAAATTTCTAAAATATTAAACAAGAAGGTAACAATTAGAATACAGAAATATAGTCTTTGATAAGTAGAAGGGAGAGTATTTATAGCATAAGGGAAATTATGTAAGCTTATTAATCTAATCTTGTATTTTCTGCCAGAGAAACTATATGATGTTTATTTTTTCTATGTCCTGCCAAAAGACATGCCAGCAGCCTGGAGTAAATAGTAAGAATTCCCTTACTGTGTGTTTCTGACTTACTCTTCTGTGAGATGATAAAAATAAAACAAAAACAATCCATCAAATAAATCACGAACAAAAAGAAACAAAGAGAAAAATTAACAAGCAGCTGGGCAAGGGGTTTCCTCCTATAATTCTAGCTACTGAAGAGGTTGAAATCCAGAGGATCGATCTTGTTTGGATGACCACCTGGGGGAAAAAAACGTCCTTGGGAAACCATCTACTTAGCAGCCTGGAAAAAGCTGAACCAGAGGCATGGTTCATGTGGTAAGGCACCAGTCAAAACATAAGGGAAACAAGAAAGAGACCCTGAATTCATACCTTATTACCAAAAAAGAACTAAAGAAAATAATAAAATATTAACCAAAGAATTCAGAGCTTATCTTTAAATTCTTTTAGAAATTCAGTTCACACATTTTTTGCCCACTCATTTGAAGTTTTCAATACTCTCAATCTCTTTCATCATAAATTAGATAGATAGGCTCATAAATTCCTAATTTGGTATATGATAGTCAATAACAGAAAGTTAAGAAATATAAACATGCTCTGAAACAAAACATTCACCTTAGTAATGGCTAAGACTTCAGGGCACTCTTCTATACATTGCAGCTTCAAATTTTAGAACCCATGCCATTGTATCTTTTTAATGAAAGATGGATCAAAGGATATTGTATATAAGAATAGTGCTCTGCCTCATAAGAATTCCACTAAATGAGTGTAAAATGTTAAGTCATAATGGAAAACAAGTTGGATATTATAGTCTAAACAGGAAATTTATTTTAAATAGTGAAGTCTTTGACACGAAAGGTTATGATATATCCTTTAATAGTAGAAGAACAATAATGTGAACCTAGTTAAAATTGGTGGGAAAGAGAAAACTATTTGGGAGGATTTTACCATGTAGTTACGCAGGCTGGCAAGTCTGTACTGCATCGGGGAAGAACCTATGGGGAGTTGATACTGTTGTATTCTGTGGACAGGGTTTCCTAGTCCATGATGCAATCTATTTCACTAAAACTCTACTGATTTAAGTGTTTTATTATTATTATTATTATTGCAAAGGTGATGTACATGGGGTTACAGTTATGTAAGTCAGGTAATGAGTACATTTCTTGTTGAACAGTGTGACCTCTCCCCTCATTTTCTCCCAGTTTTTTCCTCCTGGTCCCCCTACCTCACAAAAGGTGTATAGTTCATCTTCAACATAGTGTCTAGTGAGTATCACTGCTGCATTTGTTCATCCTTTGGCCCATCACGTTTGTGCTTCCCTTTACCCTCACCAAACAGATAAACTTAAATACAACACAAAGGTAGAGGAAAAAAAAAGTGACAAAGGAGGGGGTAAAAGTACAATAACAAAAAGATTCGTTGTTTACATTTCTTGGAGTTTATTTCAATTCACATGATTTTGTATGATGATACACACATAGCTGTTGAATCTTTGTGATCCTCACCTTTGAGGGGCCTAACTTTTTGATTCATAGCTGTTAATAGTCTTCTGTTCTCTGGGCTCTCTCTTTATCATGCTAGCTATATCCTTTGCCATACAGACATTCTTCAGTTTGATGCAATCCCAGTTATCCAGATCTTCTTTAATTTATTGTGGTGATTGGTTCTTAGGAGCCCTAGTACTACCATATATAACAGTGAAGTTGCAAGCAAAGGGAATTTCAGATTTCCTGTGTTTCTTGCAGTTAATGTCTGATGCCAGGTTAAAAGAAATGTCCCATCCTTTCCTTTAACAACTATTCTTTCACTATTATTCTATTCTTTTCATTTTCTGAAAATGTGCACCTTCTATATGCTTATTTCTCTTGCCTAAGGGAATAGTTCCCAATTCTTGCTTTATATGTTACCTTCTATTTGATATTTTATATATAGCAGCATCTAAGTAAAAGCCATTTTTGTAATGGGATTCCTATATGTTTTTAATTTTCTCATAATTAAGAGTCTGTAGTTGTAAATGTCACCTTTAGGTTAAATATAAACCAAGCATCTGTCAGCGCCAATGTAAGGGTGCAAATAATGCCAGAAATGCTAAGAGAGTAAAACTTTAACTGCATTGAAATGAGCTTGTCATCTCAATGAATGGTGACACACATGTTTCTGTTTAGTATTTCAAAGAGCAGAGCCAATAAGTATATATGCTCTCACATATAATAATGCTTAAACCTTACATTGGATTTGTGCTAAAGAGCATACAATTTTCTAATGTATACTGCTCTGTCTCTTTAACCTCTATCTCCTCTGTTCAAAGTACATTTCCCATGGAAGTGGTCCCAGGAGCTATCTCCTCTAGCCAGCCTCTTCTGATCATCCCTTCACAAGAAACCAGGCCTTGCTGTTTCTTATTTAATTCACAATCATTTTCACAGGGTTTGTCTTGATGACTATTGACTTGTATGCCTTAAGACTTGTTCCTTCCCATAGTCCAGAATCAGGGCCAATACAATTAGTATTTGTTGAACATATGATTTAACCTAAAGCATACTAAATCAGTAAACACCTTGTGAATGTTGTCGATCCAGTAATCATGAGAGAATTGGGTAGTTTGTATTAATAATAATAAAAAAGGCCAGGAAACATTCCCTTTAGACAAAATGAAGATGGTCACAAAGAGGTCATTTCAGGAACTTGTGAAAAGTTGACAAAAGATGTCATTACTGTCCTACGATATACTTTTCATTCCTGGACCCTGAGCTCAGCAGCTATACTCTATAGTGGAAAGTTACTGAGCACTTCTAAATGCCTTAGAAATTGGAAGGTACTTCTTTCCAAGGTGATCTTAGGAACATGGAGAGCTTTTGAATCTTCTTCTTAGTGGAACCAGAAAGTACAGCCTTCTCTTTGCTTTTTAGAAAACATCTGCTGGCACCTTTGATTCTCCATTATTCTCGCTCACTGAATTCTCTCCCTTTCCTTTACAGCACTTGCATCATCTGCAATTACCTTAAGTGCTTGGTTATTTTTCTGAAGTCGCAAAGAAGCAAAACAGAATTACCCCCTTGTAGTCCCTCCATTTTCATTAAACCATGAAAATCCTACCCCTAATAAAACATAGAAATGAAGTGTGTCTAGTGTTTCCAGTAAAACCCGTTAGATTTCATTTCAAGGAGCTGGTTCCTATGTTTCCAGGTAGAGAAAGTCAAACTTGTTTACACCAGTAAGCTATCACTCTCATGGGAATATGCTGCCTTGTTCCTAGCTGTATTCTCCATACCTGGACAGACTGTCTGAAACAAGTAGGGAATCAATAAGGATTTGTTGAATATTAAACTTTCTTCCAACTTGTTTGGGTTGATCACTAGTTTAAAAGAGTTTTTCATTAAGTCCCTAAACATTTTATGGCAGTTTTTAAAAATATTTATTTCTACAAATCCTCAGTGAATTGGGAAGCACTTATACAGCATTTCTTTGTGCAGGTAGCCATGCCTAGTGAGAAATTCTAGAGAATATTATATTAAATGAAGGTATTTGTTTTAATTGTTTTATTTTCTGCTCACACTCATTTTGGGGGGTCAAAGAACTCCCATAAAAGTATTATATGTTTCCCAAGTTTATAACTTTTAATTAATGGATTTGCAAAGGCTAGTCATTTCCAAGTGACTATCAGATATGACTATTTTAATTGGAAATCTCTCTTGAGTTATATAGAAATGTTGAGGTCTTATTTATACTGTTTTCTTTTTCATGGGGTATAAAATCTTGTCAGTAACTGAGCATATTCTAGGAAACACACACATAAACACAAACTTCTTTCCACAGCATAGTCTAAATTATGTGTCCATAATTATTTCCTGACACTGATCCAACATGCTTCTAACCAGGATCCTCCTAACCATAATTTTATCTTAAAATGAAGAAAAAACACTTTTGAGACATTATGGTGGACATAAATAATTTATCCCACACCTCTCATCTATTCTCGGTGAAATTCCTAGCCTTCAGTTGTGTGCCTAATTTTTCTAAACAGCATTCTTTTTGCTTAAAATACTGTAGTCTGTTCTTGAATGATCTTATACAATGGCTGGATGTGATGAATATAGGCTTGAACACATATCATACTGCAGGCTTTTCTTTGATACAGAATTGTGTCATTATGTGCAAGTTTTTTTCTCTAGTAAGAAATAAACCTTGAAAGCCTTTAAAATGTATACTATACAAGAAAATGCTAAAAATCTTTTTTGGTTCCAGAAGTTATTTTGTCCTTGATCTATTTGTTTAAGACCAAGCTTCTTTTTATTTATTATGTTTTATATTTATTTATTATTTATTTATTTACTTATTGGTCGTGGGGCCTGGGCACTGTCCCTGTGCTCTTCAGCTCAAGGCTAGCACTCTACCTCTTGAGCCACAGCACCACTTCTGGTTTTCTGGTGGGTTATTGGAAATTAGAGTCTCATGGATTTTCCTGCCCGGGCTGGCTTTGAACTACGATCCTCATATCTCAGTCTCCTGAGTAACTAGGGTTACAAGAGTAAGCCTTTTTTTTAATTTAGATTTTCTTTTTTTTCTTCTTTTTCTTTTTTTAATTTTAATTAATTTTTTGAAAAAGTAATTTGTTTATTGTGAAAATACCGTACAGAGGGATTACAATTACATGGGCAAGATAATGAGTACATTTCTTATCAAGCATTGTAGCCTCCTCTTTTGTTTCCCCTTCCCATCCCTTCCCATCTCTAACCCCCGCCCCCCTACCAAAGTTGTAAAGTTAGTTTTTCGACATAATGACTTGTATATCACATGGTTACAATGGGTCCTCCTGTATCTCTATTTAAACGGTTTGTTTTTCCCTTCCCTTCCACAAATTATACCAACATCGAATACAGTGAAAACAGGGGTTATACCGTGGGGGAGGGACATACAAAGCAACAAAGAAATATCTTATGAATATGTTAGAAACAATAGCAAGAAAGAAAAAAAAAACATTTGAATACTTAGCTTGGGGTTCATTTCACCTAACATCAACTTGCCTGTCCTTTTCTGCTTGTCTCAGACATATACTAGTTATTGCAAATAAGGGAAACCACGGGACCTATGTTTCTTTGGACCTGGCTTACTTCACTTAACATAATTTTGTCCAAGTCTTTCCATTTCCTAACAAATGGGACAATGTCATTCTTTCTGATGGAGGCATAGAATTCCATTGTGTATATATACCACACTTTCTTGATCTATCTACTGAGGGGCATCTGGGTGGGTTCTTTATCTTAGCTATGGTAAAGAATGTTGCAATAAACATAGTTGTGCTGGTAGCTTTAGTATGGTCTTGTTTGTGAACATTTGGGTAAATGCCCAAAAATGGGCTTGCTGGGTCATAGTGGAGCTCTATGTGGAATCTTTTGAGGAACCTCCATACTACTTTCCAAGGTGGTTGAACAAGTTTACACTCCCACCAACAGTGCAGTAGGGTTCCCTTCTGTCCACATCCCATCCAGCATCTGTTGGTTAATTAGAGTTCTTGATTATAGCCATTCTAACTGGGGTGAGGTGGTATCTCAATGTTGTTTTGATTTGCATTTCTTTTATGGCTAGGGAGGTTGAGCATTTCTTCATGTGTCTATTGGCATCCTTCTTTCCTCTTCAGAGAAGTTTCTCTTTAAGTCTTTAGCCCACTTATTTATTGGGCAGTTGTTTCTTTGAGGATTTGTTGTTGAGAGATATAATTTTTTGTGTTCCAAGTATATTTTAGATATGAGACCCTTGTCGATTGTATGGCTAGTGAAGATCTTCTCTCAATCCATGGGCTTTCTATGGATCTTGTTAGTTCTGTCCTTTGCCGTGCAGAAGCTCTGCAATTTCATGCAATCCCATTTGTCCAATCTATCTTTGATTTGTTGTGTTTCTGGGTCTCTATTAAGAAAATTTGGGCCTGTGCCAAGGAGACCTAGGGTTTCTCCTATTCCATCCTGTAATGTTTTCAGGGTGTCTGCTTTGACTCTGAGGTCTTTGATCCATTTGGAGTTGGTGCATGGTGATATGTAAAGATCTAGCTTTAGTTTTCTGCAAGTAGTTAACCAATTTTGCCAGCACCATTTACTGAAGTGGTTGTCTTTCTTCCATTCTATGTTTTTAGCTCCCCTATTGAACATTTTATGGCTATATGTTTGGTTCATTTCTGGGTCTAAAGTTCTATTCCATTAGTCCTGAGGTCTGTTCTTGTGCCAGTACCAAGCTGTTTTGAGTACTATGGATTTGTAGTAGTGTGTGAAATTTGGTTTTGATATTCTTCCATCACTGTTCTGTTAAGTATTATTTTTGCTATTCTGGCTCTTTTATTGTTCCGTATGAATTTTTGGATTACCTCTTCTATTTCCTTGAAGAATGAGGTTGGAATATTGATAGGTATAGCATTGAATTTGTAGATAGCCTTGGGAAGTACTGCCATTTTAACGATGTTAATCCTTCCAATCCAGGAGCATGGGAACTTTTCCCACTTTCTAAGTTCTGTTTTGTTTTCCTTTTTCATGTTTTTAAAGTTTTCATCATAGAGGTCCTTCACTTCTTTGGTTAAGTTAATTCCTAGGTGTTTTATTTTTTGTGGGGCTATTATGAATGGAGTTGGCTTCCTGATTTCAGCTGTGCTTTTCTCATTGTTGGCATAGAGAAAAGCCATTGATTTTTGAGTGTTAATTTTATACCTTGCTACTTTGCCAAAGTTTTGAATCAGCTTGTGTAATTTGAGAGTGGTGTCCATGGGGTTCTTTAAATACAAGATCATGTCATTTACAAAGAGGGAGAGTTTTACTACATCTTTCCCTATTTGGATCTCTTTTATGTTTGCATCTTGTCTTATTGCTATTGCTAGGCATTCTAATATTAAATTGAAGAGAAGTGGAGAATTGTCTCCTTCCTGAGTTTAGAGGAAATGGCTTAGTTTTTACCATTAAGTATAATGTGGGCTGTAGGTTTGTCCTATACAGCTTTTATAGTAATGAGGAATACACCCTGTATTCTTTTTATTTTTCAAGCTACATTTTCCTCCCTTTTCCATTAGAAGAGGGGAAATAGAAAAACAGAACAAGCACTGGTAACCACTCAGTCCATAGGTTGTAGTTGGTGTTCAGTAGGTGTAGACAGAAAAGATGAGTGTCTGAACTATGGTAAATCTGCAGCTGGGACAGAGCTTCTACTGGGTGCTCACTTGTGCTGTGGGACATGTTGAGGCATACATTTGTCCAGGAAACTTGTTCTAAATATATCATTGTATCAGCAGGAAACATAAGATCTTCCACCTCTGTGTTTCAGTTCAGAACTTAGCACTGTATGAACAATTGCTTTGTGAATTAGCAAGAATTCTGAATAAATATATAATGCCAAGTTATTGGGACCAGCAGATTTTAAAGAGCAAAGGAAAATGGAAACTATCAAACTAAGCACTGAGCAGTCTTCTCTTTGATTGAGACCATGTGTTGGTGGTGTATGAGGGATGGTGGTGTGTGAGGGATGACGTGATGGAGTGAAATGTTTCTCAAGTAACTCTGCTATCAGGTACTTACAAAGTGTTTTTAATCCTCTAATTGGGTTAAACTCATTTAATTAGCACTGAAAAGATGCAGTTTAAGTGTTTAATAAAACATTTATATTCACTATTGCTACCAGATGGTTTTCATTGTAGATACTGCAAAGTTGGGCATTTCTTTTTTTTTCTAGGAAAGTATTACTTTCACAGAGTAAGAAGTACCCGTTATTCTTCAGTACAATGTTGCCTAAGCTCAGAAGAAAATCATATTTACGCATTTTAGTTTTTAAAAGGTATCTCTACTTAACACTCTCCCATCAGGCTCCCTGAGTATGCTTAGATTAACATATGCCTCAACAGGAACACATGCAAACACAGGCACACACTACTTCATGAAAAGCTGAGAAATGGCAAGATTTATCTTTATGATAAGGGGTAAAAACTGATCTCTGGATGTTTTATTAAAATCTCTCTTTTATGTTACCCTTGGGGAAAGACATTAGAGTGACTCATGAATCAGATGTTCCTCATCAACTGTGTCATTCTCTTTAGTGTACTATGCTTTCTCATCAAGGACTAAGGGATCTAAAATACATTGAGTGACTAAACAGTGCCCAGAATTAGTATATGGCAACAATATCATCTCATTTTCTAGATCTCAGGCAGACTTAACCAGTATTATAAGTTTTACAGTCACACAGTTTAAGTTTTATCAGTGACATAGGCACATAGGTAATCCTGTCTGAGAACTTGGACTCTGAGTTATAATTATAAACGTACTGAAATTGAAGATATTTCATTTGTAGTAGAACCTATCTTGGCTTAATGATGTATTTCTTATGATAAAACTTACTATTCTCCATTTTTCTATGGTTGACTTTTCAAATTCTTAAATCCCTACAGTTAGAGAATTTCTCCAAGAAAAGAACTATTAGTTTAAACTTGTTTTCTTAAAACATAGGAAAGAAAATAAGTGCAATGTCATTGTAAATTGGGATCTGTAATCATTATTTGCAACTGCAAATTGATTAGTCCAAGTATTAACTGATCTTTAATAGTTCAGGGCAAAAACCAATGTTTAGTACTTATTTCTTTAGGGTAGTTTTTAGTTTAAAACTGAATGCTCTATTTTAGGGCTTGCCCAGAAAATGTGATTTGATATTTATTTAAGCTTCGATAGTATTGTGTAAGGAGGAAAAAAAGCACGCCTTCACTGCAAAAATCATCTTGAAATACTAACGTGCTTACCTGTGCTATTGCTGCCAGTCATACTCGTCACACCCAGTGACTGCCCTCAATCCAGGCAGAAAACCCATTCTCAGTTAACATGGATCAATTGGAAAGAATATAAACCACTTCACTGCCCTTAAGACATACAGATGTCAACTTTCACACGAGTGCTCAAAAGAAAAGAGAGCAGTCTGGGATGGTTCTTACACATGCTGAGGTTAGATCAAGATATCATGTTGTAAAGTTTCCATATTTTGTATGGAAGAAAAGAGGATGATTTTTTTTGGGGGGGTCCAGTTGTGGGCCCTGAACTCTGGGCCTGCGCACTGTCCCTCAGCTCTTCAGCTCAAGGCTAGTGCTCTACCACTTGAGCCACAGCACCACTTCTGGATTTTTTTATTTTTGCTTATGTGGTGCTAAGGAATCTAACCCAGGGCCTCATGCATGCAAGGTAAGCACTCTACCACTGAGACACCTTCCCAGCCCTGAGGATGATATTTTTAAAGTATCAATTTCCTACTTTAGCTATTGCTTCATTTAACATAAATTACAGTACCATATTTGTAAAGCATTTTCCCATTTATATATTTTTTTTCTTTTACTGTTGATAGGGTACTTCAGAATTTGAGTAGCAGGTCTCTTGAGTCATAGACAAAGAGTATTACTTAGGTCTTCTAATTGAATAAAAGAGTAAAAATAATAATAGTTCATAATAATTTTAAAATCATTTACTTATTTTGGAGTAGTAAAATAATTCTGACTTTGATGAAAACAAAACTAAGAAGATTAAAACTGACTAATGGATTTTAGGTGACAAGCTAATTAGAGAGTATCCTACATCCATTTTTATATGAAATGGGATCTTTGACAAGTACTGATATTTTATTTATGTTTTCCACATGATGTTTAATAAGCAACTAAAGGCTTATTAATTAGATGTCAGTTGATGCCAAACCAGCCCCAAGAATGAGAAAATACAAATAATTTTGTTGAAATTACAGCAATAATAAGCAATATGATAATTGTGGATTTTATATACTGGCAAAATGGAGCCAGTCCATCTTCCTTTTTATGTTTTTTAATTTTTATAATTATACACAATTTTGAGCATATGTATATATGATTTTTATACTCACAGTGACCTTATAATGAATAGTATTACACTGTGCAATTGAAGAGATGAAGAAATTCAGGTATGGAGAAGTACAAACCTCAATGTCCATTGTCTATGACCACATAAGAACTGACCACTAGTACTTGAAGTAAAGTCAAAAACCTAATATGATAGGATATCAATCTATCTATGTATCTAGGATGAATTGCTCAGTGCATATCACAGAAAATGAAAGCAAATTTGTAGGTAATAGTAATCTGATGCCTGCCTTTCCCTCACATATACATGATGATAGAGCTTCAAGGTATTGAAAAGTGATTTATGATAGAAAAAAAATAAAACCATCTCTGACACAAATACTTGTCCAGCCACAGGGCTGTTGTGGATTTTTTTTGCTAATGAAATTTACCATGTATTATATCCTTGAAACATATGTTATATGATTGTTTGAGTCTGGTCAGGGAAGCTGCTAGGGCTATTTCTAAAACATTTTCTAAAGAACAAAGTCCTGTTGTTTGTAAAGAAAATCATACTTCATAAGTTAAATGTGACTCTGTGGAGAAAAAATACCAAAAAGCAAAACATATTTATGAAGGAAAAAGTCCAGGGTAGGGGATTTTAGTTGTCTGCATGAGAAATGGTGGACGAGAAACTAAGACTCAGCTGAGGTTTTATGGAGGAGGAGGGACATTTTACTCTAATTTTAGTAGCTATTGCTACTTAAATTTAATATGCTTATTCTTAATCTATAGTGTGCCTAATTTGAATACATTTGAAGATGATTTTATCATCAATGTCAGTGACAGCAGTGTAATTATCATTTTTTAAAATGTCTTTTATCAATGTGTATATTTACAACATAATTTGGAAGACAGGACTGACTGTTGAGCTCAAAGGACCAATAATTGGGAAGATGGATGACAAAGGAATAAACATCCAAAGAACATTTGCATTGCTACATACATGTAAATAAAAAAGAATCAATACTCATTTAAGTTTTATCCACACACTCGCTTGGTTTAAAATGTATGAAGATGTAATCAAGGCAGCACAGGATAAATACTGTTGTCATGATACTCAGAGTAGATAGCTAAAAATATGAAAAAGAAGAGTACATAAAAACAAGCCTGTTAAGATTGTTCCGGATGTGTAACAAACAGAGGCTGGACAGAGGTTTCATGCAGTAATGAAATGAATAATGCACCAAAATGTATGACAAGTAAAAAAATTAATAATAAGTCACTATTCCTGTCAGTTGTCTGAATAGGAAGTGGGAATGAACTGCCAATTATACTTCATTAAGTAAGAAACCTGTGATTTAACTGCAGTTCATTTTTATTTAGTCAAACTCTGTGGCTACAAGTTTGCATAGTTAATCTGACTTTGTGTTGTTTTCCCTTAGTATCATATAAAAATAATGCATTCTTTAATAACATCTAGAACATTAAGTTTGGTCATTTTGTGAATAAAGTCAGAATGATGTATTTGTAACCTAAACATGTGTAACAGAAATAGCAGCCCTAGGAAAATATACAGTATTATCTAAGATCCCTAAGTACCATTATCTAAGTAAATTCTGAAATAATGAAAAAGAAAATATACTTTTCTCTTTCTGGAAAGATGGGCTTACTCAAAAAAAGAAAATGAATAATTTAAACCTTGTTGATTCTAATTGTGTGGTAGACTGACATAGTTTAACTCAACACAAATGTTATGCCTGTTCTTAAAATGATTACAACTTCTGCAAATCTCTTTATTTTTCCCCCTCTCATGGGCTACAGACATCTCATCACAAGTTGTGGGGACATCATAAGTATGTTTTAAATGTAACACAAAACGGGAACAATCTGTTGCAAATCGGCAAACCAGAGCTTATCTCTCTCATCTAAATAGAATAGCCTTTCTGAATAAGTATTTCACTCAGCAAAGACCACGATATTGAGTGCTGGAATGTAATGGAAACTACTTTATTTTTATATAATACCAAAAGTAGCTAGAGGACACATCACAAAAATGCACATCAAGTTTGTATTGCACAGACCCTGTGAGTTCTGTTGCTCCAGTGGGTGTGAACAATAGCAGGCTTTCAGTAATTTTTGTTTCTTCATGTCAATAAATTATATTTCCACAAGTTATGAATGTGTGAAATAGCTCTACCTTAGAGCAATTGGTGATGCTGAGCTCTAGATAATACAACAGAAATAGTGTTTCTTATCTTCAGTTATTTTTAACTAGCTAAATGTAATTAAGTACTTGACTTCTGAGTCTTGCAGATGGGTTAACACTTGAAGCATATTCCCAACCCATTTTGCTTTTAGCTTGTTTTTTTTCTTCAGATACTCTCTCACTTTTTTGTTATTGTTGTTTGTTTTTTGTGAGATTAGGCTTGGGCTGTGATCCTTCTTGCATTGTCTCTGAAATAGCCAGAATTGCAAGTGCATGCCACCAAGCCAGCTTCTTTGTTGAGATGAGAGTCTCACAAAAAAACTTTTTTAGAGAACCTGTCCTGGAACACACATCTATTAGCTCTATCTCCCAAGTAGCTGGGATGACTGGAATAAATCCCAGCTTCTGATTACATGTATTATTTAAGCATGAGGGAAAAAAAACATTATGATGAAATACTGGTTACAGTGGTAATACTTTCTTTTCCAAGTGATTTTTTTTCCCTTGGTGATTACATTAATCTAAATGTTATAGTGAATTCCAATTTGCAAACAAATACTTTGATTATTCTGTTTACTTAAGAAATGTAAGTTCTTTTAATACTCTATTTTTTAATCTAATTGTCACAAGTGTTTATATGACTTAGACTGAGCAATGTCTGCACCTGCTCTGGAAGATATTGTAATTGGCACATAGGTTTTTATTTTGGGAATTTATTTTATTTGGGAATACTTATTTTAAACTCTATTATTAATTGAAAACTAATATCATCTCTCAATCCCATAGATATAGCAGAAGGACACTGTGTTTTTGAATTGGAAACTCTGAATCCTGGTCTAGTTCTAAATAGAAGGGTAAACTTTGACAAAACACTTTATGTCTCTGACTGTAGTCCCTAGTGTAAAGGATGCAGTTAAACAACGCACTCTCTGATGTCTCTCCTGGATAGTTCACACACATCCATTTGTACCTAGAACAGTCATCAATATATCGCTTTTTTTCCTGTTATGCTGTTGATAACAGCATTCTAGTGGAACAGAAATGTTTCTGTCAGAGTCCCAAAGATACCCTCTCAGTTACCAAAAGGCCAAAAGACCAATCAATTGGGATTAATTTCCCAGGATATTTTAGAGATCACACCATCCTGTTTTGAATACTTTTCCCTCTTCTCTTTGTTGCTCATCCTTTATAATCTTTCTTTAGATAGAATTAAAATAGAAAAAAGAACAAAGCTAGGGCATAATGTTGGCATAAATTAACTACTACCACTCCACCTGAAGGAGTTGTACCATTGATAGGTACATACATTGAAAGGATGGAAAGTCAGCTATATTTGTGGTCTAAGTTTGTGCGATAGGGAGGACAAACACAGTTAAAACAGTCCTGGTGATACTGTTGGTCCTACTCCTTGAGAAAGTGAGAAATGACCTTGAATAAATTGTTGTGGGCAAATGAGTGCATCTTTCCTCTGAGTCTCACACTTAGAATGTGAGCATCTTGACATTCTGTGTGGGTTTCAAGGGTAGTTTTGACCATCCCTGAGTTTTGTCTTAAGCACTCACTTTAAAACCTATTCAAGGTGTGATACCACAGGTTTCAAAGAATAAGTTTCAAAGGAAAACAAAACAAATAAAAAGAGAAAATTCGAAAAAAAATATGATTGTCGTAAAAGAACTCTCCCAAATGGCCACAAAATTTATATTTTAAAAAGTGCTTCAACTTACAAGAAGTCAAAGAAACAAGTTTCTTAAGAACCATAGAAGGAAACCAAGAAATACTCTTTTTCAGTGACATAAAATTTTTTTAATCTTATTTCTTTTTTTCCCTCTTTTGAGTAAGGATACACAAATTTCAGTTGTCTGCTATTGCTTGTAAATGAGTCACTGATCTGAAATTGTTCAATTCACCAAGTGAAAATTGAAGTATCTGGATTAAGTCTATCACCAAATACCTTCGTAAAGAAAATGTTATTTTAGTTCCTTTACTAATGTTCAGTTTTGGAATAAAGCTAAATATTCAGGAAAGATACTTGGGAGGTACAACAATTCTCATTTCAAATAATTTTACAGATCCATTTTCTTATTGAGCTATATAAGTTAATCATCAGCCTCAAAATAGGATCAGTGGGCACAAAGACCAAGGATTTTAAGTGTCTTGACAAGTCATTCTATATATCATAATTAACATCTGTACCACTATTCTTGTCAAGAAAAGGAACACTGAATTTGTTAACGCTTGGAAATGCAGTAACACTTTTCCTCCTGATCTTACTTAATAGTTCTGCTAAAACTATGTTTTTGCTTTTTTAAATGAAACTTCACAATGTATCACAATTCAGCATGAAAGAAATACTCCGTTATATAAGACTGGAAAAATTAAAAGCCAGAGAACTTTTCCTACACATAATTTAATCTATCCACATGTGAAAAAAATGTTGGTATTTTTCATAGATACAATTTTAGAAAGACTCAAATGAAGATATACATGAACCAATGACACAAAAGCATCCATAGAATGATGATTATTAAAGCATTTTATGTACTTCAGAAAATTTCACATTATTGGTTCCTAATTTGTCTGATTTCCAATGTCCATAGAGTCAAGTTTTCATTCTTAAAAAAAATATTCTCTTGAATTAATAAGGACTCTGTCATGTAGTCACTAACAAGAATGCTTCTAAATAAACATCAGAAATGTAGCCTGTGTCTTGTTCTCTAATGATATGAAGGAAACAGATGGCTTGAGGAAAGATGTGTCAGTGTGAGGTGGTAAATCATAAAAAGGGCTTAGAATGCCAGCTTACCTCAAACTCAACCTGCTCCCTGTCCCCAAAGCTCTTAGTAGCATTATTCAAACAGAACTTTACTGAATTAGATTTTTTTATTACCATGTTTAAATACTTATGCAATGACTATGAATGTAAAAACTGAACTGTGGGCATGTTCACCATCAGTACTCCTCATCTCTTTCGAAATAATCATAGTTATTTTATATCTGCATTTGAGATTACCATAGAAAATTAAGTGGCTCATAGAATAACCACTAATATGACATATTTTGTTAGGGAATTTGCTATTTTAATTTCAAAATGCCTCTCATCAAAACAATCGAAAAAATTAAAATAAAAATACAATATGTTTTACACTTTTTTTCAGGAAAACATCAAAACTAATATCACAATAATTGGGCATCAACTCAGAATAATAATCATACCTGTTCTGCTGTCAATATGTATAGCACATGGTCTTATTAATGAGATTTGAATAGGTTTTCATTCTCACATTTTTAATTTGATATAGGGGGTGAGACAACCATTTAATAGGGCTAGAGTATGTAGTCCATTAGACTATAGCCATGCTCAGCAAGTCTCGTGATATCGAGTGGATGAAGAAACAAAAAGGAATATAAATGTTCCATAATGAGACACAGAGTAGACACTTGGGCAGCCTAGAAAGGAGAACATTGGACACTAATTTTAAAACTCATAGGCATTTCAGAAACACAGATGTGGTTTGCCCATCTTTTGCCCTGAGACTTTATAGAGAACAGGGTTTTGTTTGTTTGTTTGCTTGCTTGTTTTTCAACAAATACTCTCTTTTCATAAAAACTGAACCATTTCATCTACGGTGAAAATTTTAGTCAACTTGACAAATGAAAATAGGTTTGAATTTCATGTATTGACTAAACACCATAGAGATTCAAAAGTAGGTAGCCACCTGGTAAAGTTTCTAATAAACCTAGGTCAGAAATTCTAATGGCTACTAACATAAAATAGATTTGGTAAAAGTTTAAAATTGCCCACTATCCCACCAACCTCTATCTATGCTCATTGTATTTGATCACATTTAGACTACCTGAGATCTTTATATAAATAAATATAATTCATTTTTGTCAATTCAGGTTCATTTAAGATTTAACTAAATGCCATCTCTGGAGCCTGAAAACAAGCAGATTAAAACTTATTTATTTTGTATAGCAATATTATATAATGGCAATTTATCACAGGAGAAAATTAGAAGGTAATCTATGAGTCTTACTTTACAATTTTTGTTGCATTCAAACAAGCCTTAACTAGTACATACATTGTACTTATTAGCATATATTTATAGTTTTCTTCAGGAATCTAATCAGACAAAATTGTAAACCAATGTTAGGTCTGTGTATAAGGCTTTGTGTGTGTGTGAGAGAGAGTGAGAGAGAGAAGAGAGGATTATTTGAGAGCAGAATACGTTGTAGTAGATATAATAGTATATTACAAAGAAATCACACCTTAGATTTAGTGAGCAACACTCTGAAAGAAAAACTTGTTTCACCAACAAAGCTCAAGGGGAAACATGGTACACGTGACAGTTTTAAATTCTCTACTCAATAACATCATTTTATCATCAACCTGTCAGGTTTTACTAAAATGAGACTTCGGGAATATATTTAATATAATGTAAAACAAGGTAGCTCTAAAATTGAACACATATGCACACGTGCATACACACACACACACACACACATACACACACACACACACACACACACACACACACAAAGGGCACACTTCAAGAAATATGGCTACAAGTAAGTTACCAGTTATAAATTGGGCAAGATATGTGCTGCTACAGTTCACTTTACATTCCATACTGACAGAAAGAACATCTTGGAGTATTTTAGCCAGATAAAAAATACTCTTATTGATTGATTTTGAACTAAAGCCATACCACTTGTTCTAGTCAACAACTTAACTTTATAAATCTTGTCAAAGGTTCACAGATCTCAGAACCTTTGGCTGTCATCAGGAGTAAAAAAATGAAGGTTTACTGTGCAGTTCATTTCTATTAGAGAAAAAAGAACTGACATCCTAAGCAGTATTGATAAAATTTGGGAAAAGATATCTGTCTTGTGGTTTTATTGATACGGTAGACTGAGGCACAGAGGAGAGCACAGAATGCACAAATACAATCAGTTGCTGTAATCATAATTCTTTATTCCATGGAGGCAAACACACATACAGTATATTGTAAATTTGTAAAATAATTATATTTTAATGGATATAAGAACAGTTATAGTCTGAAATTTCTTATATACAAATGTGATTTTTGTTGACTCTATCAGTACAATTTTTTTCAATTAAATATTTAGAAACAATGAAATATTCCATTTTTTACTAGTATAAATTTGATCAATTTACAAGGCTGACCTGAATTTGTAAATTATTTTTATTCTAACTTATTACCTATCATACTTAGAATATGTGTAGCTAGTACTCATTTCTAAAATTCAATTTTTGGTAAATAACTACAAAGTATTTTGAACTTATATTTAGAACAACTAGGGCTTCACCATTTAAATTCCAGTAGGAAAATCACTGATTGCATATTAATGCTTATTAATTGAGCATATAATTTGCATGTGTGAGGTCCTGGGTGGAATTCTTAGAACACACACACACACACACACACACACACACACAAAGGGCCAGTGGGTGATAGAGCTGGGAAAGAGTCTGTGAATCTTTTGCTCTCAGGTACCTTCAAAGATCACCAAAACTTGACTCGTACATATACTATATATTACAAATAAGGGAAACCATGGGACCTACGTTTCTTTGGGCCTGGCTTACTTCACTTAATATAATTTTTTCCAAGTTTTTCCATTTCCTAACAAATGGGGCAATGTCATTCTTTCTGATGGAGGCATAGAATTCCATTGTGTATATATACCACATTTTCTTGATCCATTCATTTACTGAGGGGCATCTGGGTTGGTTCCATATCTTAGCTATGGTAAATAATGCTGCAATAAACATAGTTGTCCTGGTAGCTTTAGTGTGGTCTTGTTTGTAAACATTAGGGTAAATGCCCAAAAGTGGGATTGCTGGGTCATAGGGGAGCTATGTCAGGAAAATGAACCCTTAGATGTGTATTTTAATGTTTTTTTCTTTCATGCATGTGTTTCTAACACATTTATAAGATTATCTCTTTGTTGCTTTGTATGTCCCTCCCCCACAGTATAACCCCTGCTTTCACTATATTTGATGTCAGTATAACTTGTGGAGGAGATGGGGAAAAACCAGTTGTTTAAGGATACAGGTTGACCTGTTGCAACAATGAGAAGTACAAGTTGTCATGTCCAAAACGAGCTTTACAACGTTAGTGCGGAGGGGGGGGGGGGTGAGGAGGGGAAGGGAGGGAAGGAGAAGGATTGGGATTAGGGGGAGAGGGGGGAGGCTGGGAAGGGATGTGAAGGGTAAACAAAGGAGGAGGCTGCAATGCTTGGTAAGAAATGTACGCATTATCCTGCCCAAGTAACTGTAACTCCTCTGTACAGTATGTTCACAAATAAAATTAAATTAAATTAAAAAAAAAAAAAGATCACCAAAACTCTGGGTGCTCGTGGCTCAGGACTCGAAACCTAACTACTCAGGAGGCTGAAATCTGAATATTGCATTCCCAAGCCAGCCCAAGCAGGAATATCCATGAGACTCTATCTCCAGTTAATCACAGAGAAAGCCAGAAGTGATGTGGTTCAAGTGGTACCGATTGCTAGCTTTGGGCAAAGAGTAGCTCAGGGACAGCATTCAAGCCCTTGGATTAACAAAAAGAAAGAAAGAAAACAAAACAAAACAAAAAATGCAGGGAAACAAAAATGACCATACATTTTGTCTTTTTTTTTTGGTCGTGGGGCTTGAACTCTTGGCTTGGGCATTGTCCCTACACTCTTCAGCTCAAGGCAAGCGCTTGAGCCACAGTGCCACTTCTGGTTTTCTAGTGGTTTATTGGAGATAAGAATCTCATGGACTTTCCTGCCCGGGCTGGCTTTGAACCGTGATCCTCAGATCTCAGTAGCTAGGATTACAGGCATGAGCCACCAGTACCCACATCATTTTGTCTTTTTTTCTTAATTATTATTTATGTGCTCATCATTATTAGGTGCATAGTAATATTATGATACATGTTTACTATATGTATTGATCAAATCAAGTTTGTTAACTTGCATCTGGAACTCCAAAAAATTAATAGACAATTAGATATTTGGGAAGGAAATTAAGACAGTAAAGTGAGTTTGTAACAAGTGTTTTTATACTACAAGTTATAGTTCTTCCTCACTATCTGGGCTTCTGATCATATTCATTAGATTCTCAGACATCCTAGGCACATTTCTGCTATCCCTTTATTTCTCAGGCCCAAGCTGGTATCATTTTTTTCCATTTTTCAAGTCCTTTCCTCCCTCATCACTCATTTTCCAAAACACATTCCATGAAAGAATGTTTCATTCACCCACTCTCATTAGAATTTCTGTCCTTTCAGTTTCAGGATACTGAAGTTTAAATGAGCTATTCCAGTCCATGGGCAGCCACTGGTGATTTGAAGGGTTTTTGAAGTTTACCCTATTTCAAAAATCAGATGAATCTGCTATTTGATAAAATAAAGAAGTCTGTATATTTGTTTTGAACCATCTCTAGAAGGCTTTCAGTAACACATAGGAAAATATTCTCCTTAAGAATATATATATATATATATATTATAGAATATGTATACATTATACAATCAGTAGGTTTTACAAAGTAATCAACCACAAAGTATACCCAAGAAATGAGTACTCTTAAAAGATATTAAAAATAATAATAAATTATGAGGGAGAAACAAAGTTAGAAAACAAATATATTTATAACTTCTCTGGAAACATTATTAGAATAACCAAAATAAGTAAATATACTCCCTCAGAGGGTACTATCAACATTTGTTAATCAAGTTCTATATATGGAACTTAGTAGACACTTCCCTGTCCTATTTTCTTTTCATGGTTTACTAAGATATAATATTTTAATGTAACACAGGTTTGTCTAAAATTTTGAATGTAAATTTCATCACCTGGAGAGATATTTTTAAAGAAAGAGTCTTAACAAAATCTGAAAGCATAATGAGTTGAAAATAAGATCTTGATCTCAGAAATAAAAATGAATATTACTTTTTGTCTTATAGTATGGGATTGTAATCTTTTTATGGACAATACCTCATTACTGAATATTTGAGAGTCATGAGCAAACAACCAACAAAACAGTTACCTACTGAGAATGTGTAAGTTCTCATCAAAAACATGGAAGTAAATGGCTGGTAATATTCAGAAGGGAAAATATTGCAGAAAATCTCAGCTAAATTTATATGGAAGTTATAAAATGTATGTTTTACTACTTTAAGGATCAGTTTATTATATCATCACTATATTGCCTTCATGATCATTATTAATATTCTTGTTGGCACTGGGGATTGAATGCAGAACCATGTTCTCTTCCTACACAGTCACATCGCCAGCCCTTTTTTTGTGCCAGTAATTTTTGAGATAGGGTCTCACAACTGCGTGGATGATGATAGGCCTATTTTAGTCTTCCCACCATATTTGGGATGACAGACTTTGCCCTGAAGTATAACTTCTTTCTTTGAGATAAAGATCTATGGAATTTTCTGCCCGGGATAATTGATTATCTTTTTCTAAACCTCCTAAGAAGGAAAAAATTGTCAGTATCTGCCACCAAAGCTGTGCAAAAACTGACTTCTGAAAAGACACATGAATGAAGTGATGAAGTGACTTATTATAAGACTAAGAGGAAGAATACTTTAGGAATAAATAAGAGTAAACACAAAGATTTAAGTTTAATATATGTAAGTTATAGCAAAAATATTACTGTGGAAAATCATAGGAGTCTAGATTGTGAAATCAGGTATAAGCTCAGAAAGTTGAGCAGGATTAGACCCTGAGAGCTTCTGTAAGCCTATAAAAGAAATACAACTTTCACCCCGAAATAATTAGAAACAGAAGAATGAACCATTCTGCTATACATACTGTTGTAGCCTGTATAATACTTCCAATCAGATTTAAATCTCAGTTCCCAATAGTCAATATATTACCTTACTTGACACAAGGACTTTGATAATGTGGCCTTGGATCCCACTTTGAAATGATTAGGTAATCAAGGATGATCTACTGTAATAACCACTGTCATTGTAAATAGTAAACAAGACAAACAGTAGAAGAAGGTAATGAGATGGTGAAAGTAGGGTGTGCTTTGAAAATGGAGGAAGGAACCACATTGAAAGGAACATAGATCTCAAGAATTTGACAACAAAAAAGAGAGGGGAGGAATGAATACTCTACTCCTTGTTTTTGAGAAGTAAACTGCCCTAAAACACCATCACTTTCCAGACTTCTGGATATAGAAGAGTAAATGGAGAGTATTGTTTCAAGCCAATAAATGTGTGTTAATTTGTAACAGACCAAGAAGAAGCTAATGAAGTGAGACTGGGGAACAAAATGTAGAAGTGGTAGCCATGAACTTGTTAGAAAACAAGAGTAGAGTGTTTTAAGCTATTTCCTTTTATGGAAGTCATTACACTAAGTGACTTGTTAGACTATTTACTAAGTAATTTAACTATAAAACAGGTTTTACATAAACTTTCTTCTTTAGGAGTAAATTAATACAAGTTTAGCATTTTGAGCAACATCAGTTTATGGTCTCAATTTTATACAATGTCTTGAGAGTTACCAAACATGCTTGAGGTCTCCCAAAAATGAAATAAAGTTTTCAGGTGGAATGGACTCTGATCTGGAGGTTCTTAGGAATAATCTGTTTGTTTGGTTTGGTGGGATATACTTTTAGTTTGTTGGTGGGATATACTTCTTGGAGATTGTAAGACTGAAAACATTGGATTTTTTGTTGGCTGAAAAGTAGAGGCTGAGACAGTTGCTGATAAACAGGGTCCAGATTTACTGGGATGGAACTTTGGAAAGATTAAGGCATTTTCATAATGTGACATTATCAACAGAAATGTGAACTATAATCTTATCCCATCATGAAAGCTAAGCTAAGCTAAGTAAAAGTACAAAACTAAGCATTCTCACCAACTGATTTTCGTATCACCACCTCATATCTCCTCAATCAGAATTTCAGAATGCGACCAAGAAATATTCATATTCAAAGGTCCTCCAGCTACTTCTGACACATAACAAATCTAGCTAGTTGTCTAGAATATTGAGAAGGGATCAAAGATCGATTTTGAATCCTCTCCATCTTTGCATCCGAAAGCTTGTTTTTGGTTAAGCTGAACAGCAGACTACTTGAGGAATTTAGGTAAAATGTTGAAACAGAGAATTGACTCCACATGTTCTGACTCATAGGTGCACTTTAACCATTTCCCTACCTGACTCTTAAGCACTTTAACATTTCAGAAGCACTGAGAAGTGAAATTTTAACTCAACGTGATAAAAGAATGCAAATGTAAACATGTACATACCTACTGATCACATCACCTGTATTGGGGGTTTTATGCTATTTAAAACTAATGCTTCAAATATTTTTAGACAGTATAAATCATTACATGATCATATCCTTAACTAATTAGACTCATATATTAATATCATGACCTGGGACTTGTTTCCAATGAAAACTATGAGAAATAAGACCTAGAGATCTGGGACTAGAAAAGAAACACTACATCACAGACCACTGGACATACCAGTTAATTTTAGTGCCCCCCATCCCAATTCTAATTTAACATACCTAGAATATGAATAATGGGTAGAAACTGTTTCAGATTATTTTGCATTACTAGCCTGGAACTCCAACATTTTTGAGGGAACAGAATATTATATAAGGTGTTTCTCCAATTCCAATTTAAATTTTAGTTGAAAATTAAGCTGTAAAGAAGTAATTCCTTCATTGTTTCACATCTTAAATCTATTCTTTCAAAGTTTTGTCCGAGCAATTAAGATGTACGTTGTTTTTACTAAGATAAACATGATAAATGAAGAGTAGTTCAAGAAATCTTGTTATATTAAAAACTTAAATAGATGATATAAAATATAATTAAAAGACATATCAGCCTATAAAAATAAATTAAATATGATCCACAGAGTTGTAAGTAAGGTGGTTTAAATCAGGCAGTTCGATCCAAATTTGAAATTTACTTTAAGTAACTAGTCTTGATCTAAATGATCATTCTCATTAGTTGTGGTCACTCAAATGATCATAAAATATAATATTAATGTGGAATAAATGGTGATTACATAAAATTATCAGGGGCTATTTTTTCTGCATTTTACTTCAACAGATGAGAAAGTTTTACTAATATCATGCAGAAGATGGATAAGGAAGTACTCTCCATTCTTGGGGAGCTATAAACTCTGTTCAAATACCAATATCCTCTCTGGCAGAGAATCTGCAGCTTTGTGTGGCCATGTGTTATTGTATTTGGACTGTTTCCATCTGCAAATGTTGACTTTTCATCTGTGACCAAGGAGGGAAAATCTGTATAAGGAATGTGTGAAACATCTAATCCTTGTTTACTTGATAACCAAAGGTTTTGTAAAATCCTGCTGGTGTTGGTTTTTGTAGGTGACTGTAGATGTATTCACAGTTGTGTTTTTTAAGTCTGAGAGACAGGATAAAATCTCAGTGAAACCATTAGGTTTGCAATTACTTTTAGAAATATATTTATTCTAATTATAATTTCTCATCCTCAAAACTATTTACATCCTAAGTCACAGAATAAACTATAATAATTGTTTTGTTTTGTTTTCCCCTGTTGTGGGCTTGTTATTAGTAAAAGGGAATAACTTTGAAGAGCTTGGTTATCAGGTTATATGGAGAACAAACCACAGAAACAGGGATTGTAGAGCTCATGTAACAGATCTAAATTTTCCTCTGAATTTAGAGATAAAAACCTATAAATTAAGAAATCTAAAATTACTTTCTCACTATTTTTTCATCTTTAAAATAATTATTAGGGATGAAATCAGTTTCTCTCTTTTGTTTTGTTTTCTGATTTGATTATATTATTCAAGAATTAAGGATTGTTTAGCCAGGTGCTGGTGGCTCATAATTGTAATTCTGACTACTCAGGCTTCTGAGATCTGAGGTTCACAGTTCAAAGCCATCTTGGGCAGGAAATTCCATAAGACTCTTATTTCCAATAAACTATTCAGAAAAAGCTGGAAGTGGTACTGTGTCTCAAGTGGTTGAGTGCTGACTTTGAGCAAAAAAAGGCTAAAGGACAGTGTCCAAGCCCTGAGTTCAAGACCTAAGACCTCAAAATAAGTAGAGTTAGAATTATTTTTAATTTTAGATATTCTGTGTATTAATCTTTGAACCGAGGAAAAATTGACTCAAAAATTACTAAGTGAAGAAATAAATAAGAGCTATTTCTCTCAAATGTCCCTTTGTCTGCAAAAGAATTATTTCAAGAAATCTTAATATTAAATTATATGGAAAATCAAGTACCTGATATAAAAATATACATTGTTTACATATAAGCTATTTTCATCCTCCCGAGTATCATAAGTAAGCCATAGTTTACTTCTTGTGTCAGTCAGCTTTCAGTCACTGTGATAATTACCTAAGAAAAACCACTGGCAAGGGAGAGGATTATTTGGTATCAAAACTTCACAGCTCATGATTACTTAGTCATGTACCTTTGGGTCTGAGGCAGCAAACTGCACCATATTGACATAATATGATAGAAAAGTTTCTTATCTCATGGCATTCAGGACAAAAAGAGAGAGAAAGTGACTAAAGTCTCCTTGTCCCCTTCCAAGGCAATTCCTCCCTCCCCCCAATGACCTACATAGGGAACCATCCTAAAAGTTTTACCAGCTACCCATAATACCACATTATGCCATATGAGCCTTTGTGCAGACATTGTTGATCCAGACTTGCACTGATATGGAATGATGACAATAAAAGCAAATCTCTGTGTATATTCAGCTGTTCAGTAAGGATGAGTTTTTATATTCATTTGTTCATTTTTTGTTTAGTTGTTTTATTTTGTTTTGTTTTTAACAGTGTTTTGGACTGAACCTGAAATTTTTTATATTTATTTGTTCAATTTTTTGTTTGGTTGTTTTATTTTGTTTTGTTTTTAACAATGTTTTGGATTGAACCTGCAATTTGATTTTGCTATACAAGTAATCAACCAATTGATCTGTGCCCCAAGACATTTTGCCACCTCCTCTTTTTTTGTCTTGAAATAAAATTTTATTAACTTTTCTTAGAATGCACTTGAATGCAGTATCCTACTGTCAATGTTTCTCAAGGGGTGAGATTAAGGCTATTGTCACAACTGGACAGATATGACAGATTTTTCAGAGTTGTATTTGTTTGTTTTGTTTTGTTTTTCTTTTAGTAATACCAGGATTTGAACTGACACTGCTTTTCTTGCTTGCTTGGCTGGTGCTCTTCCTTTGATCCACACCTCCATCCCTGCTTCATGATATTATATTTGGAGATTAAGTCATACAAGTTCTTTGGTTAAGACTGGCTTCCAAACAAGATCATGTATACCTCATTCTCTTCTTTGTCTGTAATCATAGTCATGAGGCACTGGTACCTAGAACATTTTTTATAGTATTATCTATAATTGTTTGAATTCTTTGATATTGAAGACCAGTGATATGCCAAATTTGTTATTTATTTTTTATTATATTAAAATGATAATGAAATTCACAAACTCTGTTCCTCTGCATTAGAGAAGAATATTTACATATTATTATGCATTTCCATGAGAATCTGACTTTAAGTTTCAGGGTGTTGCTAAATATTTTGAGGTACAATAGAAGTCTCCAAAGAGAATGAGAGAAATGATCAAAAATTCCTGTTTCTCGGACCAAGAGAGAAGAATTTATTGCCATAGTTAAACTGTGAGAAAATTAACTGATGTGATCTCCATTGCAACACAATAAATACAGAATATGTGGATGAAATAGTGAATATAAGGCCTTGTATGAAGTATGGTTGCGTCTGATTTTATTCCAATCCCTAAAGAATTATATAAGCTTTTACCTTCAACTATTCATTTGAGGCAATCCACACATAGAAAAAAATAAAATTACAAAATTATTATTAGGAACAGTTTCAAAGGAAAGAAAAGAAAGAAAGAACCGAAAAGTGAGAATGGGGTAGCCAAAAAATATCAAATTTTGTTGTGTTAGATTTCTAGTGATACGAAATTTACTTAAAATGAATAGAAGAGAATATTTGTTTCTTACAATTGCACTGAATGAAATAGTAGCAAGTATAAAATTAAGTAATTTTTGAAATAAAAGTTGCAAAAATCTATATAAAATATAACTTATTTAAAACATCATTGTGCCTAACTTTTAAGCAAATAGCTTTAGGGTATCCAAATCAATGGATGCATCTTGCAGATTGATACTTAGTATATCATGGGTCCACATCCAAACCACCTTTTTGAGGAAAGAGAGCAAAAGTTGAACTTAGGAACCAATGTTTTATTTTTTTTTTTTAAATAAAGGAAGTTATAAGTGCTCTTGCTATAAGAAAAGACATCAAAACATGACAGTCTGATGTGTACTGTATCAAAAAGAAATTGTACTATCAGAAAAATTGAACATAATGAAATATTCATTGAAGTGCAATGAATTTGTTCCAAAACTATATGAAAATGACTTATCTGCTTTGCAATTCAATTTTGGTATTCAGTTTAGATGTATTTTACCTGACAATAAAACGTTCTAAGGAAAATTCATTCACAGAAAAGGCTGAGATCGAATAGAGCATATAAAAGGTTGCATGATTTTTGTTATACTGTTTCCTAACTTTGGAATTAAAATTGTTTTAAGGGAGGTAAAAGATTGTAAAGGGTTGATCAATAATCCAGAATCTATTTGCTAATTACAATAGTACATTATTTGATTAAGTAACATCTCTACTTTTGGGTATTATAAAATGGATCAAGTGCCATTCAAGTATCCTTCCACTCAAATATGGCTGGATTACATTGATTTACACTAGTTCATATTTTTAGCCAGCAACCTTAAAAGTCAGTATTGCACGTAGCTTCTTAGACAGGTCCCCATTCTTTGACCCATACATTCCATGACTTCTAATATCAATCAATGTTTAGTCTTTAGAAAATATTTCATTTGGTTTTAAGGGAAAAATGGAATGAGAAATACTATGAAAATTCATATAAATATTAATTGAGACAATTTTCAGAAAGTTTTCTTTATGCTTTTGTTTTTGCTTTTAAAATTTGAATGCAGAGACAGATGGCTGTACAGCTCTAGCAGCAATTGCATCTTTATATGTGTAAAAAGAAACAAGGATAACAAAATTCAGATGGAAGATTATGAAAAGGCACAATTAATTAGCGTTTTAACCATCAATAAATAGCTCAGTGTTTAAAATCATTTGGGTGAGCTTTATTTTGAAGAGAAAAAAATCAGTATAATGGTTATGGAAAAGAAATGTACTAATTACCTTACTTGTGTAAATGTAATCCCTTTGTACATCACCTTTACAATAATTTATTTTTTAAAAAGTACCTATAGCAATTTGGAGTTCTGGCCAGGATTATAAACAAACACTTTGTGATGTAGTATAAAGAGGCTATTACAATTTTAAAATAATAATAGTTAAAAAGAAAAAGAAGATGTAGAAGAGAGAAAGCTTTGTCCTTACCCCAAATCCTATTGTAATCTTGGTCTGCATCTTAAGAGATACTTTTGGAGCATTCGTTCTGATCTTTCCTATGGATCTCTAATCCTTTGCATAAAAATGCAGGATGAGTAAAAATTCTCTGTACCTTCTAGGGGTTATATATTGTCATTCAAATCAAATATTAGTCTTTGTCAATTTATTAAAAAAAGAAGGTTAACCCCCCAAAAAAATAATAATAGTTACACAGGAAATATCCATAAAGATTTCCCTTCTCCCCATTTCCCCTCTCCCCCAGACATGAACACAAGCTATATCAATATTCATGTCAAATCACATAAAATCTCAAAACAGCTACATTAATACAACATAGAAAGAGATTGCGAGAAGAAAGGAAGGAGAGAGACAGAAAGAGAAAGATTTGTTGTCCTTTTTTTGTGTTTCATTTTGACTTTCTATTGCAAGAGATATTGGAAAATATATGTAGATGCAAAGTAAACAAAAAAAATCACTACTTAATATCAGGTCCTTAAATAAAAACTGACCAAAACATAAGATAAAGTATTTTTCCAACAGAGCATTTCACAGCATGAAGAATAATGGCAACTGGTATGCATAGCTTTTGTTTATTTACATTATTGCTTTTTAAAGATTTTTTTCTTATTTTTTTAATTCCTGGTTGGAGACCATGTTGGTGGCCTGTCAGTTTCCCCATTGTAAGACAATTACTTCTAGAGCTGTCATAGTCATGTGCCAGGAACATCTGTCCTGATCTTCCTAGGGAATGCTGGTGCAGAGATACAAGAAAATGTAATATAGTTTAACAACCTGGTTCCTGAGTGATTATTTGAATTGTCTTATGCAGCTAACCCCACTGGCTATTCACATATACCTTCCCATGAGTTTAGCTTGCTGTTACCCTGTTCAACTTTTGTGTGATTTGTTTGGAATGTTTCTCTTATTTGGGAATATTAAATATAGTTCTGCCTGCTGTTCTTCCAAGTGCCATTTTGTGTCCATTTTGTTGAATCATTAATTTCTTTGCCCCACTTGGCTATTTAGAAGGCTGACTTAAAAAAATTACAAAACTTACGCAAATTCCTTCATAGACTTTATAAGAATCTTTCCATTCACTCTTCTTTAAGATGAATCATAGCACATTTCTAAATGAGCAAATGATTCTATTTAATATAAAAAGTGTGCTACAAGTTAAATACATTAGCATAGTACACAAAACTTTTAGCCATAAATGTTTTGTCAAATATTTATAAAAAGAGAGAAATGACACCTCCTGTCTGTTACTCTTAGACATTATTTATTTGAAGGATCTTATCTCCATGATCTTATATCTACTTTGTTAACTATGATATTCCCAGTGCTTAACACTGTTAGAGTACCTGTTAGAGTACCATAATATTCTTATGGTCTAATTACATATAATTGATATAAAAAGAAGTATAAAAGATAATACATTGTTAAAGTGTATATCATCAAACTTAAATTCCACATATACTTATAAATACAGTGTATTACCTATACTTAGCTTAAAAACAACTTTATACATACTTTTTAATATATTTTTATTGTAAAGATACTGTACAGAGGGGTTACAGTTACATGAGGAAGGTAATGAGACCATTTACTGTGGAGCATTGTTACCCCCTCCTTTATTTTCCCCTACCATCCCTTTCCTCCCCCACTATATTTGCTTGATTCCATTGGTATTTCTGAAGTAGCTGATAACACTTTTGCCTTTTTGAGATATTAAAAAGAGAAGAACAAACTTTATGGATGGCAGAAAAGTAAAGATTAAGGGTTGGTTTTTGGCCTTCAATACATGTTATGCATCTAATTTGTGACAGTTTAACTCTTTTTATCTACACTGATTTCTAAAAGTAGTGAATACTTTTGACTGGGAGTTATATAAGTTATTTATTACCTGTCATAAAGAATCACTAAGCAAAGGAATTTGCTGTTGGGGAACATTTGGTGTGAGCTTTTTGAAATCAGCATCCTCTGTTATAATGACTTAAGGTCTGCCTTTTAGCGGAGGATATCTTTAATAATTCTCAGAACATTTTCAACATCATAAAATTTTAATTAACAATTAGCATTGTTCGTAGATCATCACTATTGCTTAGGCATTATGAGACAAGCAGAACAACAAGCCATTTCTTTACCATTAATGATTTTTCAATCTCGGAAAACAAAACAAAGTAGAAACAAAATAAAGCAAAACAAAATACTCTGTGAATGCACAGAAACTCAGCATAAAGACACACATACACACACACATAATTTAAGGATTGCAGGTTTGGCTAGGAAATTTATTATTCTTCAGCAAAATGAGATCTGTGGAAATCTTCAAGCTGCCCAAGGCCCATGAACTAGTATAGTTATAGAATCTGGTAGTAGAATCTTGTGGTAGTTTGAAAATAATCTTTGACTAAGTCAGTAATTAAATGAAAATAGGCCATATAAAAGGTACTTTCAAATTCTATGACTCTACTGCAAGGGTCTTGAATTGGCTTTAGGAAAATATGTTAGCTTTGTGGATGCAATCACTAAGTACACCAGAACAAACCTAAAAGTAAGAAATTAGTTTGAACTTTTAAAGTGTGGCCAGATTTATATAAGGCAAAAAGGGCTCATAGAGAAATGTAAATTAAATATCCAAGGAAGTAAGTAATCATTGCAGGTTTGCAAGAGAGAGTTTAAATGAATGAATGTGTATTTAAACAAAATAAAACTGTTTGCTTTTGAAGGGCTGGGAATATAGGTCAGATGGAATAGAACTTTAAAAATATTCTCAAGAGCAGAATTTCAGATCTAAAAAGATAAATGAGCTAAAATTTGAGTTTATATGGAACAGTGCCTCTGAATCACATGTTTTTCACATATGGACTCTACTGATATTGCCTATTGTTAGCTATCTGTCTTTTCCATCCACTGTTTCCTATCTCAGAAAGTATTTGATAATATTCAAGAAATAAAAGGATATTAGTAAGGTAAATAGCAGCAAATAGAAACCGTGTACAAACACAACGATTTTAATTTACTATTTGTATTAATTTAAGTTTTAGAAAAATCTTATATTCCAATGGTTTCCCAGTTATTTGTTGTCTAGGCAAATATGTGTGTTTGTTTGGTATGTACTTTATTCTGAAGACTTGTTGCTTCTGAAAATGCTGTATGCTTCAGCATTCTTGCCTATACATTTCAACTCACTCCTAAAATCAGTTCCTAATTTCTGACCTATCACTTGCCAGGTGAGTATTTAATCAAGAGGAAAAACAACAACAAACATATCCACTGATTCCTTTATCATTTGATCATGAGTAATTAATTAATAAAAGGTTGATTTTTAATGTCCATAGACAGATGTGTACTGTTTGGCAATCCTGGTTCAAATGGATATTCTGTTGGTGACAAAAACAAATGGCACATTCTATGATGACTTCTCTTTTCTGTCAGTTACCATGAGATTGATTTAGGAATTTAGCATAGGCGTTTATATGAATACTTTTGAGTTGTTGTTTTGTCTTACACCTTTGGGCTACAATGATCCTCTCAGTTTAGCCTCCTTTGTAGCTGGGACTAAAAGTGTGTATTACAATGATAAGATTAGATTCACATTTTTAAAAAAAATTTTTATTCATTTTTTATTGTGAAAATACTGTACAGAGTGGTTACAATTACATGGGCAAGATAATGAGTACATTTCTTATCAAGCATTGTAGCCTCCTCCTTTGTTTCCCCTTCCCATCCCTTCCCATCTTCCCACTCCACCCCCCCCCCAATCCTCCCAGCCCCCACTAAAGTTGTTAAGTTCGTTTTGGACATAACCACTTGTACTTCTCATTGTTGCAACAGGTCCACCTGTATCCTTATTTAAACGACTTGTTTTTCCCTTCCCCTCCACAAATTATACCGACATCAAATAAAGTGAAAGCAGGGGTTATACTGTGGGGGAGGGACATACAAAGCAACAATAGATTCACCTTTAAATGTTAAAAAGATAGAAATTTGAAGCAAACATTGTGTGAAAATACATAACAATTGATTCTATTACTTGGGTTTTAGAATGTTTACTGTTGATCAAGTATGACATGTATATGGTACTTAAGTTAAAATTTTCTTTCAAATGAATGCAAAGAAGGGGCATAAAATGCAGCACATATTCTATAAAATTATGGAATTGAAAAAGAGTCAGGATTAGAAGGGATAAGAGAGAAAGACTAAAGGAGTGACATTAATCAAGGTTCATTGTATTCATATACTACTTTGTTGAATGGCATGCCTTTGTACAAATTTGTACAAAACTCCTTTGTACAGTTTGTATGTAGAGATAAGATATTTTTAAAACCTATATAAGTTTTAAAAACATGATTTTCTAAAGAAATGGATTATAAGTGACTCCACAGACCAAAACAATATATTAAAAACTTAGAGTACCTAGTTTTAATGGTCATTTCCTTCATAATAGTATGGTTATTTTTATTTCATTTATTTATTTATTTATTTTTGGGTCCGGTCATGGGCTTGAATTCTGGGCCTGGGCGCTGACCCTGAGCTCTTCAGCTCAAGGCTAGCGCTCTACCACTTGAGCCACAGCACCACTTCCGGGTTTTTTCTTTTTGCTTATGTGGTGCTGAGGAATCGAACCTAGGGCCTCATGCATGCAAGGCACGCACTCTACCACTGAGCCACCTTCCCAGCCCGGTTATTTTTATTTTAAATCATATGTTTACTTTTTAAAATTTCATGTAGTTGTAGCTTTTACCTATTACAATTTTATCTTTATGATTTAATAAATTTTAGTGTTTTTTTTCCTTAAAATATAAATCAGTAATGATTCCTATGCCATGGAATGACTGATCAAACTAAATTATGTTTCTCTAATGGTGTTCATTTCTCTGACTCTGAATTTCTATCTGTGTCTATCTCTATCTAATATTTAAAAAAAAGTATGTTTGTATATACTATGGCTTAAGAGATTTAAAAAAAAGAAGATAAATACTGTACCAACAGCCAGAAATGTGGTTGCTTTTTGTGTTAATGTCATAGAATTCAGGATAATATCATGGAATCAAATCATTTGATTGTATTATGAGATCAACAATGTATGTCTTTTTAAACAGATTTTTCTAAGTCTTTTCTTTCTTCTCTTCTCTGTCTGATGTCTTCTACAGATGGACCGCTGGGTCCTCGAGGATTAGCTGAAGCTACAGAGATGTGCACTCAAGAGTGCTTGGTGTTGGGTCATTCGGATAATTGCTGGATGCCTCCTGGCTTGGGTCCATACCAACACCCAAAATCTCCTCTCTCAACATTTGCACCCCAGAAAGAATGGGTCAAGAAAGATAAGCTGGTGAATGGGCATACCCTGACCAGGGCCTGGAAAGAAGAGAGCAACAGGAACCAGTTCAATGACCGCAAGCAGTATGGATCCAATGAAGGCCATTTCAGTAATGGCAATCACATGACAGACATTCCTCTGGCAAATCTGAAGTCCTATAAGCAAGCAGGAGGTGCTATGGAGAGTCCTAAAGAGCACCAACTCTAAGATAAGGCTATTTGGGACCTAATTACTTCAATCTTAATAGACATGCTAATACTGTGTGTGTCAGAGCTTTATGTATTCAGTAGATCTCTACAATTATGCCCCTTATAGCAGGGATATCCATAACTTTGTGTTAGTACTATGGAGGATATACTGTTTGAAACATAAGAGAGATGTTATTTCTACTAGCCATGTGATCTTGTTTACTAGAATTGAATAACTCTCCAGAGATTTCTTTATTGTGCAATTTATTTTTTATTATTGCATTTTCTTTTGACCCTGGACTGCTGCTATGAACAATAGAATAGGCATTTGGAGAGTCAGAAAGTTCCATGGATTAGAGTGACTGACAAATATATTCGGTTAGAAAATTGTGCTCTTTTTGTCATTCATTTATGCTGGGACCGCTATACTTGACATTATATTTCAAACAAAACTTTAAAAAAAAGGTAAGCATTAAACCTATTGTGCTGTTAACAACGTTAGTGGACACTTGTAAGTCAATCAGTGTTAAAGTATCTGTAAATAGAAGCAAGTTATTATTAACAACTTTTGTGTACTTATAGCATTCACCTAAAATGTTGTAGCATAATTCTGTATTTATGGTTGCTTCTTTCCTTTATTTCTATATACCTTTTTGTTGTTATTTTTGTTGTTTCTTTCAGTGAAATGTTTCTGCATTATTAGTCTGTCGTGATACACATTGTTCAAAGAATCTTAAACACTTTGTTTGAAATGGGTTCTGAAATTTTGCTTCGCTCTTGAGAGCTGTGACACCACAATTCTGTTAAAGAAACAGAAAAAAGAAAGAAAAAAGAAAAGAAAAAAAAGGAGTGAAAACTCTATACAAAAGAAAAGAAGACTGCTACAAATGATTGAAATTTCAGAACCACTTGTTTTTCACATTATTAATTTCAAAGTAGGGAAAAGCAAAACCCACTTAATTAGTACCATTAAGTGAGAGAATAATGGGAAAATGTTATCTAAACTAATATAATATCCTGTACTTTTCATCCATGCAAAACTAAACTAATGTATCAAAATTAGCATATATTGAAGAAATATAACTACTCAAAACTAGTTTCAATTGGGCAAATGTGTGTCTCTACAACTTTGTTGAAATGGCAGAGTTTGTGTTGATCCTCATATGCAATACTGTTGTTGTAACGCAAGTGTTATTAGACCATAGCCACAAAATATTTAATGTGTTGTGCCTTCATGATGTAACAGAACATTCTCCAGGTAGGGTAGTTGGGGGAAAAAAGGGATAAATCTCTAATTATTGCTGTTTAACTGTTTGTTTATCATAGTTGGTCAATGCCTGGCAGGTACCAGCATTTTGTCACTTAGGTCAAACCAAAAAAGTGACAGCTAATGTTAATAATAAGATCTGAGTTGCACGTGCAAACAAATCCAAATTCGAACATACTTAGGAGGTTTTTTGTTAAGGCATGACAGATGATTTAAACAAATAAATAGCATGCAACAAAATGTCTTTATTGAAAGAAGTGGAAGTTACTTAATGCCACAGTTCACCATCAGTTTAAAATATATATATATATAAAACAAACAAAAAAATTAAAAGAAGTTTGCTAATCTGATAGTTAATTTGTTATTACCAAAAACAAAATTACTTTGTAAATAGCAGTTCACATTTTTCCACAGTATAATGGAAAATAATGGGTAGGGGTGCATTGCTTATTGAAGTACATTTTTGTCGGTTTGTGAGGGTTGTTTGATGACTTTGACAGAATAAATATCTAAACAATTATCCTTGTTACTGCTTTGCCAGTTCTACGTTATTTACAATTATTCAGCTCTTGCAATAAATGTTCTGAATTCCTGATTGTAGTGTGTTCATTCTTGGTCAACATCCAAAGTGATTATTTCAACCCTAATTTTGGATAATGAGATATATATGTCCATAAAATAGCTTTTATTTATAAATTACGGAAGCTTGTTGGGGCTTGAGAAGTAAGTTATGAAAATATGCTTCCAAGTAAATGTTAAAGGTCTCTAGTAATCTGCATATTTATTTTTAGGGAAATTCATGCAGAAATTTTCTTTTTAGTCAAGGTTCAAGCAACTTCTGTCAAGGACTGCAACATCTCAGTCAGAAACTGGACAGGGAAGTACTAATCATGAAGTGAACTTATCTTTTTTTACTTCATCTCTTAAATATGACTTAATGAAGTAAACACTTATTTATTTATTTATTATTTTGGTGTCAGTCCTGGGGATTGAACTCAGGGCCTGGGCACTGTCCCTGAGTCTCTTTTGCTCAAGGCTAGCCTTCTACCACTTAAGCCACAGTGCCACTTCTGGCTTTTTCTGTGTATGTAATACTAAGGAATTTTATTCATGGCTTCATGAATTCTAGGTGGGCACTCTACCACTGAGCTACCTTCCCAGCCCACTTCTTTATTTTTGACCATGGAAAAAGACAATTCAAGAATTACATCACACTCAGGGATAAAGTCTTATCTAAATGTCATTCAAATTAGAAAAGAAATAAACAGAAACCTATTTTGTGTTTGTACTTGGATTTGACATTAAGGCTAGATAGTGTTCTGACCAGTGAGACATTTCTCCAGCCCTAATTATATTGAAGACTTTTCTTTGGGGGGGGGGGGCGGGATGGGACATAGAGTCTTGCTTCCAAATTGCCAAATTGGCTCTGGCATCTGCCTATTTTAGGACTCCCATAGTTGCTTGGATTGAAAGTACTTGCCACTGCATCCAGCTTCCCTTTGTTAAGATGGAATCTCAAGGACTTTTCTGCAAGGAGTGGCCTGGAACTTCAATGCTCCTTATCTTAGCCTCCTACAGATCTTTAGATGAATTGTTCTGCCTTGATTGGCTTCAAATCCAACTTTTCTATTCTCAACCTGTCAAATATGTAGAATTATAGGCATTACCATGGATGCTTGGCTTTCATAGATATTGCTGAAGGGCTTTGCAATGGGAATCAGAGGCATGAAAATAAACACATTTGCTTGGACCACAGGACATGTATAACAATTTAACCTAACCCTGTTATGAGCAAGACATATACATTGATTTTAGTTTTTAAAATTTGTTATCTTTAGGACATGGAATAAATTAACCTTAAAAGGAGGCCATTCTGAAGAACAAAAAAGAGAAACAAAATCAATGAACAGAGTTCCATCTGTCCATTATTTTTTACTTTTCACCCTTCAGATCTGTCTTGAAGAGATAATTACAGAAATCAAATAAAATGATGTTCCTTCCTTCATTTACCTTTCCATGAAAAAGCAGAGTAGAAATTATCTTTTCTCCATGGCCAAAGTAGATGATAGAAAGTAAACTTGTCTCCTCCATCCTCCAAATAGTTATTCCAACAAACCTTAAGACTAACTCTTCTCAAGGCATGTTATGTGCTTTGAAATTTTAAGCCTAAAACAATGCACGCAGAACTGCAGAAAATACTCAAGTAAATAAAAATGCATTTGTAATAATTATTTCTTAGCAATTATCTATTTCTTTATTATGTAGATCCTGAATATTAAGAATTTTCTTTTATAGGAACCAAAATTCATATATGCATGATTATTATAAATAATCATTTATACATGATTTTATATATATATGTATTACCTAGGAAAGCACAAAAATAAGAATTATAAACATTAACAATTCTATATACCAAATATCATGATTCAATATAACAGTTTTATGAGACAAGTTTACTAATAAACTTTAGAAATCTGAATATGACCCATTTAATAATCATTTCCATGCACACTCCAATATAAAATATATAAAAATAATGGTCATTCATGAATAGACAATTGAGTAGTCATTTTGCCATACTGATGCTATTCAGCAAATCTCATTCAGAGTCCCATCTTTCCCTAGCTAATGCTAGAAATGCAGCTGAGGCTCAGAGCTGTTCCAGTATTTATTTAACTGTTGGACAAAAGCCAGGAATGGTTAATTATTATTAGTGAGGAGTTTTGGCAGTGAGGGATGAAAGGAATGCCTTGTCAATCTCAATTCTAATGTGGATGCCAGCATGCTACTTTGTGTGAGGGCAAACAAAAATATAAAATGGAGGAGTGGTGTTATGGGTCTAAAAATCCATCATTGTTCTGCTTTGTTGTAAATAGAGTTGGTCTTTCTTCCCTAAAGGAATATTTTCATTGGTTCCTTTGAGAAACAGTGCTTTCAAGCTCTTCAAACGTTCTTAAAGCCACAGTGTTTATAAAAATATATTTCCTAAATATTGTTACTCCCTTTTACAAACTACACATTAGTAGACACCAATCAGATTTTTATTGTTCAAAAAAGTAAAATATACTGCTTGACATTCAAATCTCTATAAGTATACATTACTAAAATATAATCTTCAAGCTTTTTCCATTCATATTTATTTCATTCCAAGTATACATTGATAAATTTGTAAAGACGTTAATTTCTATTATCATGTGACTCCCTCGTTTACTTTAAAACATCAAATTAAAACTATATTTCTCTTTGTAATTGTAAAGATAATGTACAAAAGGGTTACAGTTACATGGGTAAGGTAATGAGTACATTTTCTATGGAGCATTGTTACCCCCTCCTTTGTTTTTCTCCTACTATCTCTTCCCTCCCTCACCTCCCTAAATCCTCCCCCACCAAGCCCAGAAGTTGTAAAGTTCATCTTCAACATATTGTCCTATACTTCTCATTGTTTCAATGGGTCAACCTGTATCCTTGTTTCAGCATTTTCTTATTTCCCTTCCTCTCCTCAAATTAGAAAAAGGCATATACATGACACAGGGCACCAGAATCAAATACAGTGACAAATGGGGTTATGACATAGGAGGAAAACATACAAAGGAAACAAAAATTCACATATTAATTAAAAACAACAGCGACATAGATAAAAAACCTTTTGTGTCCATATCTTGGGGTTCATTTTGCTTAGCATCATCTTATATGGTAATATATACATAGCTTTTAACCTTTTCTGCTTCTCTGGTAAGGTTATTTTAGACATACTAGTTATTGCAAATAAGGGAAACCATGGGACCTGTGTTTCTTTAGGTCTGGCTTATTTCTATGTTTTATATTTGCATCTTATTGTTGCATTGCCCACAAGTCTTAAATATCAGTCCCTATTGAAAACAGTTTGATTTTCTTTTCACAAATCACATTGTTGTTAAGGCTTTAGAGTATAGCATAATTTTAATCTAAAAAGCTACTTTTTTAATTCTCCTTTTTATTCTTTTTAAAGTCTGTTGCTTGTCCTTACTATCATATATCAAATATTTATTATTAGACTCAAGCAATGCCATTGCTTGTCCTTATTACCATACATCAACATCATTGTTATTAGACACACAAATACCTTGAAGATCTATATATTGAAATATGTTCAAGTACAGGGATTTTTCAAATAATATTATACTGTTATTTAAATTAAAACTTGTACCCAGGGCTATGCATTGTGCTAGTCTGCTCATGGCTGGGACTCTACCACTTGAGTCACACTTCTATTCCTATAACAGAATTTTTGCATCTCTCTCTAATTACACACCTATAAACACATGCTTGCACAACACACACATACACACAAACAAACACACACATTGTGATTCTCTGTTCTCTCCTTAGTTAATATTTCCATCCCTTATTCAAACCAGAGAATTCAGAGTTGCCTTATCTTTTCTTTGCCAAACTTATAACACCTTTTTTCTTTAAGAAAATCAGTCTGTTTTGACTCCTTCCTAATCCTTTTTGTCAATTTGGAGTAAAGAACATCATGTCTTTTCTACATTGTTATATAAGCTCCTAACTGTTCACTATCTACCTGGTCAATTTACTTCTACCTGTATCTTTCTCCCTCCACCCTTTATTCTTTTGAAAATATCCCATTATAGTCTTTTTTTTAAAAATAAAATCAGCTTTATAATTCATTCCATTCTTTATATCAATCCAAGATTGAATTGTTGAATTCAGAATGAAAACGAAAAGCCTTCAGGATGCCCTACGATGCCTACAATGTCTGTATAATCCTTTGTCTCTGACCTTTAATGTGATCTACCTTGCTGGTTCTATGCTGGGCCACTGTTTCCTCAAAGCTACTCCTGCAAGTTGTTTGTGTGACTACCTCGGTCTGCTCAGGTGTGTTGAAAATGAGTTTTCAGCAAAGCATTGCTACAGAGAACTCCTGCTCCTCTTTGACACTTAGTGTAAAAGATGTTTTCATATCAGGCTTATAGTGAGCTTAAATTATTTTTATTATGGATACATGCAAATGTAGATACAGAAATGAGGCCATTTTAACTCTCTAATCATCAATGTACCAGTGGCATTAAGTTCATTCACAGTGCTGGATTGCCACCAACTATCTACAAAATCCTTCTGTATCACTTCAAATACAGCCTGTAAGCATTAAGCAGCATTCTCTCACCAAGCTCACTGGTAACTTAATCGACTTTCTGTCTCTATTTATTTGCACATTTTTATTTCATACTAGTGTGAACACAATTGCCACCCTCCACTTTTGTTTGTTTGCTTAGCATCCCCTTCTCAAGGTGTGTCTACGTGAATGTGTGAGAGGTTTATTCCTTTTTTAAAAAAATTTTTTTGGTCATGGGGCTTGAACTCTGAGCTGAACCCTGTCCCTGAGCTCTTCAGCTCAAGGTGAGTGCTCTACCACTTGAACCACAACACTACTTCCAATTCTCTGGTGGTTTATTGGAGATAAAAGTCTCACGGACTTTCCTGCCTGGGCTGCCTTTGAACCATGATCCTCAGATCTCAGCCTTCTGAGTAGCTAGGATTACAAGCATGAGCCACCAGTACCCAGCAGTTTTATTCCTTTTTATGGCCAGATTTTCAAACATTTTTGTTCACTTCTAGGCTCCAGGTTTTGGATCACTCCTGGCATGAAGGAATATTATCTGGCTTAATGAATGAACTTCTACCCATCTTCTAAAACCTTTCTTTTTTATTTGTTTTATACATAGAATAAGGTCAACAACCCAGTTTTCTTAAATACAGTAGCGTTCCAATGACAGTAAATATAGACTAATAGTTTTTGAGGTTATGTAGATGGACAACTGTTAAATAATTTTTAATTGTAAATAAATGACATACTCTTCAAACATCATCCTTGTATTATCCTTCTACCTACGACTTAGAACATGCTAATTCAACAACAAGAGCACTACAGAATTTAACAAAAACACTTTTACATGTTAAATAATTGTATCAATAGTAATGTGGTTATTTCAAGAAGTATAACAGTTTATTTTCTATTTATTAATAAAATGTATTCCCATCTGTACTCCGTTAAATCTTTAATTTCCACTGACTATGGCAAGCAATTTACACTTTGTAGAAAATGTTCTTTCTCTAACTCTTCCTAACATCAGGAGAACATGCAAGCATACTTCTGTGCTACAAATACATTCAGCCCCACTCCAAGGCCATACATCTCCTCCTGAGATAACATGTGTGCTATTAGCCTGACAGAAAATTCTTCCCTGAAACAGCTGCCTTTTTAAAGCCACACCTCATTTCTTTCACAAACAGATTATAGGTTTAGCTGGAATAATAAAATCTAGAAAATACAGAAAAAAGAAAAGTGAGAATGTTAAGGTAAAGAGACTATATTTGTGTATGATACATCTATATTCACATATCTGATTCTGCATACTTTACAGGAAAAGAATATTTGTTTCATTTTTGAGGTTGTTGGAAATAACCAAGTTCTTCCATTTGCTAGTGGAATAAGTAAAATCCACTTGAAGTTTTGGTTAGCATAGTGATGAATATCTGTAATTTCAGCCCTTGCGAGGTAGCAGCAGCATGATTGTAAGGCTATAAAACATATGAACAAAAAGTATATTTTAGTTAACCATGTGGCATCTATATGATTTACTCCAAATCCTAAATGAAGTCTCATTACTGAGTACTGTGAATAAAATTGTGTTTTCATAAATTATCATTATTGTAAGTACTAGACTTTATAAACCATGAATCTTACTACTACTATATACATTATATAAAACCCTGTATTGATGTGTTTGTCTTCACTTTTAATATGAATCTGTTTTCAAAGTTAAGCTATATTACTTAACTAATCTTCCATACAAATTTGACTCTATAGAAAATATTGCAAGAATAGCTACTCAACTGCTTGTCAGTCCACTCATATCACTGAGCTCCCAACTGCCCTTTAGTTCTTTCTTTACATGATCGAAAGCCTGAAGTTTCAAATTAGGAAATAATTTATGATCTGGCCACAGTCAGGAATACACCATTCCTGAGAAGCACAAGACTATTGATCCAACTATGACAATGTATGTTCACTTCCTTCTTGTTTCAAGTATCTCAAATGAAATTGTTTAGGATCTAAAAACCATGGCCCTAGATTGGAAAGAAATTACAAAATGTAATTACAAATTGTGAACAAATTATAAATTATTACTGCTCAAATTTTGTGTGCTAGATAAACACCAGAGTTTACATGTCACAGTGTGACACCTGCTGTAGAATTATTTCTGAACATTAGTGAGTTATGTACATTAGGTTGGGATTGTCCCCCAAAGCAATGGAATACTGGGTTCTTCATGATGTTCAGTGAGTTTCAGCATAACTGAGACATAAATTCCAGGATACCATAGGACAGTATAATTTCCTAGGAATTTTCATCTGAAAATGAATATGTGGGGAATTTACTTGTCCTCATTTCTTGTGGAACATAAATAATAACTTTCAATATGTTTTTCCTTATTTATTCACTACAAACTTAAACAGTAACATGTATAGGGATTTCATTCTTCCCTCTGCACAGTTCTAAGAATTTAGATAAATTAAGTTCTTTAATATATTCATCTGATTTTTAACTGATATATGCTAATTGCATCCCCATTCAGAGACTAGGAGATACAAATACAGAAACATTAAATGAATCTGCCCTAAAGTTAGTATGTGGTAGGACAGCCTGTGAGGCCATGGTCAGGTGCATGCTGCATCCGACAAACTACTCAAGTGTTTCTCCATTCTGAGATCGAAAGATCCATTGCTATGTTTTAAACAATACACAAACTATTTAAATAATACATATAAAATAGTAGCTATAAATAATGCATGTTATTATATAAGTATTAATAGCCATATCTAAGTTGAATATAGTCTCTTCCAGTGAAATGAATATTTCTTCTTCAATTTTGAGTTGGTTTCCATGGTGGACACAAAAATCTTAATAGCTTAAGTTTTTATATTGATTATATTCATACAGCTGATTATATACATATATACATGAATATCCTAAAAATTTGGTATTTAGGCTTAGAACAGGAATAAGAAATGAGTGCATAATATTACATATTTATAGTGAATATAGCCCAAACTTTAATACTGGGCAATCTATCCTAATTTGCTGCTAGTAAATAACACTTTTGCATTTCTTTTCTGTACTGTTCATGTTTCTACTCACTACCCTCTCCTTTTTACACATGCCTTCTTTTCTTTACTTTGGAAAATCAGGTGAAAAGCAAAGTTAGCCACACATCACATTTCTGTTACCAATAAACAGGGCATTGAAATGAGACCAAAATCAGTCTGACAATTAACTTTAGCAAGGCTATTTTCCTCTTGTCACAGAAATGCAGGCCCTACTGACATCAAGGAGAACTACATGCTCACATGGAGAGAAGAATGGATTCCCAAAGCTTCATGGGGAAACTTATATGTTAAGTTTCAAAGCATAAATGCCCTCATGTGCTATCACCAATTTTATTCAAATGTACTTGCATCTATATTCTGGTTTACCCTCCAAATGGTGAAGGATCTCTTCATTTGACAAACAAGAATTTCAGATAATACATATAAAATAATTCATTTATTATAATAGAGTATGAAATGTTATTACTTTTCTACTTCTCCCAGGAAAGGCTAACCATATGCTTCAAATTCAACATTTTGTTATTATAGTACATAGAGCACAATTCTTCTAGGTTATACATTATAGTATTAATACGTATGCCAAGGTTGAATTTTCATTTTCATATCATATCTCCACCTTTGTCATGGCATATTTTGTTAATAATTGAATATCAAATGCATAGAAGACATCTTCTGATAAGCACATGTGAATCTATTTGAAAACAAATAATATAAAAAATTTAGGAAAATTAAAATACATACATCTTTTTGGATTTTTTAAATTCAGGACCACACACTTGTCAGGTACATGCTCTACCACTTGGGACATAGCTGACTTGGGACAGATTGATTTTCTGCTGATTATCTTTTGAAAATGAACTCTTGAACTTTTCTGATCAGGTTGACTTTTAACTACACATCTCACAATTTTAGTCTTGTGAATACCTTGATAAACATGTGAAACTCTAATGACTAGATGGATCTTCCTGAGAAGTTGCTAACCTGATGGTCTTTGCATATTTTTCAATTGCAGTCACATAGAGACATGCATACACACACACACACACACACACACACACACACACACACACACATGCACACCAATTTTAATCAGTGTATGTGTATATGTGTATGTTTGTGTGTGTACATGTATATGGAGAAAATAGAGTCCTAAATATAAATATATATATATAATTCTACATAAGCATGCATGTTTTCAGTGTTTATTTTTATAAATTACATAATTAATTCAGAGTTAAATGCTATACCTTCTATAACTTTAAGATAGAAAACAAAGTCATTCAACACATATAACCATTTCCCAGTAGAATGACGTTTAAACTACCTGCTGCAGATGAAATATCACCATAAAAGAGATCACTTTAGTTATGCAATGTAGGGGCTCATGAATTAATTTAAACTGAGGCAGTACAAAGTGAAATACTTAACTATTTAGCTCATGCTTGATGACTTCATGGATATTTATTGGTGGTGAATTCCTTCTATTTTTTCAACATTTATTGATATTAATAATCAAATGAGTAAATGGAGATTTAGCTTATAAATCCTACTTAGGTTGAAAAAGTTAAGGGAGATAATGGTCCTGAATCTCATTAAATTGAGAAATTCCTGTGTTCAGTAGAAAACCTGGCATTTTCTATAATTGACACAATCAACTTTTAATGAAGTACAGTGAGGGGAATAATAATATAAAATTGATAGTCTTGTGAAGATTAAAGGCTTAGAATTGTACCTGGACTGGCCTGAGTGCTTCCTGAGTATTTTTAGCCATAAGAGCATCAATATTCCTTATTTATTCTTTCTTTTTTTGGCTGGTAATGGGGCTTGAACTCTGGGCTTGGGCGCTATTCCTCAGCTCTTCAGCTCTACCAGTTGAGCCACAGGGCCACTTCTGGCTTTCTGGTGGTTTATTGGAGATAAGAGTCTCACAGTCTTTCCTGCCCGGGCTGGCTTTGAATTGTGATCCTCAGATCTCAGCCTCCTGAGTAACTAGGATTACAGGCATGAGCCACCAGGACCTAGCTTTCATTATTTATTCTTAATCTCTTCCACCTCAAAAATAATTAAAACATGGTAATTATACAGATCATCACAAACTCAATTTTCTTTAGTCTTGTTGGGTCTTTGTCTGGTGGAAGATGGACAGGGTCTGAGGAAAGGTAAGTATGCTGCTAGCCTGTTCCCCAGCCTCCCTTAGCCTCGGAGACAGTCAGACAAAGCAGGGAGTCAAGTCAAGCAGGAACTTGTTTAATACCACACAGCAAGCATTTTTTAAAGCAAAAAACTGCCACTGCGTGGCATGGAAGGGGAGGAAAAGGAACCAACCAATCACTGTAGAGGTACCCTATCATGCACCTAAGCTTTCTATACTTTCCCTGCTGTCCACAAGCTGTTCATGCACTGATGTCACTTTGCCTGATTGTGGTATCCAGTCAGATTTAACATAAACAACTTGGGCTCTGCTCACTCAACTCCCTCTCAGCGCCATCTTTGCTGCCCATGTGTCCTACATAGTCTTGCCTTGGAGTACCAAGCATTCACCAATATTTCCAGTAATGAATGTGTCTCTACAGCCATGATGGATTTGCCCAATTTCCAAAGCAAGATAATCCATGTAATGGAAGGCCTCTGAGTTTCATACAAAGACTGAAAAGAAACTTGGTAGAGTTCTCTTGCTTGCTTGCTTAAATTCTGTAGAAATTCCCTCAGTTTTGAAATTATCATTGAGCATTATGCAGGCATGTCCTGTAAACTATTCTATCATTATTTTACATTTCAGCCTACACAAATTAAAAAGCTACAAAGAAAAATGTCAGATATAAAAATGAATTAAGCAGGAAGTTCAACTTACTTTATTTTTGAAACAGATATATCCAGATAAGTACTTCTCAAGTCCTGTAAGCCTAGCTATTTGATAGACAGATAAAGGATAGAGGTAATATTGATTTGAGGTAAACCTAGGCAGACTGTGAGGTTCATGTCAACCAATGGCTGGTTATGGTGGTGCATGTCTGCTGAATCTCAGCTAATGGGTATTAAAATGGCTAAGTGCACAGACAGTGCCTGCAATGCTCAGTAACATTAAGAAGCATAAACAGAAGAAACACATTCCAGGCATGAAAGGAGAAAACTGCCTCTAAAATAAGCAAAGCAAAAAGGGGCTGGAGGTATGTCTTAAGTGCTTCTGTCATCCAACTAGTAAGCACCAGGCCCTGACATCAACCTCCAGTACAACTAGTGAAAAAGACATGTGGTTATTTGTTCACCATAGGTATAGCTTTCCCAGTAGATGTCTACAATTCATGATGTCATTTCTCTTTAGAACATGTTCAAGTCTTGAGGCAAACAAATCACTTGGACAATCATATCCCAGGGCAGATAGTTGGCAAAAATTCTCTCTTCTATTTTCTATAAGTCAATCTCTTCTTTCAACAGTTAGTTTTCATGGGGTTTGAATTCTGGGCCTGGGCTCTGTCCCTCAGATCTTCAGCTCAAGGATTGGTCTACCACCTGAGCCACAGAGCCACTTCTGGTTTTCTGGTGGTTTATTGGAGATGAGTGTCACAGAGTTTCCTGCCCAGGCTAGCTTTGAACCATGAACCTTAGATTTCAGCCTCCTGAACAGGAGTGAGCCACCGGTGCCCAGCAGAATTTTTCTTTTTCCAGTTTGCCCCAAGATTCCATCTTCTTTCATTTTTTTTAATACTATATGTTATTATATTCCCTGCTGATGATTCAAGCATGTCAAATCTACATGTACAAGCTAGGTTTCTCTACAAACCACACAAACACTACATACATAATTCTACCTATGGCCCTATATACCTTTTATGTTATGTTTCTAAAATATATGTATGTATAACTAGTACAGATAGATAGATAGATAGATAGATAGATAGATAGATAGATAGATAGATAGATAGATAGATAGATAGATATCAGGTCTTCATCCATCCGACGAAAGACAGACGGGGCCTGAGGAAAGGTAAGTGGCCACTAGCCCATTCCCAAGCCTCCCTTAGCCTGGGAGACAATCAGACACAGCTGGGAGTCAAGTCAAGCAGGAACTCGTTTATTACCACACAGCAAGGACTTTTTAAAGCAAAAGACTTGGTGGAAGGGGAGGAAAAGGAACCAACCAAGCACTATAAAGGTCACACAGTATCATGCATCTAAGCTTCCAAGAGCTGTTTATGCACTGAATGGTAAACAAATCCTGCTCTGCCCACTCAACTTCCTCTCAGGGCCAACTTTGCTGCCCATTTGCCCCACAGATAGATATACTCATTATATATGTGTGTGTGTGTATATAATGTGTAACACAATGTACAAAAAGTACAGTTTAACACTGTGTAACAAGAGTATCTATCAGGATGAACACAAAGTTTGTGTCTGGTGAGGATGAACATAGTTGTCAAAGTTGCTGGGGTTGCTGCTGTCATTAGCAGGAAGAAACAAGAAAACCACTTGTACAAGATAAGGCTAGGTAACTGATCAAGGCTCAGCACTGAAATCGACATAAATTGCCAAAAACTGACTGGACTTTACTTCCTTTGTCAAGATGGTGCTGTTGGAAAAAAAAATGTGTGTGTGTGTGTGTGTGTATGTGTGTGTGTAAAATGATTGCTCCTGTACAAAGCAGGTGCTCTATAGCACATTACTAATAATTTAGCCTGCAGTTAATTGATGTGAGCAAATATTGAGTATCTATTCGTTTCCATCTTATCCAAGAACCAAGGAGAGTTAATAAATTCTAACATTTATTCCTATACATTTCAACTTGCAAGTCCTAAAAATGAATTCTATACCAATTGCCAAGGTAGTTGGTCTAAAATAAAACCTGATCATTTCATTCTGGGGATAAAACTGTTCAAAGGTTCTCTATGAATCTAAATCTAAAAGTCCATTGTCTAAATGCAGTTCACAGATTCCTAAATGACTAACCTTCTGATTATTTGTCCAAGCTCTTCTCAAGGAGACATAAATAACTCCATACTCCAGCTAAATTGAACTTTTAGTTCCTTGAAAACACCATGCTTATTTTCTTTTTGCCTCTCAGACTTCCTATATGTTCCTTTCACAATTGTATATTTCCTTTTCATTCTGTGAGTAGCTAATGCTTTCTCACTCTTCATGGCAGAGCTTAAAATACCACTTCCATTAGCAAGGCTTTTTTGACTGCACGTAACAAGATGTTATGGCCCTTAACATAAGACTTAAAATGTATTTTAATTGTCCATTTACTTGGCAGTATTCCCTAGTACACTCTCAACTTCTTAAGAATGAGCATTACACCTGTTATTACACCAGTGTGTTCATTGAGCCTTTGACAGAGTAAAAGTTCAATAAACGTTTGTGGAATCATTTCATGACTGTAATCTAATTGCAGAGTCCTATATAATATAAAGTCTTTGAGAACTTCAAAGTACACAGTGGTACTATTAAAGTGTTTAGATGATAACTAAGTGCTATTTGAAGGCACTATGAAGATGCTCACTCTTAAACCAATTTAAGAATATGAAGACTGTTCTGCTTTCTTCCTTCCATTATCTCTCTCTTTCTCTCATGTATCCTAGGTATTTTAGATGGGTTTTGTTTATTTTTGATTATTGTTCTTTCTTTCCTTTTTCTGTCTGAGAAAACAGATATTCATTTATGCATGATGCTTATTTAACTTCCTATCTTTGTCAGGTTTGAGCTCATAAAATGCAGGAGCAAAAGTGAAACTTTGTGTGGAAAGCAAGAGAGCAGGTGACATGTCCCCACCCTGGGTGTCCAGTTCATTATTAAAATCGTGAAATTAAATTTTGAGTGTTTCAAGTTTCTTCTCTATGTGCCAGATATGTAAATGATTAGTTAAGCACTACATAAAAACAGTCCTCATCCTCCTAAATTGTCTGTATAACAGCTTTCCTTAGCATTATAACACATTTAGTTGTCATCTAAGCACTTCAGTAGTACCAGTGTGCACTTTCATGTTTGTTTCGGGTAACTAAGAATGACCTGGAAGTAGAAAATGACTAGGCTGGGGACAGAAATCACAGTGAACATCTACTTAGCAGAAACAAAAACTTGAGTTCCAAACTCAATCTTTCCTAATCCAAAGGAAAAATTTTAAAAAAATTCTGACCATACCATTTGGAATAATGTAATATAGATGAAATAAAATCGTTTGAAACGTGGATTTATGACAAGAGATTCATAAATATGTAGTGTTCAATAAGTATAAAAGTTATGTTTCTATGAGTAGCAATCTATTTTTCTTGTAAATGCAACAATTTAGATTTCAGAATTGTTAAAAAAAGGTATATACATAAGATATAGGTTTGATTAGAGTTTATTTCTCCTCTTTCAACCTGTTATAAAATACACCACCAATATAGGACCAATGTAAGTAGAGGTGTATAGGATAACATAGGATTTGAGACTAAATATCTAGAAATTAACCAGAAAATTAACCAAAGTTAAGTTTTCATTTTGTTACACATGTTGATTTCATTGCAAAGCTTGTCTATTAGCAAGGTAATAAAGCAAGCTTTGGAAACATTGAATTGTTTTATTCTAACCAAAACTTTTAAAACTTCCTGCTCAAAGTTGTTTTTTTTTCTTTCTTTCTTCAGTTTTGTATTGTAGTATAAATAACTCAAAAACATTTCAAATTTTCAAATTCAAATATGAACTGCTGAAGAATTATTCAGCAATGGATAAATAGCACTATAAAATGAAATGGTTGAGCTATGAATGTGAACAAAGATACTCAAATACAGTTGTTCAAAGTTTCATGCATTAAATTTTGAATTATGAGTTATCAGTCATTCTTAAAAGGTGCATTTTATTGGAAATACTAAAATATATTCCATAAGAGACAGTAATTTTCACTTACTTAACGCTCCGATATAAAGAAGCAGTAATGTTTTGCAGGGAGAATAAATTGCTATTTTAAATTTGCCAAGCATTTTCCCTACTTCTCAGAGTGCAATCTGAGTTTTAAAATTATTGAAGCTGACAAAAATTGTAAACAAGGGAATTATAAGCATTTGAAATTTTAGGTTTAGTATTGGATTGTGGTTGGAGAACATTTGTTTTATTCTTGACATGCTGATCTGATTCACTCCTGATTCATGTGCATATGAGACAATTTAGATGAAGTTCTTCATGGAGACCCTCACCTGCAGTGTTTTTTATATCACTAAGATTCATAAGTCAAGTGCTAGTAGCAGTACTCCTAGTAATCAACTAGACTCCAACTTTGAAATAATCTACAAAAAAGAAGAACTGAACATAAGGTTTAAGTATTACAGCACCAACTCAGGAAGTATGAAGTCCTCAGTTTAAATTCCAGTTTTTCCAAAAATAAATAAATAAATAAAGTAAAATCTCTCAGAGGTTGAGGAGATTGCTATGATACTAAGAGAGATACAATAGTGGAATTTAGATCCAAGAATGAAGATAAAACAGGTAAAACAGTTCTAGATAACAATATTTCTGGAAATACAAAGAATTCTAAGTCACATGGATACATCATCTGTTATAATTTTTAAGGTTTTAATTCCTGCATTGCATTTATAGATGATGTAGTTAAACGTTAACAAAGTTCTCTACAGCCTTATACTAGTTGTGCTTTACAGGAATAAACATAAGTATCACTGTTTCTTATAAATGACAAATGTTGAAGCAATCATCACTAACAAGTAACAAAGAGACTCCTGGAAGAATTCTTTAAGAGAAAACCAAAGCAAACTTATTGGACTAGAGAAGTGTTCTTTAGGAATCTTGAGAAATAGTATGGAAAATACAACTATGAATGGTATTTATTTTCTGAAAACAAATATGATTGGTGCCTTGGATTGTTTAACTTTGATATTAAGGAAGATTATGCCTGCTACTATAACTACAAACTTTAAATGCTGTATTAATGTATACAATATAGAATAGATTTAGTTAAAGTAAATTTTTAACCATAGAAATTTAAATAAATTTTGCTCAAAAATGTTTGCTTTGGTATCAAATGTTAGTAAATTTAATCATTACCTCAAGGAGAGATTTATGTGGTAGCTATTTATACTGGTGTTATATGATTCAATAGTTTCTTTATTAATCCATTTCAGTATGTGTGCATACCACATTACAACCTTTACTTTAACCACAGTCTCCGGCTTGCATTTAAAGGTACTGACAACATGAATGAAACATTTCTTTGATATCACATCTTCATTTCCTGCTTGTTCTCTAGTTTGTAGGAAAATGTCAAGTAATGGTCAAATGCGAGCTCTGGAACTTTATTCTCTGAGAGCAATTTGTGCTCTGACTTTTCTTGACCATTATAAACAACAGCAAAATAAGATCCTCATACACTGTGGTATATCCACTGTTGGTGGAAAGTTAAATTAATACAACCATTATAGAGGTTCTAAAATAAAAATAAATAAAAATAAAAACAGACAACTTATCACTTCACCTTACTCCTCTTGCCTTTATATTTGAAAGTATGTACATTAATATGCAAAGAGATATCTGCATACCAATCTTTACCACAGCACTGTTCAAGAAAGACAAACCACAAGAGCAATACTGTGAAATCAGGCAAGATACCCTACAACAGATGAATGTATGAAGAAAGGGGTATAAATTCTGTGTTTGTACACAAGCATTAAGAAATATAATATCATATCATTTTCAGGATAATGGGTAGAAATGAAGATAATGTTCATCAAGGTAAGCCAAGAAGTCATTTGTGGGAGGAAGACCTAAAATACATATGTACCAATGTAAATAGAAGTACATATATATATATATATATATATGTATATATATATATATATGTATATATATATATATACAATTCTAACACATAAATATATACATATACAACAATATGTGCATATATATCTATAAGCATATACAAACATACAATATATGTGGATGGACATGTATATACATATGCATTCATATATATATATATATATATATATGTGCACACATAAACAAACACAAACATTATTTTACTATAGGACTGTAGGGAGACAATGATACCAGGAAGAAGAAAAAAAGATTAATATTTAAACACATTTCATCTATCTATGAAAATGTCATAAGAAATTATATTGAAAACTGTTAATCAATAGAAGGTTGGAAAAAAGGAAAAGAGAAATTAGGAGAGCATGCCATTTGATTAAAATATGAACTTCTGTAATGTTACAGTGACACCCTGTAGTATCCTCAACACATATAAAATAAACATGGTTGACTGAAAAGCTAAAAAGGGGTCTCAATGTCCATTGGAGTGGAGAGGGCTAATGAAGGGCAAATAAAGTTGACTATTAATTTTATTTGAGAAATTAGAACAATGAAACATCTTGAAGTTTCTTTGAACAGAGTCATGGGGCAACAGTGATAGAGGAGTTGTTATTTTTGTTTGTTTGTTTTGTTTTGTTTTGTTTTCCTTTACTGAAAGTTCATTTCACCCTTGGAGCAGAACACATATCTTATAATATCAAGTTATATCTTTTCCAATAAATGAAGAAATTATAAGCAGTACAGCTGCTTTAAGAATTCCTTCAATTTTCTTTTTTTTAACTTCTTTTTTCTTTAAATTTTATTGTAAAGGTGATTAATGGCATCAGGGGGAGGGCTACAGTTACACAAACAAAGCAATGAGTACACTTCTTGTTAAACAGTGTTACTCCCTCCCTCATTTTCTCCTGCTTACCCCTCTGTACTCCTTTCCTACCCCCAAGTTCATTTCCAACAGTGTATCTTTGTTTCATTAATTCCTCCTCTGTCCTGCTATTTTTGTGATTTTCTTTCCCTTCAAGAGATCAGATAAACTTATATACAAGACAAAGGGTACTGAAAACTAAAACAGAAAGAAAATAATAGAAATAACTGCATACAGGACATAATAAGAGCCTCCTGCTGCCAATTCCTGGAGTTCATTTTGATACACTTCATTATATAAGGTCCTATGCACTTAGCTATTGGGCTATTGTGATCCCCTGATAAGATTACTGCATTCCAAAGGAAATTGAAAGATCTGGAAAAAATTATATTAAGCAAAGTAAGCCAGGCCTCCCCGAAAACATAGCTTTCATGGTTTTCCTCAGTTTTAGTAACTAGAATATGTCTATGATATTCTTAGAGGCAGTATTTTGATAGTAGTATTTTGCAGCTTTGTATTGAATGTTACAATGAATGTCCACATTATGCATCTAATATCAGCTAATAAAATTTTTAAATAATAATAAATATAAATATTCTTAGGTGAAAGGAAACATCTATTATATAAATCAAAGTAAATCCTTTGAAATACCTGACAAGCTAGTATCAGTTTAAAAAAAAAAGATGAGAAAAGCTTTTTTTTATGGAAATATTTCAGGACAAAAATGAGAATAAAAAAAAACATGAATAAATGTTAGGAGGGGGAGGCACTGATGAAAAAATTCTAAGCAATTTTTCTGATGTTATCTAGAGAACTGGTAAGTATGCCTGAAGGAATCATCACTTTAAACCATAGACACTGTTTTATATTTTGTAAGAAATACTTATTAGAACACTGCTTTTAATGTTTGTTGGTATATAATAAGATGAAAAGCATTTCTAAAATATTTTAATTTTTTAATCATCACATATATTCTCAATCATAACTTATACTTCTTTTACTTTTAGAAACCCGCATCACTACAGGAATGAAACATACAGTTATTAATCTCATTGTATGCAATTTATTTTCTTTGCAAAATTAATACCACAGTGTATCTCTGATATCGATTACTTAAATGTTCAATGCAGCTAATGTTTCTACAAATCTACATGGCCATGACAATATAATCTTATCATTAACATGCGGCTTGATTATAAAATATTGAGAGGATCATCTATAATTATTAAATACCTTGTGGCTTTAAATCTTCAAAACCAGCCGGGCCTTGGTGGCTCATGCCTGTACTCCTAGCTATTCAGGAGGCTGAAATCTGAGGATTGCGGTTCAAAGCCAGCCCAGGCAGGAAAGTCCAGAAAACAGTTATCTACTATAAACCACCACAAAACCAAAATTGCACTGTTGTTCAACAGGTAGAGACCTCGCCTTGAGCTGAAGAGCTGAGGGACAGTACCCAGACCCCACGAGCAGAAAAAAAACAAAAAAATCTCCAAAAACAAAGCTGAAAGAATAGGGGGCAATTGCTTTATTTAACAGAATATACTCAGTAATACAACATGAAGTATACACACAGTATACACACAGCTGACGAAATCTGCTTTATAGATGTCTATCTTAGATTTCATCTATATTCATCTAATTACAATTAATAAATACATTCTACAAAAATATGCTGTAAGGTTTTAATCTGATATATTTCACTTGCCATGTCTTTACTCAAAAACAGTCAAATAGGACTAATAAAAATTTTAACTCCACTTTTTTTGTTGTTGGTGGTGGTCGTGGGGCTTGAACTCTGGCCTTGAACCCTGTCTTTCAGCTCTTCAGCTCAAGGCTAGCAATCTACAACTTGAGCCACAGTGCCACTTCTGGTCTTCTGTGTGGTTTATTGGAGATAAGAATCTCATGGACTTTCCTTCCTGGGCGGGCTTTGAACGGCTATCCTTAGATCTCACTCTCTTGAGCATGAACCACGGGTCCCAGGCTTCTTGTTTAGGTTATTTTAATCATTTATCCACAAGATGTTGATGAAAACAAGTCATTATAGATTTTCACAATTATGTAGACATAGATTGTGATTACTTTCCTATGCATAAATAATATGCTTCAAGGTTGCCATATGTTCAATTAGCGAAAGGTGAAACCTTTACCTCTCAATAAGCTTAAGTCTTATTATTGCAAGTTCAAACAGTTTTCTTGACAATGTTGGGCATAGAAAACACCTATTATAAAAATATGTTCTCATAATATTTTTGTTCAATTAATTGTACATATGTTCTTTTTAATTTCTGAGCAAGAATAAGTTCTGTTCATTTTGAACTCTTATCTACACAAAAGAATCAAGTCACGATTTTTCAGCATATTAATTAAATTATATTGTGGTTCTTATCAAAAGACTCAATAAAGAAAACTTGTCTTTGATTTAAGTATAGGTGTATAATATATGATGCTTATAATAGCTTTATATACTCATGTTTTATATTGTTTGGCCTTTACTCCAATTTAATTGCAATTCATTTGTTCTTAATGTGATTTAAGACCTAGTTAGATATAATCAGTTAAAATTAAAATATTTTTTCAGATACTATTGATTTTTTATACAAAGCTATTTCCCAAAATTTCTACATCTGTTTGTGTATTTTGTTTAAGAATTAAGTAGGTTTTTTTTTACTTAAAATTTTATTGACATATATTAATTGTACAGAACAATGGATATAAATACGACATGACACTCCCAAGCATTCATATAGTGAGGTTTTTGTTTCATCTCACTGAAATTAAGAATATTCTGGCTTAGTAGTGAATGCATATCACAGTTCTAGCCCAAGACATTGACAGAGAAGTTATCTAGGTGCTTCAGGGAATGTTTTGGGTTTTCACTTATTGTTTGTAGTTGTTTTATTTGACTCTAGAGATAGGCAATGGTATCTCAGAAGTCCTGCCTCAAGCCGTGAGCATATTGAGCTTATGTTCTGGCTACAAACCTAGAAAGTGAACCTTCAACATTCTTTTCTTTTGTTTTTGGTGCTGTTTGTGGGAATTGAACTCAGGGCCTGAGCTTTTGTGCTCAGGGTGAGGGCTGTACCACTAGAGCCACAGCTGCACTTTTTATGGTTATTTGGAGATAAGAATATCAAGACTTTCCTAGGAACTGACTTGGAATTGGAATCCTTAGATGTCAGCCTCCTGAGTAGCTAGGATTTCAGGCATACGACACTGGTTCAACATTTTGTAGTCAAGCCACTGTCACATAAATATTTGGTTAATCATAGACAATCTCTCTTGGCCAAACAAATTTGGCTCCAAATTGAAAAGATAAAAGCAAAATGAATGATATGAAACACACACACACACAAACACACACACACACACACACAGATACACACACACACAAAGTAGGTGATTTCTGCAAACCAAAGAGGAAACTCCATAAAAAATGAATATGACATATGGAAGTAATGAATATTAAGTGTCTTTATCATTTTAGCTAGCTTTCTTACTGTGATAATTCTAGCCTCTGGCAATTTCACTTGTGTCATGTGAGAGTTCTAGAAGCCAGTATGATTTGGCTAGAAGATAAAATGAATAAAATGTGGTACTCTTTCTAGTCTGACATTTTTCAGAAGTAATACTCTTTAAGCAACAATAGAAATACTAAATGGCTAATCTATATAAGCACACACAGTATATATATTTTGAAAATATATGAAAACAGATGTTAGTTAATAGATATATATTTTTATATTATTATATTTAGAATACTTAGGTTATCTATAGTATATAATGGATCAACATGTATCTCATTATGAAAAAAAACAATATTTGTATTAAATTAGAAGATATGTTAACTTGTAGTATTTGGAGGGCTAAGGATATAACTCAAGAGATAGAACATCTGGCTAGCAAGAGCAAGGTCCTGACTTAAAATTCAGTACTGGATATAATAATAATAATGATAATAACAATACTTGAGCTTTGTAAATATAAAATGTTGACTTGAAAAATGCTGAATTGAAATACAAATATAACGTCCCAGTTAATTTATTATTTTTGTACATGTAAAAATGCAATAGTAGTATACTGCCCAGAATGGCCTTTGCTCTGTTGATTCACATTACATAACATGCCATACGACATGAGTGACACTAGGCCATTTGGAGAAAAGGAATCAATTTTTGTCACCTATGATATTTATAAACTTTTACAGTTTTCAAAAAATCTTCTTGAAACTATAGCTTTGCTTTGTTTCATTTTCTAGTTCATGTTGTGTATATCTGCTGTATGATAGCTGCCTAATAAATCCTAGCTTACTAACAAGTTGCCATGCTCATTCAAAACCACCGATTTAGATGAGAAAAATGAGAGACCAATGCATCTCTGAGAGAGATTAGTTGACACTGTGAGTCTTGGCAGGTTGGGTCTTCCTCCGTCTTTGGACTGACGGGGTCCGAGGAGAGGTAAGTGCGAAGTGAAGTGCGGCTGCTTGCCCGTTCCCCAGCCTCCCTTAGCCCAGGAGACCATCAGACATAGCCGGGAGTCAAACCAAGCAGGAACTCGTTTATTAACAAGGAGTATCCCCTTTTTAAAGCAAAAGACTGCGTGGGAGGAGAGGAAATGGGATCAACCAATCACTGAAAGACCATACCTTATCATGCACCTAAGCTTCCATGAGATGTTTACACACTGAACCTAAACAAACCCAGCTCTGCCCACTCAACTTCCTCTCAGGGCCATCTTTGCTATCCCCCACATTGGCATCCTCCCTTTTGCCAATATCCTCAGTAGAATAAAAAAAGAAAATCCTATGACAACTGAAATACACTTTGTAATCAAATTCAACAACATTTTATACTTTTATTCAATTTTGTGACTGTCATGTATTTCTTATTCTGTATGTGTTTGTATTACTTTTTACATAAGGCAGTGTCTATCATGTTGTCATTCACAAAATATTAAATTGATAGAAGTCATTAACTCTAAGGACTATATACAGGTAAAAATCTTCAAATAGAAAACTGTAAGTGAAATCAGCAAGAAAAAATATGATCTACCTTTACTGGAAATTCATACATAAGGATGATTTGACAATGTAAAAAAATAGGTTCTAAATTCAAAAGAAATGTATTCAAAATCTAACTTTGTATCCATTATTCCTTAATTATTTTAACATATATTTATATATATATGTGTATCTCTGGGGGAAGTGGCTAATATGTCAATCCCATGGGTTTTCTATTCTGTTAATATGTATTTAGGATATAGTGAACTACAAAACCACAGAAACATAGTAGGTTAGTATTCTTTTCTATAACTGCTAAACTTCTACATTGGATTAATGATTTGGAAGAGATCTTAGAGATTGCACATAATCCAGACACAGCTATTAGTCAATCACAAATCTGGCAAGAGGATAAATTCAGAAGAACTAGATAGAAGATACAAGGAAACTATTTTCTTTCTTTTGTGTAGGGGATATATTTTCATCTCAAACCTTCTAATCTTTGGGAAACACATTAGTAAACTAAATTTTATGAATATAAATATATCACTTATATTATTGTTCTATAGTGTAGCTATGATATGAGTGTTAAGATGTGCCACACTCAGGTAAGTGTTCTCATGCAAGTCGTATTTACCTAAGTCCTATATATCCCTAATAAGACAATGCTTGAATATGCTATCTCATTTCACAGGGAAATTAGCAAGTAAAGGTGGCAAATTAAGTGAAGAATAAGAAGATCAAATATATTGTTCCTCTCTCTCTTTCTCTCTTCTCTCTTTTTCTCTCCTTTATGCCTCTGAGTTATACCCCTAGAACTTTAAAAATCATGTCTGAGTACAGGAACTCACTAATTTGCTGAGATGGGCCTTTAACTCATGATCTACCTGTTTTCTGAGGTAGATAAATAATGATTTGTGGTAATTATTGTACATTGTGTATATGAATATCATTTAAGCAGTTTTATCTTTTAACTTATGAAATCTTCACCACAAATTTTTGAAGTTTACTAACATATTTTACAGAGAACACAGAGATGAACTAATTTAAGTAATTTATATAATGTCACATAATTATCTTGTTTTTAAACCAGTGGTTTGGCTCAAAATAGTAAAACCATTTTCTAAATATTTCCAAATTATAATATTTAATCTCATACTAAAACTTAGCTTGCACTCAATTGATTCTTCTATGAAATTTCAAGTAAATATTATTTGGGCTATTTAAAGTAAGTTTCTCTATGCAGGAAACCAAGATTCAAAATGAGTAAAGTACATATAATGGTATTTCATTCTATGAGAAAGAAGAAAAGTCCTAATTGTCCGTCTCTCTGCTATTATTCTAAGAGCTTATTTTGGTTTTACCTTACATTTTTATGAGATTTCTTTTTTTATTGTGAACATACTGTACAGAGGGGTTACAATTACATGGGCAAGATAATGAGTACATTTCTTATCAAGCATTGCAGTCTCCTTTGTTTCCCCTTCACATCCCTTAGCAGCCTGACCCCGCTCTGCCACCCAGTCCTCCCCCCAACCCCCACCAAAGTTGCAAAGTTCATTTTCGACATGACAACTTGTACTTCTCATTGTTGCAACGGGTCCACCTGTATCCTTAAACGACTTGTTTTTCCCCTTCTCCTCCACAAATATAGTGAAAGCAGGGGTTATACTGTGGGGAAGGGACATACAAAGCAACAAAGAAATAATCTTATAAATGGTTAGAAACAAATGCATGTAAGAAAAAAAAACATTTACATACATATCTAAAGGTTCATTTTCCTAACATCACATTATCTGACCTTTTCTGCTTGACTCATACATATACTAGATATTGCAAATAAGGGAAACCATGGGACCTATGTTTCTTTGGGCTTGGCTTACTTCACTTAATATAATTTTTTCGAAGCCTTTCCATTTTTGTTTATTGCAGCATTATTTACCATAGCTAAGATATGGAACCAACCCAGATGCCCCTCAGTAAATGCGATGTATTTTTAACAGTGAGTTGAGGTTTTCTTTTTTCCTTATGTTTCTTTGTACTTTTTAATATTCCTTATTTTTGATACTTTTTTAAATAAATAGAACCATTTGGATTCAGTATTGTGGTGACTGTTTATAGAGTTTAGTTTGGCTGTAGATAATGGAAACTTCTCTTTAAAAAAGTATCATTTTATTAAGCTGAAGGTGGGCTTTGTTCCCTTGATAACTTTTTGACATTGAGACTGCCAAAAGAAGATGGATTTGTATTTTGAATGCTTTGAAGTTTGAACAATTTAAATGAGGAAAATTTCAAAAGTCTCATTGAAACACAGTAAATTCCTTCATTGCCTGAAGCAGATAAAGAAGCGGGGGGGGGGGGGGGATTGATTCATTTGAATTCTACTTTTACAGCTAGTTTAAATTTATAATTGTGGAATGTTTATATGTCAGGAATATTAAATCTTAGTAGCTTGATTAACTGAAAATCAATAACGTGCATGCTCTTGAATAGCAACATTTTAATTAATACTTCCTTAAACATTATCCTCATGCTGGAATTTTGTAAAGTGAATCTTGAGAGTCTATTACTTTATATAGAAAAATAATATCCCTTTCGATTATTATCTGTTATCTATTAAATTTTTTGATTATTTAAAAATTACACATTTTGTCATGGACATAACTTTAATAAGGTTTATTGTGTTGTTCTATAGCAGAGCTTTTCCATCTGGATTTAAAATGATTGTTAAGATGTGCATTACTGGCTTACATTTATAATCTTAGCTCCTCCGGAGGCTGAGATTTGTAGGGTCAAAGTTTGAAGCCAATCATAGGCAGAAAAGCTATGAATCTGTATCTCTAATTATCCAGCAGAAACCATGACTAAAGGGCTAACTCAGATGGTAGATAACTCATCAAGATAAGCAAGAATATGAGGCTCTGAGTTCAAGCCAACTTACCAACACACACACACACACACACACACACACACACACACACACACACACACACACACACACACCACGTAGTTTGAAAATATATAACATTCACCTGTTGGAGGCACTGGCGCCCGTGATCCCATCTGAGGACTTGTGTGCTCTGAGAATGCACGCATTTACTCCTTCCAAATCTGGGAAAAAGTCCGACGCCTGGCCATAAGTCTCAGGAGAAGGCATGAAGAAATTGTCCTTCATGCTCTTCCGAATAATCCCTTAGAACATTGTGTCTCTAAGGAAGCCCACCTGCACTTTTCTTACTCTTTGTAACGTTTGATCTCTAGAGCTACTTTACACTTGGTGACAAAGATGAACTCTTCCTGCTCACTAACTAAAGGTTAACTCATTGTCTGTATTCCCGTAAAACTGTTTATGATGAACTTTCTGCCTCCTGACTGAAGATTTACTTTTTATGCTTACATGCTCTATATAAGCATGTGATGTTTCAATAAACTGTCTATACCCACATGGTATAGTCCACTTTCTGCCTACCAGAAACCTTGTTCCTGGATCTTGCTGTGTGAACAGCGACACTCAACCACTTTTAATTCTTTGCTAATACACATGATGATTTTCAGATATCTCAGGTAGTTGTAAAGTATGTCAAGGTTATATTTCTAAGGCAAAAATTCTTTTTTCACAAACGAAAATGTGGATTTTTTTCTGAAAATATGCATTTTACAAGTTTGCCAAAGGATGGACCTGCTTATGGCCTTCATTAAGAAATGATTTTAAACTGCTTCTTATCTATTAGCTTTTTCTTCTCCTTTCTTAAGAAATGACTTCACTCCTAAGTAACAAATCTGATCTTAGCTTCAGCTATCTAAAGTCTTACAATGGTAAAAAGCCAACTATACACATAAACAGATGTTTATATGCAGATGTGTTACCTGCAGCAATATATAGCCTCCTGCTGACCTGAAGTCTGCCTTAGATATCTAGAAACTTTGCTTCCCTTCTGCAGCCCTTCTGACTCTGCAGCTAAGTGAACACTAGACACAGAGACACACCAACACACTTTTCAGGATGCTATTGTTACCTAAATTTTCTTCAGCTCATCTAAGCTTAATAGCTTGATCTCTGTATCAATCTCATATCTATTTCCAGCTTTATAATACTGCATGTTTTTGATAAACTTTAGCATTTCTCTCTAAGTATATGATTTTCATAACTATTATATTTCAATGTAGGACTCTAGGGGACAGTTTGGTATCTGATCCTCTACCTCTGCATAAAGTCAGTAAGTCTTTCCTGGTTGAGTCACAGTTATTACAACTTGTTTTAGCCATTTCTCAATGGTTAGTACTATTGCCTACTTTGAAACAACAACAATGAAAACAACAAAACTCTTAAGATTTGTAATCGATTTCACCTTTCACCATTTATTCTGTCTTCTCTCAAGTCCAATTCTGCTTTATGAACTGTCCTCTACTCCCATCTAATGCTATAGTAATTGGCCATAAACAAACATTCTTAAAAATAAGTTAGAATCTAACTTTGAGTAATTTTTAAATTGAATAATGATGATAATTTGTTTTTATAATTATTTTATCTTTATGAAGTTGTACAAAGGGATTATAATTCAACATGTCAGTTTATGAGTGCAATTCATTGATTTGGGTAAAAATCTCAACTATAAAAGCTTAGTTTGTTGTTTTATTTATTTACTGGAAAATTTAGGTTAAAATTGTATTTTGCTATTGTCTTATTTGTACATGTTCACTTTGGTCTTCCAGAGCCATATGATTTCATTATTCTGAATCAAAATTTTCAGTGTTTTAAATAGTATAATCTCTTGCCCTGAGACTGTACAATGTAATACTCGTTTTTATTGGTCCTAGAAATCCTCTCAATTACTAAATATTAAATATTAGATTAATACAAAATAGTGGGAAATTAATCTGTTCCATAATTCAATCTATATAGAAATCTTATTTAAAATGAGTTATATGTATATGTTAATAATTTCCAACCTACACAAATTTTGCTTACCACACAGTTTCCAATATCAAGCTTAATGGTTGTGTATAGGAGTTTAATATATTTGTAGAATTAATTAGACTAATATTCATGTCTTCAATTTAAATGCCAAAAGTGAAATAGACTTAAGGATGATTTATTGTTTACATTGGTAGAGGAACTCATAATCCCCTCTTGTACAATGAACTATCAAATGCCCAGGAAAAGAAGAGAGGAGAAATAATATAATTCAATAGAATAATGAAACCTGTGGCAAATAATGCTAAAGCTTCTCTTGATTGTTTCCATTTATTTTTCCTTAGAGTATTTTTAAGTGTTACAAAAGATTCTGATATTAATTGTTCAAAAGTAAAGCTTCATTTTTCTTTCACATATGCAGAATGCTTCCACAAACACAAATTGGAACATTTTGAAAATATTTGTGCTAATCAGTATCAGAAGCAACATTCATCCTCATTAGCCCCCTTTGATTTAGGGTAGTGCTAAGGATAGGTAAATGGGCTTTGGGAGCTGCACCTCAATCTTCCCTGTCCACATGACACTGAAACAGGCCTTATGTTGTGTCTACATCCCTGTGAGCTGGGGTCATTTTACAGATTTCTCAGCTTGCAACCTTTGAGTCAAAGAGAGTGCCAGCCACTCCAGACACATTCTGCCTTTTTTTTTTTTTTCAATCAGGTGCCACTGGGTTGGAATAACAATCACAGTATGAAAGGTAACACAGGGAAACAACAAGCTAATGATCCAAGGACAGACTACATCATTCCATGTAAATCTCTCTCCAGTTCCCCTGAGAGTCTTCGCCAACTTTCTCTCTCCAGTCCTATGCTGTCCAGGCAGACACGGTCAGGCAAGGATCTCTGCTGTTTAGAGTAAACAAGGTCTTCGGAAAAATTGTTCAGGTGGAATGTATTTTCAGTGTTGGTCTGTGAGTGGACAGAGGGAGCCCGCATGACAAGAGTCTCATGATAACGTTTCTGAGGGAAAGGAAATTGTAAGTGTGCTCCCACTGACAGTCACGCTGAGAAACTCTGCGGGCCAACCCTGGACCAGCTCCAGTCATTACACATTTGGAAAGGGTTTCACACAAAGGTATTTTGTGCATGAATGGTCCAGAGGAATAGGTTTCTGGACCAACTGGTGTGTAGCTAATTTTAAAAAGTCAGTTTACCATAACAATTATTTTATGGGCTGTAGAGCAAATCTCATTAAAGAAGGAAGGGAATTGTAAATTAGAGGAGAAGCAAACACATTAATATGCCCAATGCAGCTTTTCTTAACATGACCATTACAAATAAGATTAAGAATACAACTTCATCTTATTTTTACATTCTCTTTCTTTAGAAATAATGGGGAAAGTTTGGTGAAGATTTTCAAATCTGGTGTGCTCTATTTCTTCATCTAGTTACCCTCAGACATTTACCAAAATGCCTACTATTTTTTTCCCAAAAAATCTCTCCAAAGGCACCCTCATTATTTACTAGCTTACTCAGTTATCATAGACTCTTGTTTTATAGATATATTTTTGGAAATTCTTATGATTCCATATTTTATTTATCCTGTGGCCACCCACTTTTTTCTAAAATCTGTTTGGAATTAAACCATTTGCCTAAGGCTGTTTTTGATATCTATTAGAGAAAATAAAATATGTATGCCCCATTGCATAGTATGCCTTTTAAAAAGCTCAGTATTTTTGGTCTCATTTATTTGATTTGCTTTTGTATGTATTTATGGAGAGGAAAATAAAATGATTAAAACATTCATTCTTCCTGGGTGTTTCTTGCAAACTTTCTGTAGACATTCAAACACATCTAAATATATAGATATTTTCCTACCTCTCTCTCTTCTATCTCCTTATTTTTTATATTTAGTTGATGCTGAGATTTGAACTTAAGACGTTGTTTCTATTAAGTATTTAAGTATACCATGTCTTTCTGTCACTGTGTATATGTATATACAGATTTATTTTAGAGAGAGAAATGGGATAGCTATGGAGAAATGTTATTTTTCCATGGATTCCTTTTTTTTTTTTGCTCTTGTTATTGTATTTTGATATTTTGTTTTTTTTCTTTTCTTTTAGAAATTGCATCTTGCTTCCTACCTGGAACTATGTCTGGATTATGATACCCTAGTTTCTACTTTTCTTGTTTGTTTGTTTGTTTGTTTTATTTAATTTTATGGTCAAGGTGATGTACAGAGGGGAAACAATTATATACATAAGGTAGTGAGTACATTTCTTACAAACTTGTTACCTTTCTCCTCATTTTTCTTCCATCCCCCCACCCCCCTGCAGTTCCTCACCAAAACTGTACAGTTCATTTCCAACATATTGTCTTTTGTGTAAATTGGATGACAGGTACCCCACCATGTCTAATGTCTTCCATCGAAATGGAGTCTCATTGACTTTTCTATCAGGTTGTTCTAGAATTTCAATCCTTCTGATCTTGTACTTTTAAGTAGTAGCTAGAATTACAAGATCCCAGTATAGTCATAAGATTATTGAGAGATATTTGTGCTATCATTTTGGTTTTCATTTCCAATGATTTGTAAGTGGAATAACTTCTCAGAAATTCTCTCTCCCTGGGTTTAAAGACAGATTTGTTTCTTCAGTGATGTAATGAAAAACACCTCCCCCTCTCCCATTTTTTGTTCTTTTTTTTTTTTTGGTCAGCCATGGGGCCTGCACTCTGGGCAGCTCTTAAGCTCAAGGCGAGCACTCTACCACTTGAGCCACAGCACCAGTTCTGGCTCTTTCTGCTTATATGGTGCTGAGGAATCAAACCCAGGGCCTCATGCATGCAAGTCAAGCACTCTACCACTGAGCCACCTTTCCAGCCCTACACCTCCTCTTAAAAAGAAAAAAAAAATATCTGTTTTATTAAGGTCTTTGTTTTTTAACCCCAGAAGAAATCTGTTTACATTCCAAGGTACTGGATACTCAGGCAGGGTTGCTAGAGCACTCCTTCAGGCTTTTGCTGTGTGCCTTTAGCAACCTGGGCTTAGTGATATGCTCCCCACTCACCTGTGCCTCTTCAGACTCTCTGAGCATACTCATGCCTCACTATATACTTTCAGCGGATCATCCACTTCCAGATGTCTCTTTCTTTGATCACATGTCTTTGACTCACAATATTATGTATTGTATTTTATAGTTCCTTTTCTTTTTTCTCATACATAGTCCACATAATCTGTGAGATTTACTCATCACTTTCAAAATGGCATTCAGATGTCTTAGGATGCAAGTCAAATCATACTTCACAATAACTAGTATATGTCTGAGACATGCAGAAAACATCAGATAAGTTGATGTTAGATGAAATGAACCCCAAGATAAGGATTCAAATGGTTTTACTTTCTTGCGATTGTTTCTAACATATTTGTAAGGTGATTTATTTGTTGCTTTGTATAACCCCCACGGTATAACCCCCACGGTATAACCCCTGCTTTCACGGTATTCGATGTTGGTATAATTTGTGGAGGGGTAGGGAAGAAACAAATTGTTTAAATAGGGATACAGATGGACCCATTGCAACAATGAGATATACAAGTCGTTATGTCGAAAAATGAACTTTACAACTTTGGCGGAGGGGGGGGGGGGAGTTGGGGGGGAATGGGAAGGGATGGGAAGGGGAGACAAAGGAGGAGGCAACAATGCTTGATAGGAAATGTACTCATTGCCTTGCTCATGTAATTGTAACCCCTCTGTACGGTACTTTCAGAAAGGAAGAAAGAAAGAAAAAGAAAGAAAGAAAGAAAGGAAGGAAGGAAGGAAGAAAGAAAAGAAGGAAGGAAGGTAGGCAAGCAAAAAGAAAAGAAAACAACAAAGAAAAAAATAACTAAATAAATCTACAGTTCCTTGAGTAACAGGTGCTCTGCTACGTCTTGTAACTTTGCACATGGCTTTCTCTATCTATATGTTACTTTTCTCTCTTTCTATACGGTAGCATTCTACTTACGCTTCCAAATTAGTTCAAGCATCTTTGAATTTCATTCTTATTTTTCAAATGGAAAGAAATATATTAGAAATACAATGGTTTGAGAAATAGTACCATATAGATCTATTTCTTTATTTACAACAAAAAAGGTTTATAAGGGGTCAAATCTTTTTGTTTCTTAAAATCACATGGGAAAATTCTGTTGCCTTAGAAAGGTAAAAGTTAAGTTAATCAGGTAATGTAACTAGATATTTTAAGGTAATCCATCCATCAATTCAAATCAGAATAAAGCTGACTTTTGCTCTCCTTTCCACTTATATATTCCTCACAGTTAAATGGGGGCATATGAGCACTGGCTGTGTATATAAGAACTTTTATAAAAGTGAGATATTTACTCTGAATCTCAACATTTAGGAAACAGATGGCATATGACAAATTTGTTTCGGAATTTAATACTTTCAAATTAATCTTATCTCTCTTAAAGTGGTAATTTCCCTCCATCATATAAAATGAATTATGTAACTCTAGACTGTCGAAGACTCAAAATTTACCACTAAAATCATACTTTAATAATGGTAACTATATTTCCTTCATGGTAAACTTTCACATCTCTTTATATTGTCTCAATTCTCCCTTATACCTTTTAATAATCTTTTATTTCAATACTCAAGATATTTAGATATTCACGGAGATGTGTAGATATTCATGGAGAAATATATAGGAAATAGCAAATTCTATTTTCAAATTAAAGTACATACCTTCAAGCAATTTTCTTTGAAAAGTTTTTAAAAGTCAGCTTAGATTAAAATCAAGTGGAATAAAAACACAACTTGATAATGACATTTTGAAATAGAAAAATATGACTATGATGAAAGGATCTGTTATTTTAAATTTCACTGATATTAATAAAATATGTTCCATGTTTAAAATTTTCTGTCAAATAAATTTCATTTGAGCTTTAAAAGCATCCTTGTGAGAAAAATAATAAGATTTCACCCACTGCTTCCCACCCATAGATTTCAGAAACTTCATATTCCTAAGGTATGCGATGATCTGCTCATTGCCCGTTAAAAAAAATATAAACTATTAATTTCTTCATAAGTGAATTGGCTTGAAATTTTTACTTAGCAATTTATTTGGTTAAGGTCTTTTGAAACATTGCTTCAACTCTAGATACTTTTTCTCCATATGTGAAAACTGAGATAATATAAAGCATATGGAATAGTGTTGTTATCATAATTAATAAGATTATTCAAGCAAAATAACTTACAAGAATATCTGACATATGGGGCTGGGAAGGTGGCTCAGTGGTAGAGCACTTGCCTTGCATGCATGAGGCCCTGGGTTCGATTCCTCTGCACAACATAAGCAAAAGAAAAAAGAAAAAAGCTGGAAGTAGTGCTGTGCCTCAAGTGGTAGAGTGTTAGCCTTGAGCTGAAGAGCTGAGCGATAGCACCCAAGCCCAGAGTTCAGGCTCCATGAACGGACCCCTCCCCCCCCCAAAAAAAGAGTATCTGACATATAACAGCCATTCAAAATTTTAATTATTTATATTACTGCTTTGAGATAAAAAATAATACTCAGTGGCTAATGACTCAATTATATGGAAACACAAGTAGCCTAAAAGTATAGTTTACTATGTACTTTTTTAATATATGGTGATTATAATGAATTATTTTATGTGAAATTAATTCAGTGAAATGAAGACAAAATAAAGCAATTGCATGATCTAATTTTTTATTTTTTTTGTAAAAATGCTATACAGAAGGGTTCCAGTTACAAGAGTAAGGTTATGAGTACATTTTCTATGGAGCATTATTACCTCCTCCATTGTTTTTCCCATACCATCCCTTCCCTCCCAACCTCCCGAACTCTCCCCTGAGCCCATCCTTAAGTTGTAAAGTTCGTTTTCAACAGAGTGTAGTGTACATCTCATTGTTACAATGGGTCAACCAGGATACTTATTTCAGGATTTTGTTATTTCCCTTCTCCTCCCCAAATTACAAAAATGCATATACAAGATGCAAGGCACCAGAATCTTACATTCCCAACATTACTACAACTGAACCCTGTTACAAGGCTGAGGGTGAAGCAGGAAGATCTGACACACAGTTTGGAAATATGAATTTAAATCTTGCATCATATTCTTGAAATAATAAAGCTTGGGACAGATGACCATCATCAATCAGTGTTTTAGTGTCCCAAATTGTATAAGATATTGTAACTCAGGCCCAACATATCTGGTTTAATTGAATGTCATTGTTCAGCCTAATAGGTATTTTAGAGATGTACATTACATAGTTAAGCCAGTGGAAACATAAACCTGATAGTACACTAAACCTCTATTTACTTTATCTTATCTAAGTGGCCAAAGTAAAATAAATAAACTCCTTTAAAGTTCAGCTGCCTTCCTTTGTAGAACTGGAAGTATGCATAAAAAGAGAAAGAACAGTGGATTCTCTATGAGATAATGTGTGTCATCTGTCGAAAAGCTATTTACATAGAATACATTCTCAATAGATTATAGTTGTTCTTGTTATTCAGTTATAAAGTGAATACTTTTAAACAAACTATCTCACTAATGGTTTTTAAAAAAAGAATTCAAATATTTAAGAACCCAACTCTGCCCAAAACTTCAGGTTCCAGAAATGCACTGTCCAATTCAATTTTCCTAACGGCCTTCTTTTGATATACACATTTTAAATTGGAGGGCTTTATTGTGGGGAGGTTTAGTAGGACAGAATGACAGAAATGTAAGTCAAAGACTGAGGAAATATTTTGTTTTTGTGCATGAAATCTGTTCAAAACTTTGTAATCTCTTCTTAATGAGGCAGTTCAGCTGCCATCATATCAGCTTTATGGCTACTTTCCTCCTGGTTAAATATGTTCTGCTCTTGATTTTCCTCACACAGGACTTCTTTGCTTATTATTCATCATCATTCTGACTGATATAATGTAAAGAAATTTCAAATTGTATGTATAAGCAAAGTCCATCAATCACAATAAAATAAATATTTCTTTTTTTATAGAAAGACGGAAAAAATTATATTAAGTGAAGTAAGCCAGGCCCCAAATAAATATTTTTTCTATGATGATATTTTGAAATATAAATTTTCTCATGGAGCTCTCCTGTCCTGAAAGACACTAAGAGTTTTATCGGGAAGCATCCAGAAGATGAGACATCATTCTGGCCATTTGATCAATCAGTATTTTAGAAACCAGACTTAAATATGCTCTTGCCCTCACACCTATTTTTAAATAAAGTTACAATAATCTTCACATTGTATGTGACCCTCTAACTATGTGTGATCACCTCCACTGTTACAGCCAATGAACTATGTTCTATTTAGTCAGCTCTTTTTCTAAAAAAAAAATTTTAGATTTTTTCCAAGTCTTTCCATTTCCTAACAAATGGAGCAATGTCATTCTTTCTGATGGAGGCATAGAATTCATATATATATATTCATTCATATTCATAGAATTCATATATATATATATATATATATCACATTTTCTTGATCCATTCATCTACTGAGGGGCATATGGGTTGGTTCCATATCTTAGCTATGGTAAATAATGCTGTAATAAACATAGTTGTGCTGGTAGCTAGTATGGTCTTGTTTGTGATCATTTGGGTAAATGCCCAAAAGTGGGATTGCTGGGTCATAGGGAGCTCTATGTGGAGTCTTTTGAGGAACCTCCATATTACTTTCCAAAGTGGTTGAACAAGTTTACACTCCTATAAACAATGCAGTAAGGTTCCCTTCTGTTCACATCCCCTCCAATATCTGTTGTTATTAGAGTTCTTGATTATGGCATCCATTCTAATGGCTATCCATTCTAACTGGGGTGAGATGGTATCTCAATGCTGTTTTGATTTGCATTTCTTTTATGGCTAGAGAGTTTGAGCATTTCTTCATGTGTCTATTGGCCATCAGAAAGAATGACATTGCCCAACTTGTTAGGAAATGGAAACTAAGCCAGGCGCAAAGAAACATAGGTCCCATGGTTTCCCTTAAGTGCAATAACTAGTATATGTCTGAGTCAAGCAGAAAAGGTCAGATGAGTTGATGTTAGTTGAAATGAACCCCAAGATAAGTATTCAAATGTTTTTTTCTTTCATGCAATTGTTTCTAACATATTTATAAGATGATGTCTTTGTTGCTTTGTATGTCCCTTCCCCACGGTATAACCCCTGCGTTCATCGTATTTGATGTTGGTATAATTTGTGGAGGGGAAGGGAAAAAACAAACCGTTTAAATAGGGATACAGGTGGATCTATTGCAACAATGAGATATACAAGTCGTTATGTCGAAAAACAAACTTTACAACTTTGCCCAGGGAGTGGGGGGGTGGAGGAGTGATGGGAAGGGATAAGAAGGGGAAACAAAGGAGGAGGCAACAATGCTTGATAAGAAATGTACTCATTACTTTGCCCATGCAATTGTATCCCCTCTGTATGGTATTTTCACAATAAAAAAGAAAAAAATATATTGTCAACCTGATATACAGAAGGGTTATATTTACATATTTAAGGTAGTGAGTACATACGTTGTTAAACTTGTTACCCCTTCCCAATCTTCCCTCTCCATGTTCTAGACCAGCTATTAGAGTGTATGGCAAGAAGGTAAATAAATAAAACTCTTACCATGTTTGAAATAAGGACATATATATATATATATATATATATATATATATATATATAATCTCAAATAATCTGGAAATTACGTATTATGTATATAAATACATAATACGTAATTTCCAGATTATTTGAGATACTTTTTATTAACATGGACTGTCCCAAACAACATTAACCTTTATTAACTATGTTTTGTTGTTGTTTTGTTCTGTTTTTAATACCATGTTGATAGTATTCGTTTCACTGTAAAAATCTCTTAGGGGTATGATAAAACTAAGCTGCATGCTAAAATGATAAAATGAGCCTACAATTTAATACTCACTTTTATAGATAGATAAATACTGTGTGAGATGTTTATCACCGGCTCTAATGAAGCCTTGCCATAATAATTGAATTGGCAGTTTCGCTGAGGCTTGCAACTGTTCATTAGAGATGAGGGCCTCTGAGTTGATTAAGAAGAGATTTCAAGGAAATCTCTCAGTGATTCTTATGAAGTTTAAAAAGGAGAGAAAAAGTGGGAAATGGGTGTGGTAAGCAGAATAATAACCCCACAAATATATTCTGGCCCTAATCCTGAGAATTGTTGAAGGCTTTGTAGATGTGATTAAACTAAGGACCTCGAGATGAGCAAATTAGCTTGAATTATCCCTTCAGGCTCAATCTAATCACAAAGGCTCTTACAAACTGAAAGCATTTTCTTGGCAATATTACTGGCAAAGAATGATTACATTCAAGCTACATTACTGCCTTCGAAGATGAAGGAAGGAGGCCATACGACCAATATATATATATACATATACTCTCACAGTGGATAAAGCAATGGATTGTGTTCTTCCTGCAACCTCAAAAATGAACAAGCCCTCATGACACTCGCCTTTAGGTCCAAGAGATTGATGTAAGTTTTCTACAGAACTGTAAGGTTAAGAATGAAAATCTTTTAAAATATAGTATAATGAGAGAAAGGACAGAATTGTAAATTTACCTTCTCTCTCTTTCTACTGGACATATTAATCTAATTTTTTAATGCCCTGAGAACACTTTTGTAACTTAGTATTATACTATGATCCTGTACTAGAATAAAGAATATGTTTTGGTACATTAACTCAGTTCCTGAGCAAGGTTCCATTGAGAGCCTATAGAAGAAGATAGCAATGACCACTTTAGAAACCAAGAGGCATTCTGAAAACAAGGGTATGTGCCAGGACACAGGCATGAACTCAGTCCTCACTGCCCTTCTTGTTCATCATGACAGTGCCTGACTCTTAGTTCCTAACCAATTAGGGCGTGGACTATAAGATGCTATGTTCTCTGTTCTGAGATCATAAGCATGAGCTCAATGCTACTGGAGTTTTGAGTATACACCAAACCCTGATCTAACATCTCTAGCTGAGTTGTTATAATACCTTAAAATATTTACAAACCCTAACCATCCCTGTGTACACAATCATTCAAATTAGGTGGATATATTGGGGGTTACAGGCAAGTCTTTTATACTATCTTTAGTTGGGAAAAATGAGAGGAGACAATCCTGACAAGATAATAAAAATACTAAAATAAGTCACACAACTAAATGAATCTTTTTCTTTCCCGACTTTTCTTGGACATTTTTCAAAGTCATTCCAAGTCAGGATCTGCTTTATATTTGTATCTGCAACTCTGCATGAAGCCTCACTAATCCCTTTTGGTGCCTTCAGACCTCTTTCTTGAATCAGAAAATTTAGAGTTTTTGGCCTGATTTCTTGTTGATAATATTCTTTTTTTTTTTTTTTTTTTTGTCAGTCATGGGGCCTGAATTCTGGGCTTGGGCACTTTCTAAATTTAATTCCCTTATTAGCTTTATGAAAGAAATTCAGAAACATACCAAGATAAAAAAATTGCATGTATATTTATGATTGACTACTTTAAAAACCCAGGTAGCTTCTTGGAATAATATTTTTCTTTTCTTCTAAATACTCTCTCACCTTTGAATCACTACATTTCTTTCCATGCTACAAAAGTAAAACCTAAGATATTTAATATATATATATAATTCAACTGAATTCTTAATAACACATTCTAAAAACGATACTTAGGGTAGGAGGTTATTGAAATAATCTATATAGCATATATTAAGCATTAAATTGTAAATGAATTTTTCTAAACCACTTCAATTTAATACTTCTGATTTGTTTTTCATGGTTCCCTGTTAGTGAACATGGAGGGTTTTCTTTATTTAGTTCTCTTACTGGTCCCGCTTGTCAGTAAATCTGGACAGAGCTTGAGGGTTAATGTCAATGAGAAAAGCAGAACCTCTGTCCCACCACAACATAATAAATGACAATCCGCAGTTGAATAAGATCACAAGGTAACATATATGCCTCATAAGTTTGAGAAACACTGCTTTTGAATGTAATCTATTCAAACATTTCCTAGCAAGTCTAGTAATAGACACAGCAAAACTATTGGAGTTCTAGGCCCTTGGACTTTCATGTCCATATCCATGAAAGCATCTGCAGGAAATCATTAACTTTTTACCTGCACTCATCCCAACGCTGCTCTTTGCCACCATCCCTGATTCTGTACTCTCCCTTACTTCCCACTGGGCTATGGACAGACTAACAACAGTAATTTAATTTTAAAATAGCAATAATGATAACAGAATGTTTTGGATGGTATCTGTGACTGAGTACATACCTTTTAATCCTTCAAAGATACATGTTTTCTATAGCTACTTCTACATTTCTCCTTTAAAAAAAAAAACAAACCTAAGATTCAGGAGAATTATCTGTCTGCCCTAAAATATAATTTTTAGAAAAACTTTTTTTACCCCCAGTTTCACAGAAAAGGCCCTGGTCTTTTAATGAGCGTGACATTGCACTGCTCAATTGATCTTTCTCCTTGGCATTACTGTTATCTTTTTTCCTTTTCTGTCACTGTTTCTTTCTTATTTTACTAAGTTTTTCAAACCCAAACTCTGTCCTCACTGATAGTTGAATTCATGATTCCAGAGAGGCATTGTTCACCTTCAATTCCAAAGACTTTTATCTGCAGGCTTTTTAATCTCTCTTTCACGGATACAACTGGACCATGCTATTATTCAAAATTATTATACTTCTGCAAATGGTATTACTTTTTAAAGAAATTACTCTATTGTGTTAAAAAATTATACAAATTTGCATCTTAATTCTGCCAGGTTTCCAAAGCTCACCACTTTCAACCTCTTGCAAAAAAAACCTACAAAGTTTAATTTTCTTAATCCTCTCACTTTCCTATATTCCTTACAAGATTTCAATTCTTCTTGATCTGTATTTTGCTTTTCCCAAAACTGCAGCTAAATAACTGAAAGCTGTTGGAGAACTATGTGGCCATAATGCCTGTTTTAAATTTAAATCCATTAATACCACTTCAAAGGGTCACTACATTGCTTTATAATTCCTCTGTAATTGCTATAATTTGGTAAAAATCTAAAATGTTTCAACTCTCTGATCAAATATTTTGATAACTCCTCTTTTACCTAACTATTTGTCTCTAGCCCCATCACACTTTCAGATTTTTCAAATAACTATGAGAAAATAAATATAGTTAGAAAAGGATTTCATTGTATTTCTAACCTAAACTGTAGAAAGATATCTCGGAGACACTGATCACTGATTAGAGAGCTGGAAAATTATATACCATCTTAATTTATCCTCCAACTAATCTATGTAGTAGTTTCTATTACAATTACAGGTGAAGAAGTTTCAACAAAAAGGAGGTTAAATATGCAGCAGATGTTACATTAAAACTTAAATCAAACCTAGGTGGTCCAAGTTTATAATTTATGCCCCAGTCTCTGAAATGATTATGCTCCTGAGCTACACTCTGAAATTAACATACATTTTATTAAATTTCCTTAATCACTTCTATATGCTAGAATGTATAGATAGCACTGTATATACCAATAAATATCAAGATGAAAATAGCAGCTGTTACTGGTAAGTTTTTGTTCAAAATACACTTACTCTGTTAGGAAATATGTATTCTAGTCACCACTTTAAATCTGATCATATTCTCATCTAACTCTTGTCACCAGTTCTTATTGATAACATGGCTAATACCCTACTTCTTGAATCTAGGAATATTCTTAGAAGTCTTAGGATTTATCACAATAGGTTTATTGTATGTTGAATAATATAATTAATACAATTTATTTCTCTTTCTATTTCTTATTAATTTATGGTTTTTGTCAACCTTAAGGAAAAAAAATTCTAAGCTCGTTGCCGGTGGCTCATGCCTGTAATCCTAAGTACTCAGTAGGCTGAGATCTGAGGATCACTGTTCAAAGCCAGCTAGGCCAGGAAAGTCCACAAAATTCTTTTCTCCAATAAACCACTAGAAAACCGGAAGTGGCACTGTAGCTCAAGCCCACAACCGACAAAAAAAAAAAAAAAAAAATTAATGGTGTTAATGGTGGTCCCAGTTTTGGACTATATCCCAATTAAATTGATAATTATCAATAAGCTAAGTTAAATAGAATATTTCCTATATAACAACATATTTGAGAGACTAAAACTACTTGCTTATATCATGATTTGCCTTTGAATGAATTCTTGAGATATACACATAAAAACTAGAAGTGATTTTTTTTAGAATACAAGTGCTAATTATAAAGTAATCCAGTTTGTAATGATAATTCCAAAAGATTCTGAAAATTGAAGTTAGATTATAAAGAGGACATTCCTGGAAAACAGAAGGTACTGAAGGGGAAAAAAAAAAAAAAGCTATTGCTTTCATGTAGCTACTCCCACGTGCCTGTGAGTAAACTTCTGGCTATTCTGACCAGCAGGGCCTGAGTAAAGAAGTAGAGCAGAGGAAAGCCTTGACCAGCTGGTCAATTTTATTTTATTTTTTGTTATTATATCTGATTGCAATGAGTTGAAGATAATGATTGTTTTCTTTCACCATTGCAAATAGTTCACATTTCTTCTATTTCTTCTACATTGTTATAAATTAGGGTACTACAATGTATGAATTTCTTAAAAAATATTTTCCATTTCTTGATGATTGCATATCACATAATGTAGGACTCTGTGCCCATATAGTTTAGGCATTGTAAAGGTGAATATTTTCTAAAGGAAATACTTTATAGTTCAGAATCTTATTCTCACCCTTCACAGTCAACAAGATGTGACAATGAAAAGTTAGAGAAGACTACACTAACATATAAGAACTCAGTTTCAATGGTCATGATAACTATATCCAGTAAGTATTATATTATACCACCCTTAAATAAAAGGCATAAATCTTCACTATTATTTGTGTGGATTGTAGATTCTTTTAAACAAAATTTCCTCTCAGGTTAACACTCTTGTTATACTTAATACAATTTGGAGAAGTTTTTTGGAGAGAAAAGAAAATAAGAAGTTAACAAACTTGAAAACTGTGTTTTTAAATTAGAGGTATCTGTACTCAAGGTTACATTTATTTTCATTTAGTGATCTAATCTAAATCTTCCAAGTTCTTGAGAACTTACAACACATAGCAGCTATTTCTTACTAGAAAATTAAACAGATGAATCTTGAGTCTAAAATGTCACCTTCCCAATATCTATGATCAGACCATTACAAAGACTATAAACATCCAAAGATCTCAGCTTTATCTAGTTCTTAAATCACAAAAGGGTGATAAGATAAAAGAATATTCATGATGTCAGAGCACACTTTTTCTTTTTTTTTTTTTAAGTACTTGAACAAGAAAGGGAACAAGGGCAAATTCTAGTTGAAGTGCAGAACTTTCCACTGAGTCTCAAGTAGGGAATATTTTAAGTATTTTTGATGGCTCCCTCATATGCTACATATACACAACCTAACAGAAGAGACACAATAGCCTAATGAAAAAGATAGACGTTAAGAGGTCTCTGTCTCTTCTCTCTCTGTGTTTCTATCCCTCTCTGTCTCTGTGTCAGTCTGTCTCTGTCTCTGTCTGTCTTTCTGTCTGTCTGTCTCTCTGTGTCTCTCTCTTTGTCTCTCTCACACACACACATCCCACACAGGTGGCACTGAATGATGGAGTAAGTTATTGTAAGACATTAAAATACCTAAGGGACATGTAGGATTTTGCAAATATATTTTCAAGTAATTTCAGAAACACATAAAACTCTCTAATTTAAATATTTAGAAGTTTAAGGCTCTGAGGCACTCTAAATTATCTTGGTCCGTTTGTACATAAAGACCATCTTGTGGACTACTTTGAAGCCAGAATCTTTCTTGTATTAAAGAGGCAATCTTCTACCTTCCTGCTTCTTAAGACCAAGAAGTTCCTTATCTTCAATTTCTCTTCAACAAGATGCAGTATTTTCATGGTATCAATTCAACTCTATCTTTAGAGAGAATGTAAATCTTCCTGAAGGAACTAGAATCATTTTTAAAGCTTTTCACTTAAGCTACAGAATGATTGAAGCAGATACTGCAACTCGCTTCTGAGTGAGTCTTAATTTTGACTTACCAAACTTGGCTCTATAGGAGACATTTCTGTGCCTGTGTTCAGGCAGTCCCAAGCTTCCCTGATGAGACTGATAGAAAGTGCATTGACTTGCATCAATTGTGATGATAGGTTTTATGACTGGACTGAGATCAGAAATTCATTTTACAGACCACTGAACAATTGCTAAATGTCTGCTCACCTCAGTTTCCAGCCATTCACTAATAATTTTAGTCCTAGGGTGGATTTTATGAACACAGGTCAAATGCCACAAGAGTGAAAATTTGAATTTTTGGGAAAAAGAAGCATAATTTTGGTTTTATATGTGACCTTACTGTTCCTCTTAGTTTAATTTTCATTTTCTCTTAATCCATAAATGAAGCCTATTTCACTTAACAGTCTTATTATCATTCTAAATAAAGCAATTTGTAACAGATTAACCTGAAACTGAAATACAAATTAATTTACCTTATATTTAACATCTCCATGCTGGTATTCTTAAAAATAAGTTTAGACTGATAAAAAGCAATCAGCTCTGCGTAGCTAGCATTTAATAGAGACTTCAAACATAGTATGTATTTTAAGTAGTGTGTATAGTTGTTATCAAACTTATTAGTATTGGCTACTCAGGAGGCTGAGATCTGAGGATCGTGGTTCAAAGCCAGCCCAGTCAGAAAAGTCCGTAAGACTCTTATCTTAAATAAACCACTAGAAAACCGGAAGTGGCGCTCTAGCTCAAGCTGTAGAGAGCTTACCTTGTGCTGAAGAGTGCAGGGACAGCGCCCAAACCCAGAGTTCAAGCCCCTCGACCGACCCAAAACAAAAAAACAAAATTATTAGTATTGTATATAGACACCTTTTTGTGTATTAAGCAGCCCGAGTTAAAAAATACGTTTAGAAACTAATGATGGTAAGTTAAATTGTCCTCTTAATATCTGTAACCTAAAAAGACAGAAATATGTTTTTGATTATTTATAATTTAGAGGAATATGATCACATCACCTCATTGTTGTTGAGAATTGTAGGCTACCATATACAACAACTCTTTTTCCAGACACTGACAAGACCAATTATCTGAAAGAAGTAGAAACTAGGAAGGAATATGTTCAAAAGTTTATTGAAAAAATTTAGAAAAATAAAGGAATTCAATATGAGAGAATTCATATATAGTCATATATACATGTTGTTTAGATGACAGAAAACTCACTCAACATCCTGAGAGAAAGGAGCATTTCAGTTCATAGCAATTAAGTGTTCAGGTACAGATAAGCTCCATTTATGGCTGAAAACACGGGTCAAAAAGTACTATGTACCCTCTATCTTTCTCTGTTTTGGAGCAGGTGGCTTTCTTTTCTTCCTTGTCTTTACTCTTAGAGGATCTGTGTTTATTGTAACCCGTAACCATGCATGGAAAACAGCTTAAGAATAATATTGTTTATTATTGCTATTATTATTATTATTATTATCAAGTACACCCTTAATTAGCATTTAGCATCTTTAGCTCTAATTGAAGAAGTAGAAGTAGCATGTTAAACTCTACAGTGAGGAGATATGTGCTAATTATATCACAATAAGCTGAAAAAGAATGATTCCAAGAAGTCTTAAGTAATTGGGATGCTTTCATGAGCCATGCAGCCACAATCAGCAAATGCTCACTGCATATGAGGGAAAGCTTGTTTCTGTAAAGTAGCATACTAACTCCATGAGAAAAGATCAAAGTATCCTATTTGGTATTTAAGATTTTTCAATTCAATATATTGTTATTGTTTTCTTTGCCTGTTCTTTAAGTAACAGTCTCTCTATAACCTGAAACAGTTCGTAATCCAGTCTGCTCCAATTTGTGATCTTCTTGCCTGTGACTCCCTAGTGATAGAACAGATGGACAACATCACACCTATCTTGTAATATTCTTTTCTTTATGACTTAACTAGTCCTAGGTATGAGTACAATACTTTTTGTATCTAGAGATCAATGTGAAAATTAAATTTTGATCTGAGATTACACAATATTTTCAAAACATAACAGACCATGCCAAAATACATTTCTGAGTTAATTTTAGCCCTTTAGTGTACAGTTTTGCAACCTCTACCCCAATCCCATGAAGAAGATAACTTGGAAATTTCTTGCAGAGTGGGAAATACTGAAGCTGATAGTATGTGGGTAAGAAAGTTGGAGACTATTCCATCAACAGCAAAAAAAAAAAAAAAAAAAAATTCTTCTAAAACTGAGAATGACATGAGATCTGCTATCAAAGCATAAATGCCAAAGATGACACATTTACCTTCCACAAAACTGCAAGATTGAGAGATTGGTTAAAGGACATGTGGCAGAGTTTTGAGCATGGATACTGATGGGAAACAAACTATGCTTGTGTTATTTTCTAATCAAGAGACATTTGGGAGGACAAAAGCTGAACTATTTGCTAAAAGACAAAAAACTCCATTTTCCCATAGAAAACGGTAGCTAACGAGTTCTTGGAAACCACTTCGGAAAGCAGTATAGAGGCTCCTCAAAAGACTCCACATAGCCGGGCACCAGTGGCTCACGCCTGTAATCCTAGCAACTCAGGAGGCTGAGATCTGAGGATCGTGGTTCAAAGCCAGCCCAGGCAGGAAAGCCATTAAGACTCTTATCTCCAATAAACCACCAGAAAACCGGAAGTGGAGCTGTAGCTCAAGTGGCAGAGCGCTAGCCTTGAGCTGAAGAGCTGAGGGACAGTGCTCAGGCCCAGAGTTCAAGCCCCACAACCGACGGGGGAGGGGGGGGGGGGAAGAAAACTCAAGGGGGGGGGGAAGAAAAGAAAACTCAAGTGAAGTAGAAATAACAATGAAAATGACAGTCAACTTCCTGCCTTTAATGGTAAGTAGAGAAAGTCAAATTATTTGCTATATCATGCATTTGGAACATTGCACTGCCTCTCCCTGCTCGCACCCTATCTAGACAAAATGGTGCTTGACCAAGAATGTCCACTCAAGGCCTTTCAAATGCACTCCATCTCAAGGCTACACTCAAAGTTACCTAAGTCAGTGCATGGGTACATGATTCAAAGTTACAGGGCTGTGCTGAACCAGATGAGTCTATTACTATAGGTAAAGAGATAAATGTGCAGTTACCCCCCCATCCCTCCCCACACTTATACACACACACACACACACACACACACACACAGAGCTAGATAAGATTAAAAGGAAAATAGTATAAAACAAAGTACACAACATAGGAATAACCATACATTCAAAGATCATAGTAATTACAATTAGCATATGTAAGCATTGTCAATGGGCAGCCATGTAGATGTTAAAATGGATAAAAAAATGAAAAGCAAGACAACAGTTTGATAAACTGGGCTATTTAGAGTGGACAACTCTCTCCGAGTGACATCTCTAAGAAGCCTATTACTAATGAGGAGCTTGATACTACCTTTCATTGAAAGGCATGATATTTCTTCTCCTAGAATTATTCAGGGCAAAGGTGCTGTAAACACACTCAAATTAACATTGCATGGGAGTTAATGAAACTCTGGCTGACACAGGTCTGTGTCCTGACCCTATATACTTTCTATATCAGAAAAAAATGAACATCATTCTTGCTGTTTTTCACATGCCCTGAATACTCACTAAGTAATAAGTGTTATATTCATAGGAGAGAAATAGTTGGGTGAAATGAGCATGTAGAATATTGTTACCTCAATATCTTCTAGATTTAATTTATTCACAAAAAATATTTAGGAAATTTTGTTGTGATTTCCATTTCCTATACTTTCTTTCTTCAGAAGCAAAGAGATTTCAACCATGTCTATTGGTTTCTGTTTGTAGATTTACCAAAAAGATAGAATATAGACCATTAAGTTGAAAACCATAATATACAGTGAAAACTATACATTAATAGATCATGTACCAATAAAAAATATGCTGGAGTAAAATGTATGCTCTGGAAAATATTCTAACAATTGTATCCACCCTCAAAGGTATAATAAGAAAAATGTATAATATTTTAAAAAATAGTATTCAATACATTAAAATTATACCAGATTTTTATTTTTATTTTTATTCTTAAATAAAATTAATAACTTTTTTTTACAACTTAGATAATATTAACTCAATTTCTTGGATTGAACATTTATCCTTAGCTACAAACTAAGAAATCTTATAATAGTTTAAGATAAATGTAAATCAATGTTTATTTTCTATTAATGCTTTTGTACTTAAGAAGAAACATGTATTACTAATAAAAAAATCAGAAGATTAGGTGAATTTGTGTTGACATAAAATATTATGCTTACTATTTTAAATTAAATTCAGAAAAATGTCAACTTTAACCTCCAAATTCATTAACATTTTATTAATTAGAAAATGAAACTTGTCTTTCATTTATGTTTCTTCCAACAGTGGTCACGGTTGTTGACCCCTGCTAGTTACAGCTGTGCTACTGCGTAATTCTGTCCTTGCTTCTCCTGGCAAATAGCCATCCCCTCTCAGCTGGCATTGGTGGGATTGCTGGAAAAGTTTGGGAACCACATGTTGTCTTGAATGCTTAGAAAACTACATTTATACATAACTTTGATTCTAAATATTGGATACATAAAAGTTATGAAGTTACAGATCAGGTTGATGTGAAGATGGAACAATAAGTCATATAGTATTTTGGTTACTAAAACACACTCTTAATGCCTAGTTAAATTGAATTATCCATATCATTTTACACTTCTACTTTTTTCTTGTCCAGTTGAAAGAGTATTTTACCAAGGATATTAAAACTGCAAAATATCAAAGATGGGAATGATTAGTTGACTACTTTTCCTTTTAAAAATTATTTAGTTTCATTGTATAGGTGATATACAGAGGAGTTACAGTTACATAAATCAAGCAATGAGTACATTTCTTTTTGAAGAATGTCACCTCTTCCCTCCTTTTCTCCAAGTTTTTTTTTTCTTCTCTTGAGCACTCCCACCCCCCCCCCCCCCACACACACTAATCATATAATTTATTTTCAATGTAGTGTCTAGTGAACAAGACTCTGGATTTGTTCACACTTTATCCACCATTTCTGTTCTCCTCCTTGCCCTTCTCAAAACAGATACACTTATCTACAAGAAAAAAAATGTATAAAAATAAAAAAATAGTAACAAAGAACAAAAACAGAACACAAAAACAAGAAGCAAAATAACAACAAAAACAAACAAACTCATTTCCATTTCTTGGAGTTTATTTTGATAAACATCATCCTGTTTCATGTATCTTCTCCAAGTGTAATTTTTTTTTGTCTTTTACCATCCAGTTTATCTATGTGTAGATTTATAGGCACATTTAATTAATATGAATGAGGGAAAACATGCCCCATATTTCTTTGGGTGTGGCCTACTTTGGTAAATATAATTGTTTTCCAAGTCTATTTCCTTAAGAATAATTCAATATCAGACTTTCTGATGAAAGCTTAGAATTCTACTGTGTATATGTGTTACATTTTCTTGATCTATTCGTTCACTGAGAGGCATCTGGATTGATTCCATACGTTGTCTATGATAAACAATACCAAAATGAACATGATTTTGCTGGTAGTTTGAGTGTGACCTTGTTTGTGATGTATTGGATAAATGCCAAGGAGTAGAATTGCTATACGTAAGAATTGATTAGGTAAGCTCTATGTTTAGTGTTTTTGGAAACCTCCATACTACTTTTCCAGTGTACATTCCCACCAACAGTGTAGTAATGCTCCCTTTTGGCCACATCTACACCAGCATGTTATTTGTCTTGATAGTGGTCATTCTAACTGGGATGAGATGGAATCTCAACTTTGTTTCTAGCACATTTTTTTTAAAATTGGGCCATTATTTATTTGAGGGTTTGTTGGGAGGAGAGAGGGTTAATTTTTTTAGCTCTAAGTATATTTTGGATATGCAGCCCTTGTCTGATGCATAGGTAGTAAAAACTTTCTCTCATTCTGTGGACTACTTATCTTGCTATGTATATGCTTTGCCACACAGAAACTCTTCAGTTTGATGCAATCTTGTTTATCCACTCTTTTATTTATTTGTTATGATCCTGCATGTTTACTTGGAAAGTTTGTGACTTTGCCTAGAAGTCCCAGTGTTTCCATTATCCCTTCAAGTAATATTTTCAGGGTATCTGGTCTTACATTGAGTTTTTTTAATCCATTTGGAACTGATTCTTTTGCAGGGTGATAGATCCATATATATAGATATAGATTTAGATATATGTATAGATATAGATATAGCTTCAGTTTTCTGAACATGTACAGATAATGCTGCCAGCACCATTTGTTAAAGAGGCTTTCTTCCATACAATGTTTTTGGCTCCTTTATCAAATATTAAGTGACTATGGCACTATGGGTCATTACTAGGTCTTCTATTCTATTCCATTGGTCCTCTGGCATATTTTGTGTTGTTTTATCCAAGTTGTTTTTATTAATACAGCTTTGTAATCAAATTTCAATTCTGGTATTGATAGATCTAGTAAAAGAATTTGACTAGATTCAACATCACTTCATGATAAAAACCCTGGAGAAGTTAAGAATCCATGGAAAATTCGTCAATGTAATAAAGGCTATATATAACAAACTTATAGCCAGTATTATACTTAATGGTGAAAAATCTAAATCCATCTCCTCTAAAATTAGGAAGGAGACAAGGATGTCTGCTCTTTCCACTCCTCTTCAACAAAGTACTGGAATTACTAGCCAGAACAATAAAAGAAAAATACAAAAGGGGTCAAAATAGAAAAAGAAGAAGTAATACTATCCCTCTTTGCAAATGATATAATTCTGTATTTAAAGAGGTTTGTAGATTCTTCCCCAAGTTTCTTGAGCTGATATGAAACTGACAAACTAACAGTGTATACAATTAATTCACAAAAATTCAATACCTTTTATGTATGTCAACAATGAGAAATTCAGACTGGAATCAGGAAAGCATACTGCATTTGTACTAGCCTCAAAAACAAATGACCAAACAAACTAGGAATAAACTTAACCAAACATGTGAAGGACTTCCATGACTACGAGTTTAAAAGTCTGAAAAAAAATTAAAGTAGATTTAAGGAAATTGGAAACCTTCCATGTACCTGGATTAGAAAGATTAACATGTTGACAATGGCAATATTGCCCCAAGCTATCTACAATTTAATTCAATAACCATCAAAATCTCAACAACATTCTTCAATGATACTTTTCTTTTACCACCAATAGGCTTAAACTACTTCCTCTCTGAAGAAGCAACTAGGCTATGTTGTTTGAGTGCTGCCTGACTTAGTACTCGGTGAAGAAGAACGTGACTATGAGCAGTCAAGAGCCATTATGACTTAAATACACACAGAGGTCATCTAAACTTCCCATAATCTTTTCTCCATTTTCCACAGTCGGTTTAACAGTCACTACCACTGACATTCATATTTTCTCCCTCCTTTCTTATGCCTCTGACCTCTTAGAAACTAGAGCAATCCTGTTATTATGCCACTGGTGAAATCAAGGTCTGCCTCTTTAAGAATTATCATTGATAAGTGATTGAAGAGAAATAAAGGAAAGAAGAAAACATCTTTTGGGTGATAGAGTAATCTAAGAATGCTAAGGAGTTCCATTCATGAGCTAAACAATTTTCCCATTGGCTTCTAAAAATGTGTTACTCATTCTAGAAATTCTGTAAATTGTATGTATTGGGATTCTGATACTTTCAAATCATTGCAAAATTTTAGTTTATTAATAACAGTGTAGTAGGTAAAAAGAAATCCTATTTTATCAAGGAGATACTTTTGTGTTAGAAAAGATTATTGTAAGGACAGATCAGGAGAGTATTGCAAAATAGGACAAAAATGGGAGAAACTGTAAAATAGGAAGAATTTTCTGGCCCTAAGATCTATGAGTGTCTTAAAGATTAAATAAAAACTCCTCTTCTGTCGAGGGGAATAACCACAGCCACAAAGTCCCCTGGTGTGGGGAAGTGGGATTGAAGGGCGCTTCATGGTGTGACAGTAAAATTGAGCAAGAATGTTTTATTATATATAAGGCAGCACATTCTCAGGGAAGCCTGAGTGCTGGCTTTTGCTGTAGATGGGTCAGAGTTTAGGCCCCTGGTGTAGGTTTGGTATTTAACATGAATTTTTACTAAAATCACTGTGTTGTCAATGCTCTATGGACATAGAGTTCAGCTAATGAGTGGTGTAAAATGGGAATTTTGAGGATCTGAATGTGACATATGTATAGATACACAAGAGCAATAGACACATAAAACTTTAGCAGCAGGATCATGTATTCCCAGTCAACCAGGCACAATGCAAGAAACTGAAAACTAAAGCAAAGGGGATTAGAAGCACAGCTAGGAAATAGAATAGGTACCTAATAGGTAAAGGCCATGATTTCAAATCTTGTAACAGTCAATAAACAAAAAGAGAAGAAGGAGAAGTAGATTTTGAGAGATGGTGAGAGAGAAAGAGAGAAGGAAAGGAAGAAGGAGATAGAGCAGGATAGATGAAATTATAAAATAATTTTAAAGTATATTAAAACAAGATGTTTTAAAAACATAAATACACATTAATTCACTAAAAGTTGAAATGAAGCATACAGCATTTTATATCTGAACATAGAACAACTACTCATAGCAGTTTTCAACAGGTAACTCAAAATCTGCAATTAGTAACGATATTAATGATGTGATCTTATATGAGCAGGAGCAGATCACAGAATTCCAAAATTAACAAACTTCCTAAATTCATACAGTTTGCTGCATCCTTGGAATAATTGTTTTCTATAGAAACCACACAAATAAATTTGAGAACATACATAATATAAAGTGGCTGTCAAACTCATGTAATTATAAAGACATTACTGAAAAGTAATAGGCAGGGTAAAGTTTCTGTTATTTGCAATCTAAAAAGGTGACAATAACAATTTTCTTACCTCAAGTCAATTTTAAGCAAATTACTTCAAGATTCTAGTTTCATGACTTAAAATATACTACCTTTAAGTAGTTGTACAAAGAATTGCTATTTAACAAAGCAGTTAACGGATATATCTTGATCAATATCACCCCTTTCAATAATTTATATTCATCCCTGACATATGTACCCCTTCCCCTATTCTTTTAATTTGTAGGCTGTACCTTGGAATCTTGACTCCCTTTCTCCCCTCTTCTTCTGTTCATTCATCTATCCCTTTTCCCTTTAAACCATTCCATTACTATTAGTATCTACTTTCCGGTGTTTTATATTGCTGAACTTTGATTTTTGGCTTTCTAAGGAATTAGACTATTTGAGATCTCCCTTGAATTTAATATATTTTAGTTAGTACATTCGTATACACTTGCATACAACCCAACATATTTAATTAAAATTTTATAAGCTACATATATATATATATATATATATATATATATATATATATATATGGAAACATGCATCCTTTGTTTCTCTGGGCCTGACTTACGTGACTTCATATGATTTTTTCCAGGTCTTTCTATTTCTTTATGGCTAGTACAATATCATTCTTGCTCATGGATGTGTAAAATTCCATTGTGCATATATAATACATTTTCTTGATCTACTTGTACACTCTGGTCCATTTGGGCTGATCCCATATCTGGGTTATACTGACTATCTACCTTGGTTTGTAATCTTTTGAGTAAATATCCAGGAGTAGAATTACTGAATCATACTATATTTCTGTGTTTCATTTTTTGAAGACGCTCCACACTGCTTTACAGATTGTTTGAACAAGTTTACCTTTCCACCAAAAGTACATTAAGATTCCCTTTTGGCCACATCCTTACTAGCATATGAAATCTTCTATTTCTTGATAACGGCCTTTTAACTAGGGTGAGGTGAAACCTTGTTTTGATTTGCATTTTCTTGAGATGTTGCACATTTCTTCATATGTCTATTCGTCATTTCTATGTCTTTTGCGAAGACTCTTTAGTTTGTTAGCTCATTTTTTAATTAGGTTGTTGATTTTTTGTGTGTTTTATTTATTTATTTTTTAATTTCTCTATTTATTTTGGGTATTAAGCCATTGTTTGATGTGTAGCTGGCAAAACTCTTGGTATTCTATAGGCTGTCTTTCTCTATCTTATAGGCTATGTCCTTTCCTGTGCAGAAATATTTTAGTTTAGGAAGTTTAGTTTAGAATTTTTGCCATTATTTTTGCTAGCTTTTCAACATTTACATTTTCAACAAGCTCCAGATTTTTTTTTTCTTTTATGCAACCATGAATTCCATGTAATCATCTCTGAAAGTCAATCAAGAAAAATAGTGCCTCCATTTCCTAGTCTCTGGAGAAGTGTATGAACTTGACTTAATGGGGTAATCAGCAAATGAAGAGGGCTTAGTCACCTGAGAAACTAGCCTTCTAATTTAATCAGGGATTAAAATCACCAATATCTTTTGTTTCAAGAATTCAGTTGTAAGTTTGCAATCTTCTCTTTTGAGCCTGTGATTTCTTTTTCCCTACAATAAAAACCATAAACAAAGTCTCCTTTGCCTATAAATCTTTATCTTTTCTGGAAAACTTTTTCATTCACAGTTGCTCTCACACATTTTGGTAGATGAACATTCCCAGACCCTGCACACTTAATTTCAACAAAACTTTATTTTTTGTTAGGGAAACCAGAACTTCCTAAAATCATTTTTCACAATTCTATCCTTAAATGTTCTAATACCTTCGCAATTTAAGACTTGAAAACTGGATATAAAACCTGTCTCCCTACCATTTACAAGTACATAATTCAATAAAACTTGTTTAAACACGTTAAGATTTGTTTGTTCTGTATAAATGTATAATAATGGTACACACCCTTAATATGACTTCTATGATATTCAAATATATCTTGAACTAGATTGACTTCATAAGTAAATTAAAGCATGTATATATACCACAAAACGTGTTTTCTTCTGTTTCAGTGATATTTGAGCAGAGCAGACTGAGAACATTCAGATAAACTGACTGGGAGCAAATGACTGTAGGTTTTCTGGACCTCCTGGAGAAAGTTATTGAATAAATAATTAACAGCTAAAGAAAACACTGCCAGCAGAACATGGGCTGTAGCTGGGACACAAATACAAAACAATACACAGAGGAAGAGTGAAAGTGTGATAAGATATTTTTTCTGAAGAATTCTAAGCAATGATAGGTTAGAATAAATTATTTTCTAAAAATAGATCTACTAAGGACTATTATATAAAATGATGCATTACAAATTTATACATAATTTGATCCCTTTAGGTTTGCATGAACATCAACAAATTTATTGTCTTTTGTGGATTAGTAAGAGATTTACAAGAATTATTATGAAAATAACTCACAATATTTTGCTGTATTCACTGATTTTAAATGCTCTGTTATATATGTATAATTGTTGAATATGTAAGAAACAAGACTGATTGGATACTTACTTGCATGTGAACTGCACAATTCTAAATTTGTATGCATTTAAATTCTCATTTTTTTTTGTTTGTCAAGACTAGCATTCTACCACTTTGAGCCACAGCTCTACTTCAAAGAAAACGTAAATACGTGATAGTTATTAGGTAGAATCCATGTAGCTACCTAAATAGTTAACTTTGTGTGTGCTTAGGGTCATTACACACTATTTCCTTATTTCAACCCATAAAAACACATGCATAATAATTCTTTCACCATCCAAATTCCCAATAGAAGTATACATTTGTTAAATGTCATATATAGGATATATAGAGTATGAATAATAAACATAAACAGATGTCATCAGAGAATATGGTTTCTGGAAGAGGGAAGGAAGGTTATAAAAAGGGAATTTCCCACAAAGTGAAATGGAAAATCTTTCTGAGATTTTGTTTAGAAACCATAGAAATAAAAATGTTGATTACTAGTGATAAAGACCACATATATGGCCTTTGTGCATGTTACATGTCCAGACAGGCAAGACTGTGGAGACAGAGGTAAAGTATACAAATATTATGAGTTTTGGGATAAAACCCAAACAAACACATCATATAATGTCACTTGAAATGCTTTTTCTTCAATCCATAAAATAGGTATAAAAAAAGACTGCAATCTGTATTGAAACCTATGTTCAGGTATTAATTTAATATCATGGTGGTTTGTGCCAATATTTACTCTAATATTTTAAGCCTTTATTTTTATTGATCCATTAAATACTATAAGAGTTATTACTGTTCTGAAAATCAGTTCTATTTGCATTATGTTTATTTTAGTTCATATATCATTAAGTATCTTGTGCTAACATATTTTATAAAGCATTATATGAGTAATTACAATGTTTTTCTATGAAGCATTTTTTTCAATTTAATGAAACTTTCAAATCTACTTGATGATAGAGCATTCGCTTTCAGTACTCCAAAGCCTTTCTTCCCAAATGGTGAAATTCTGTACTTTCTGAAACCATATATGAATGAAGCTTTGAATGTAACTGGATTTTCTAGCAGAAGATGAGAAATGATTTGTGCTAAGTGCATTCTAATTTTTGACCATTTGAGCTAAGAATGTAAGAAGTAATTTTTCATTTGGTAGTGAACATAAAAAGAAAATAATCTAAATGATAAACAAAACAAAAGCAAAATGTACAAAAAAACTACCTTGATATCTATTTGGTGGCTGATTGCACTTAAAGTTGAAGGACATTGATCAAAGTTGCATATATAGTTCAAGCCCCATGACTGACAAAAAAAAAAAAAAATCAAAGTGGCAGACATAATTTTAGGTCCCATATATTCCTTGGGATTAACATATTTGTCAATTTGATCTAAAATCAGTGTCATTCCTGTCAAAATTTAATCATTAAATGTGTGTGGCCTGATTGTTGTACTTTTGAACAATGCACTTTTTCAATTTCATCTGTTTGCTATATCTCTGGTATTCTTACAGAAAGAATATCCTAATTAGTCAAAGACTTGTACAATTTTTCATCCGAATACCTAACAAAATGTCTGGCACACTAGAGGCTATTAGTTATCTTAAAGCAGAAACTTTCTATAACAAAACATCTATTTTCTATGAATTGTTTGGACTGTTAATCCCACTATATATATATATATGTGAAAAATGTGTGAAATGTGAATGTACAAATGTCTTTAAGTAATGCAGTTGTTGCTCAAACTTCTGAATTGGCCTGAAAACTTTTTTTTTTGTTTTAGTTTTTCAAGATTCACAGCATAAATTACCCTTAGACAGCATTTGCATTCCTGTTTGAGATGATGAAAAAAACCTTTGTAGTTCACTGTCTTTGCCATTATGCATGAAATGTGACTATCTGATATACACTGTGACTTTAGGAGCAATAATGCTTTACCTGGAGGCTTAGATAGATCAAAATCTGATGGCTAGATTGAGAGCTGTGATAAAGTGCAGGTTGAGCAAAATGATTTTTTAGTTGAGTTTCTTCACTTGACAGAAGAAAGAGTTTAGTACTATTTTGTCTATTTTATTGTGAATATCATGTCCAACCTTCAACTCTAGTGGCTTCAATAAAGTATTTTCAGATGTTTCATTTCTACAAAAAAATATATGGACATTTTCAGGTTCTAATTTATTATTACTTACCTAAGCATATCTTTTATCAACACAATATCTACACAACAACTAATAAGGTCTTGTTAGTAATTCATCATTTATATCCATTGATCCTTAAGTAATTCACATTCTATTCCTGGTAAAAGGCAGTAGATATATATCTTGAACGAAATAATTTAGAGACAAACTTGTAAAACTAAGTTTGCCCCAATAGTGACTGTCTATTTGTTTCTGAATTGTGCTACTTTAGTTCCTCATGATACCATGATCTCTCTGTTTAAAAAAAACAACAACAACAAATATTATAAGGTGGGCGCCAGTGGCTCACGCCTATAATCCTAGCTACTTAGGAGGCTGAGACCTGAAGATCGCGGTTCAAAGCCAGCCGGGCAGGAAAGTCTGTGAAACTCTTCTCTCCAATAAACCACCAGAAAGCCGGAAGTGGCATTGTAGCTCAAGTGGTAGAGCACTCACCTTGAGCTGAAGTGCTGAGGGACAGCGCCCAAGCCCAGAGTTCAAGCCACACGAAATTCTTATAGATTTTAACTTGGCACAAGGATGTCCAGCTAATAACTACACTTTCCTTGTATCTTTAAATCTCCCAGTGAATGAGGAAGAAGAAATGGGCTACTATTAAAGGAGGATTTGCTTTTCCCTTTTCCTCCTTTCCCCTGAAAGACAGTGATATTAGCAAGAGATAATGTTATCCTCAGATCCAAAAGCTAGTAGCTTCATATTTATTCATGGTAGAGTTACACTCAATAGCTACATTCTTCATGAATATACAATAAAAGAGAAGAAGTTACGATAACTTAAAGCTCCTAATATGTTTTACTTCTTTGTTATACGGCTGAGACTATTCCCTAACAGTGTACTAACATTTTAAAATTCAACTTTCAGTTTGTATCCTTATCCCCATTTTTTTCATTCCTCTTTGAAGAGGTTATTCTCATTTGTCTAGCTGACTCTTAATTATTCTTCTCTTCCTATTTAATAGTTGCCTTCATTTATCTACTTCTTGTTCTATTCTTTATTTTTTAAGCATTGTGGCCAATTCACTTTTTTTCATGATTCACAGACTTTTTTTTTACACTGAAATGCATCAATGGGTATATTTTTAATGAATCTACTAAGTATATTTTTATCCTCATCACTCAGCACAATTCTTGGCACCCAGTATGATTCAAGAAATTTGTCTTAGATGCATGAATATGGAAAATCTCCATAAAGGGAGATATGACCTAAAGGGAGATATTAACTACAGAAGAACATCCAGGGATGGTGGGCTGGGAAGGGAGGAACTATCTTAATAATGGGCTTCCCTCAGGACTGAAAAATAAGGGAGAACACCAGAAATTGAAGGCTTGATTGCTATGCATGTGTGCCTCAGGGTTTTTTTTCCTCTTAATTTTAATTTTAATATTTTAGCTCCAGCTGGCAGAGCCCACTCCTCCCCTGCCAGCTGCCTGCATGAGACGCTGGCCAGCTGCCAACAGCTGTGCCTGTGGAAAGAGACTCCCCAATACCCAATATAGGCCAAGATGTATCACTTCTTTAAGTTTACTTGATGCCATCTATTTCTGAATATCTAAACATAAAGTTAGTTACCATTTGAATAATCAAACGTCTCAGGGATTAAAGAATTATAGTTCTCTAACAAAATACTTCGAATGAACTTCATTCTAATAGTTTTGCATATGTATTTTATTTAGCTCTTACAGTGTTTTCCTTATAGTGAATCTCCAGGGTCCATAAGTGTTCTAAGCCCTGAATATCATAGCTATAAAAATAGGCATCTTAGTTGAGTGATTACTTATTTTTTCATCAGTTTATCTAGAGAGAGATTTCAAGAATTAGGTTGTCTTTTTTTTTCCTTTTTGGCCTCAAGTTTACATTTGTGTGCCTATCAGTAACAGCCATAAGTTCTCACTTGATGGAATCTGTTCAGTGACCTGTACAAAATAAATTAACAGTCTCTATCTAGTTACTACTGGAAAAGTGTCTATATCAGAGTTGGGCATGTTGTTCAATACCTCTGCTAACAGATCAGAAAAAGAATGAACCATTTATACATTCATCCACAGGGCTCTTCTTCAGTGTACTATAGGCTTATTAATACAACTTTTGCAGAAAGACTGACCACAGTGTATGTGTTCTAACAGGTTTTCTTATTTTGAGTCATAGTAAATGTCTATTGTGAATCCTATTGACATTTAATTTTAATGTAGCTTCTCTATTTGTTTGCAGTTTACTCATGATATGCATAATTGCAATCTGTTAGACTATTGATTTTGATTTATAATTTAGTAAATTAAGGAATAGTTCAGTTGCATATTAAATTCCAGATCTGACTCAAAATCCATCACATTTAGAGTCTTACAAATTCCCTTCATGAAAAGTATCTTTGAGCATATTTAGGGGAAAAATCATTTTTTAACTCCTCTTTATATCCTTAGCACTTAACCCAACATCAACCAATGATAGCTAGATAATAAAATTTTCAACAAATACATTTAAGTCTCTAAACAAATCAAAGGAAATAAATGATATTATAGTTTTTCATACTTGGTAGAATTTTATTGCTGCTACAACAAAGGTTAAAGTGGCTAAAAATAGGCCTAAGGTTAGTGGCTTATAAACAGGACTAGTATACTGTCTTTCAGTTCTGGATGTCAGAATATATTTCCTTGCTATTCCAGAGGTTAAGCCTTATCCTGGGAGTCTGACTTTTTCTTTTGTCATCACTTCATATTATCCAACAGAGTGAATCTTATAATCTTGTTTTTAGAGATACTTTGTATTCTTTGGTTATCCCAGATGAATTTACCACCTAAAGATCATCAAATATATTTGAAAGATCTTCTTTGCCATCAATGTGAGATAGCATTCATAGATCTCTGTGATTAAAAAGTTATATGGGAGGGGGCGATATTTATTTTATCACATTCCTCAAACAGTTGAGTTTAACCTAAGTATAGAATGTGATAGAATGATGGTACATGATTTTCCACATTAGAATGTGTGATTTAGTAGTGTTTTTAACTGTTTTTTTTTCTCTCTCTCTTGGCTTTGAAACTTTAAGCTACAAAACAAGTGGCCTAGTTATACTAATGTTTCTGTGCTAGAGTGGATATCTGACAAACACACAGAGAGATTGCATAGAGATTATACGCAACAGTGACTGTTCTGGCTCTGGGTTGGTTCCATATGTTTTTTGTATATACTCTTATTAGGAAGATACTGTACATTGGGGTTACAGTTAGATGAGTAAGGTAATGAGTACATTGTTATCTCCTCCTTTGTTTTTTTCCTACCATCCCTTCTCTCCACGCCCCTCAACCCTGGAAGTTGTAAAGTTCATTTTCAACATAGTGTCTTGTGTATCTCATTGTTACAATGGGTCAACCTGTATCCTTATTTCAGCATTTTGTTATTTCTTTTCCCTTTCCCAAATTAGAAAAATGTATATACAAGGTGCAAAGCACTGTACAAATACAGTGAAAACAGGGGTTATACCATAGGGGAAGAACATACAAAAGAAACAAAAAAAAAACCCACATAGTATGTTATCAGTACATTAAAAAGAAAGATAAAAACTTATGTCCCTATCTTGGGGTTTATTTCACTTAGCATCATCTTGTATGGCCATATGTATATAACTTTTGACCTTTTCTCCATATCTTTAATGTATCATGTGATTGTCTAAAAAACATTACTTAAGTATAATCTTGTATGCAAATCAATTCCTAATGTCCTTTCTTCCCCACATCAGCATATCTGTAAACATCTATCACTTCATTCTTAGCATTGCCTTCATTTCTGCAGCAGCAAAGCCCTGTTGTATGATAAGAAAACCATACTACAAAATTAGATAGCAGTAAAGAAATTATTGACTCCTGGTTTACCTATGCCCTCAACCTTCATCAGGAAACCTAGTTACATATCCACAATTATTTTAAACTCCTGTAGCCCTTAGCACTTACTTCGATGCTTTTTACACTCTTAAAGGCCCTGGCTATTCCATACCCTTGCTTTTTTTGTTGTTGTTATTAACAAAATTAACATCTGATTTCTAAAAAGATACAACACACTTGTGCTCTAATATTAACTCTATTTTCCTCCCCTATAATTTTACATGCACCAGATTACACTCGTATTTTTGGCAGCACAGTCAATGTTTAATCCTAATTGATGTCTTCTCAGCCAATCATGACAAACTCATGGATGGCTCTTTAGAGATTTTAACTATTGTAAAAAAAAGAAAAGAGAGAGAGAGAAAGAAGTTTAAAGTACTTCTTGTGATTTAACATATCATTACAACTCCTTCAAAACGTCCATAGTTATTGAAAGGAAATAATTCAGTGTCTGTCCAAGACTACTTTCCTTTCCTTTTATCTGTACTTTTCTTCTCTACTTATAATCTCATTATATCTAACCTCATATGTAATACAATTTGCACAAAGGCATATCTCCACATTTTTTGAATCCAAAATTTTATCTGGTTCATAGCAATAGTTTATTTATCCAAGGCATAGAAATCCTACCTATTGGGGTTGGATATTTTTTCTTCTGAAGGACTTCATCCTGTATTTCAGTATCTGTTAATCATTTCTTCTGTTGTTAAACAAATGAGTAAGAATTTGGTGTTGTTTTTATGTCTCTTAGGGATTTTCATATTTTTGATCAGTTTTTAACCTTTATTAACATTTTTGTAACTATTTTTAAATAATTTTAAAGAAGGATTTAATTCAACATATCAGTTTCTGAGTACAACACCTCTTGAGCAAAGTCATCTCTTTCATAATCCTGCCCCATCTCCTTCAAATCCACTCACACCCACTTTCAGCTCATAGTGTATTTTTGTGTTCATTCTTTTATTTAAGGTATCCATTATAATATCAAGAAAAAAATCAAATTGATAGGAAATGAAGAGCCTCATAACAATTTTCATAGCCTGGCTGGGTGGCAGTGGCTCATGCCTCTAATCCTAATTACTCAGGAGGCTGAGAGCTGAGGATCACAGTTCAAAACCAGCCTGTGCAAGAAAGACCGTGAGGCTCTTATCTCCAGTAAAAACACCAGAAAACCAGAAATGGCACTATGGCTCATGTGGTAGAGCGCTAGCCTTGAGCTGAAGAGCTCAGGGATAGCACCTAGGCCTAGAGTTCAAGCCCCATGACAGACAAAATAATAATAATAATAATAATTTTAAAACATTTACTTATTAATATTAATGATTGGGAACTTACAGTTAATGAAATTAGAAATATCAAGTCAAGAAAGAGATAGGACTGATTATATATTATATAGGAAGTTATTTCATGTGTTTAGATACTAAAAAGATATGTTACAAAAAAAGAGAAAACTAGAAAGAAGTCTTCAAGAATGGAAAATTGATTCAAATATTCAATGACAGGATGAAGGCTAAGAAAAGTGTGGCCATGGTAGAGATTTCTTGAGAGAGGTCAGTTAAAATATTTATATTCTTATTAAAATATAATTGATTTCTCTCAGATTTTGATGTTATTATTCTTGTTCATTAAAAGTAATGATTAGAAGTTTATATGCCACAATCTGTGTGTTGAATTTTAGGAAATGGGAGGAAAAAAAAGGAAAGGAAATACATCCCTCTGTTTTCCTAAACCACATCACCCAGCCCTATAGGTTCTGTATCTTTAAACTCTTAGCAATTTATCATGGTTCCTCAACCTCTTACACATAACTTGGTGTTATGAATAGAACACATGTGTCCCACCTTTTATTTTATATGTGGAGTGACTAATTTTCAATGGGATAGACTTTGATTTGGGAACTCAGAAGACCCTGAGTTAAGTTTAAATTACTTATAATTAGGGCTATACAAAGGCCCAGAAAGTGAAGTTCCCAGGGTGGCATTAATTCACTTTAAAAACAGAGAGGGAACCAAAGGTGTCTTTTTCTGTGTCTACAAACCAAAAATTCCACATGAGATTATATCCATGAATCTGGCATCACCAAGAACTAGATGGAGATCTCCAGTATTACTTTCAGCTTTCAGAATTATGAAACAACTAAGCCTTAGTATTTTTACAACTTCTCATGCAAGGACATCTGGATTTCTACATTAGTGCCTAGAGATTATGCAACCATTTATTTTGTAACTTTCTAAATCATTGTCTACTTTAGAGTTACCGTTCTATAGACAGAATTGGCCTACCCATCCCTTATATATGGGTAGGTATATTCAATTCCTTAAATGCTTAATATATGCCGGCCTCTATATTTTGCCATTTATATTCATGTGATTCAATTTGCTTAATTTAGTAAGGCAATGAAGTAAACATGACTATTACCATTTTATAGGGAAATATAATTAAGGGGAAAGAGATAATCTGTTCAAACAATGATTTATGCCAAATTGTCAGAACCATGATGAGATAAAATATTACTTTTTTCTGGATACCACATGTTTTAAAAACAAATGCCTAGCTTCTTCCATTCAGTGCTTGACTCTTCCCATAGCCATTATATCAATTTATATGCTGTAAAATACAAATACAAACATATTTGATGTTATAAATGATTCCTTATCAAACCAACCTTCTCTTTGTGCTCAGATACTCATTAAGTGAGTAGCTGACTAGCAAGGAACAAAAACTGTTCACCTGTTCACCTTCACATATTCAACATGTCTATGGTTTTCTGCAATATTTCTTACTATGCTGGTGACTTGTTATTCCTCCTGTCTACCCAGTAGTTTTAACCTCTATGATCTTTTGAAGCTACACCTTAGCATTTAATGAATGTTTGTTGAATCAATCAATTAAGGTTCTGTAACAATCACTGGTAATTCTTTAATGGGAGTAGAAGTGAAGAGTATAAATTCATTCTGATTCCAGTCACCTTGTTAACTTGGAAATTCAGTATTCCAGTTTTGTTTTGTTTTCCTTAAGAAAGATAACAGCAATGAAAAACTTTAGAATTTTTCTTTTTGCATTTTAAATAACAGTGCCTATTCTTTTGGAACATACTTTTCCTAAGCCTTAAGCCTTCAGAATATAGAACTTACAGAAAATTTCATTCTACTATTAAACTTCGGAATGCAATTTTCAAACTGCAAACAGAATCTAGGAGTTATATTTAGTTTCTAAATTGGCATTTAGTTGGAGCACAGTATTGAAAATTGTCTTTCAATTTTCTGTTAGCTTGTCAGCTGGTCTGTATTCAATGACTTCAAGATATAATATCTTCTACCACAGTAGCCTAAGTACCTTAAAAATGATCTGTGACTAGTTGAGTTAAATTTTGTATAGAGCAGGTGTCTTCTTATATATAATGATCATAAAATACTGTTCCTTTACATTAGGGATATAATAGGAAAAAATCATGACTTTCATTCACAAGCAAAATGAAGATAAAATACTTTAGGGTTGTGATATATTAAGAAATGAAAACATGCTATTTTTTTCTTTTTGAATAATAATATGTATTTTGTAGGTTCTATGATAAGCCTAGGGAAACCATTCAATAATAATACTTAGAGTCATGTATTTTTCATCTGACATTAAATCATGCTAAGTATTATGCAGGCTGCTAAGTTGAAGACATTTATCAAATGTTAAGTTTTATATTTGTTTATAAAATAGAAAATACTCCAATGCTTCTTAACCTGATTGTTGTCATTTTAATTATAAAGATCAAATGTCAACCTGTCTTTACAGAAGTCTTTATCAAAGCACTTTTCAAAGCACTTTTATATTATTTATTTCACATTAATTCACAGGATTTAAGATGAAAATAGTTTCAATCATCCTGATACTGTTTTTCTAAAGTTAACTGTTTAGGGATATGTTATATATGAAAGTAATTTTCCCTTCATTTAGCATATTTCATGCTGAAAAATATCTTTAGGATATAGAGCAGAGATGTATTAACTTAAAATTAAATAAATGAGCACAATGATTCATTAACAGGTTCCAGGAAAACACTCTAGACCTTGTTACAGTTTTCTAAAGGGTAATACATGTTTTCTTTTCAACTTTGTCATTATTGTCCTCATGCCTTTGTTAGCATTAGAACAGAATTGAGTAATGTATTAATATATTATTACCATTGTAACAAAACACCATAGGCTAAATGATGTCCACAGACATTTGTTTTCCCAGATTTCTGGAGGATTGAAATCAATGATGAAGAATGACAACACATTTAGTTTCCCACTGACCTTCACTTTCAGAAAGCTGACTCATAACTCTGTCATACATGGTCTCTCCTCTTGTGTCCACCTCTAATATTTTTACTGAATCTTTTTGGAGGACGTCGATTAGATTGAAGTAAACTGCACTTTACTAGCTTAACTTAACTTAATTACTTCAAAGGCACTACCAGTGAATATATTCACTTTGTGAGGTATGGGGAGTGAATTCAAGTAATATTTGAATTCATTTTAATATATGAATTAATCAGTACTGGGAATTGAATCCAGACCCTGGATCTTGAGTTCTATCACTTGACTTAAACCTCAGCCATAGTTATGCATTTATTTATTTATTTTTAAGCTACCATTTTAGTGAATTTAAACAGTCTACACACCTGCCACTATCTCCTCAACAGCTAGAATTTTTGGCATGAATCACCTTGCCTAACTTGCATATGAATTTGGAGGGACAGAATTTTGTACATAACAGATAAGGTTAGTTGTTCTACACTAGCCATATAATCTCTTCTTTGTTTTGTCCCCCAAATTCAATTTTACTCTATTATTATTATCTTTTAGAAGTTGGACAAAGAAGTTACCATTTAACAAAGCTGTATATATATATATATATATATATATATATATATATATATATACACATATATATCTCTATCTATCTATCTATCTATATGTACTATATCCTGAAAAATGTCACCCTTTCAACATTCTCATCCCTTCCCTCACCTTTTTTTCTTTCCTTTTTTTTTTTTTTTTTTGGTGGGTCATGGCGCTTGAACTCTCGGCCTGGGTGCTGTCCCTGAGCTCTTCAGCTCAAGGCTAGCATTCTACAAATTGACCCACAGTACCACTTCCAGTTTTCTGATGGTTTATTGGAGATAAGTGTCTCACGGACTTTCCTGCGTAGGCTGGCAGATCTCAGCCTCCTGAACTAGGATTACAAATGTGAGTCACCAGTACCTGGCTTCTCTCACTCTTCTTAATTTTGTGGGATGTAAACTGGATTATTTTCTGGATTTTCACACCTTCTATTCGTATATCTACCCTCTTCCCCTCAAGTCCATACATTCCCTTTGCCTACTCATTTCCTGGCGGTTGATTTTGCTCTACTTGGATTTTGGCTTTCTAAGGATTTACACTGAGATTTCCCTTCTATCATATTTCAGATAATATATTTATATGAATTTGCATATCATCCAACATATTTTCTTATAAAGTTTGTAAGATAAATCTAATCTCTTTTTAATTTGTTTTAAATTTTTTAATTTAAAGAAGCAAGTTTAGGAGATGTGTAGACCTATTTATTGAAAGAGTTAGTACATGTTTTCAGTGCCTCCTAAATATGCAGATATGGTTTCTTTAGCATAATGATCTTACTTAAATTAGTTGCATTATTTATTTTTGCATAATTGGAACTTTTTTTAAAATTTCTTTGCAAGTCTTTATGTACTACAGAGTCTATTCATTATAGGACTAGCCCTTTAAATCAATTTTTCATTAGTTTTTACATAATTGATGGAGAGAAGAAATAGTTTAATGTGAATAGTACATTGGATGATACTTTTAAACAAAATATTTATTACTAAGATGTGGATGAAACCATAAAATTCTTAATGTGAGGTTTCTAAATATAAATTTCAATACTATCAAATAGCTCAAACTAATTTCCAGAAAAGTGAGGAAAACTATAGAAGAATAAGATTTTGCTCTAATGGAATAGATAATATATATATTTAAACAATCTCATGATATGTTAACTTTATAGCACCTTTTAAGTTGGATTATTATGAAATTTAAGTGTCTCTATATACAGAATAGTTGAATTAAATAACTCCAATCTAGATTGAGACTGGTAGTTGATTCATTCAAGAAGTATAGACATATAGAATTATAGATTACTTATATTTATGTCATTAGCTCAGTGTGAAACAGAGTATAAAAGAGTGGCTTTTGATGTGCCTTGAAAATACCAATCGACTCAGTGTGGAATCCACCTCTCATGAGTAGATAGAGATCTTTTGTTCTTTATTTCTCAAAATGGACCATCACACATCATAGTTTCACATATTATTTTCTTCTACTTTTGTATTTTCCCCTCTGTGGGCATTTGTAAATGTTTGTGCATCAATGACATCTAAACAAATTATTTAAATAAATTATTAAATACCATTTCTGAAAGATACCTGTGGTTCTCTTGTAAGTCCTTATAAGTTTCTGACCTTGGTGCTAATACAGTCATTTTAGATGCAAATTATAGTAAACTTTTTGCCTTCAATTTCTTGAAGTTTATATAGAGAGATTGATTAGCAAAGTAACTTTATAAGAAAATTTTACACTCTAAATTTTGTGTAAACACAAATTACTTAAAGTCAAATACTACAATAATTACTACAATACTACAAATAATTAGTTTAAGGCCAGCAGTTAGGTTGGTGAACATTATCAGACAAGTGTCAAAGAACATACATATTTAAACATGAATTTTGAGGAAAGAGGTATGGCTAGAGAATGAATTATCTTTTAATTAAACTGTGGTAAAGTTTATATATATATATATATATATATATATATATATATATATCCAATAAAACACAACTAAATTTAAATTTCAAGACAAAATTTGAAATCATGTGATTCAAATTATGAGGGGAAAACTTTGGAGAAGGAGACAATAAAATGAAGTAAATCCTCTTTTTAAAAAAAACTCATGTATCTGGTGAAATATTTAAATCTTATCTTGTATGCAATGGAAATTTAGATAGATTGATTCTGATAATATCCTTAGAAGATATTACATTGAAGATAAACTCAGAGACTTCAAGCAATATATATTTATTATGTCATAGTTTTCATGCATTAGCAACCAATGCCCAGACTTCCTAAAACTGCAAGGATATACTTCTTGGATATACTTTTATCACTTGGGGAGAAAAACCCACATGAAAATTATCATCTTGAGTCGTTGTATGAAATCCACTTTAAAATGCTTTCTGATTGTTTGCAGAATTGATTTTTCCTGAGATTATATAATGAAGGCCTCAACTTGTCTCTAGAAATTGTTAGAGGTATGCTTAATAATTAGAGTCTATACCATATATCTCTGCCAGGAAGCTTTCCAGATAAGTGGTTCATGGCAAGGTGCTTATTTCTGCAAGGCCAACATTAGAGCCTGTTTTCTTATTGCTAAAATAGAAGTTTAAATACTGCAATAATTGCAGAAGATTAATATTATATCACTTTTGAAATATCATATTGCTGACAAAAAAGGTTGAGGTTTTCCCACACTCTAGACAAATATATGATATAATAATTAAAAAGTTAAGAGAATATAGAGTAGATCAAAATGATTTACCTTCTTTACTGAGACCAGTAGAACTACCATTACCCATGATTTACTCAGAAATTCCAATTTTCCCATTTCATCTCAGATCTATTGAATTAGAAAGTTCACAAGTGGGGCTCGCAGTCTGTGTCTCTACCTGTTCTCCATGTTACATGTTATTCTCCTAGACAGTATGTTTTGAAAATCACCAATGTAAATGGGTGATCTTGCTTTCTTAACAGTGAAGATTGATGTAATATGTAACAGTTTTGGGAATATTCCTGGGGAATGGTTTTAAAATCAAATTACCTCTTCCAAACTGAAAAAAAAGCATATTGGAAAAAAGTGACTCAACAAGAAAAATCAAGAAGACAAGGGTAAATGTGAACAGCTAGCTTCAAGTAGTCAAATGCTGGATGGCATAAATGAAGGATGGGAATTTGAGTACATGGGTAGCAAAAGCAATATCTGAGATAATGAAGGCACAATACATTTCTATATGTTTAATCCATTTAGAGGCTTGGCTTGGGCATCAGTGACCAGTTAGGTAGGAGATAATGAATATTTGTGTTTGTTGTTAGAATATATTGAATAAAACAACATTTTTAGATATGCGCATATATAAGGGACATATAAGGAAAGAAATCAAATGTACAAAGGAAAATACAAGAAAGGAATCTTGGGTGCTTAGAAGACCGAAAATTTAAAAAGCAAGAGTTTTCAAAAATATTACACACCACTAGGCAATTATAAATACCATAAACCTAGTTCAAGTTTTTAAAATAATGTGTATGTATCTTTATGAATAGATTTTTTTAACATTAATGAAAATCTAGCATTACTGACTCAAAGCTGGGGTCATGGTTTTAAAATTGGTTATCACAAATTAATTTCCTTTCCTCTAATTCCTCTGTTTTATTTTTTTAAAATCTTATGCACAAGTAAAATTCCAAGCCAATGTTTTCCTCCTTATAAAAAGAAAGAAAGAAGATTTTTTTTAAAAAATTTCTTTCACCATCCATATAGATTATGGAAAATAATGATGGTTGTGTTAGGATCATATGTCAACTCCAAGAGGGTATCTACTGTAAGATCTAGTGATAGCTCCCCAGAAACATTGTATGACAAGATGTGGTAAATATCTGTTCTTTGATAAATAAAAGTGTATTCATTCCAGGTAATTTATAAATAAAGAGGCTTACAGAAAAGCACTGCTGTAGTTGTTTAAGTGGACATTAAGGCGGTAATGATTAATAGTTCAGATCCTTTTCACGTCATAACTCCTGAAATTGCTCCTTGAAGAGAAATTCATTGGTGAGGCTCAATTGGTGACTTTCAATTCTGATATAGCTATATTCTGGAGTACATACAAATGTAAAACGCATATCTAAATACATTCTTACTTTCTCCTTTGAAATAATCATTTTCAGAGTACGACAAGAGGCTCTCTATTTGGTCATATGCACTCTAGAGGTAATGTTGTCCAAGGGACAAAATGTCTTCATGTATTAATAGGATAACTCAGATTCTAGATTGTTTCCTATTTAGTGCTCTGTGAACATATCATCAAGTCAATTTTGAGGATTTGTGAAATGTTTTTATAGTGATTTCCAAATAAAAAACATATCCGGGTTGTTTTTATCCTAGGCCCCAAATTGTTGGAAACAGATAAGAAACTTAGAGATGTGGACTTCTGTCCCCACACACTTGAACATGAAGCTGGTGAATGTGAGATATAGAGTAGAAAACTCAGAGGATCCCAAATCAGCCAAATTCCCTATTGGCTCTATCAATCAAGCAAAAATACAAAAAAGAGACCAAGAAATCTATAACTGGTCTTCTAGATCACTGTGAATGTATATTTGTCAAAGCCCCAGACTTGTCTGTATTCTACTTAATTTGTTAGCTTAATGCAAAATATCTATGTATTGGGACCTATATTTAGATATAGATATATGCATGCCTGCTTATTCTGTGACTTCATGCTCTCTGTTCCTGTGTCAGCAGGGAATAAAGAACAATAACTAATGTAGTTACAAAAAACTTTAAAATAATATGTCGTGATCACATAAAGTTACTGAACATATACTAAATTTAAACATCTGTGCTGTGGCTTACATCTAAAATCCAAGCTAATTAGGATGCAGAGATCGAAAAATAATGTATTATCCTATGTTATAAAATTCTACTTATGTGTCTGACACTCTGCCATAAATTGGTAGTGGGTACAAATTTGTCTTATCTTGTGTGAATACTATTCAGGTGATTCTGGCCCTACTCATCCTATTCATGGATGCTTTGGGCAAAAAAAGACAGTAACAATGCACATTAAGTAGCTATTTAAACAGTGCTTTCACAATGCTATTCATCTAGTCTTATTACTTTAAGACATTAAGCAAGTTAGATAGATTGAGCTAACTTATTGGATGGTAAAAAACACATAGTCAACTAGTACAAGTACTCCAGCTGGCATCAAACCTACTATAAATTACCTGAATAAGTCTGTCTTACATGTTCCATATCTGAGACCAGTCAAAAATAGAGACAATGGAAAGATAAGATACTAGAAATAAATTATTTGTGGTTTTGAGTCTCCTAAGTGCTGGAATGCTTTGGTGTTGAAATGTCATTAAAGCTTTTCCCACTTTTCTTTTTTATATATTTGATACCCAACATGATATATGAGACACTGTAAGGTCCAAACTACATTATTCTCTTTAACTTTATCTCTTATACCTAAGCAAGAATTGAATCTCACATTGCAGCTTAATGCCACTAGTAACTTATAAGAAGCTCCCAAACATTCAACCACTCTCACAAATCATTTGCTTCATTTTTATCTTTATTCCTGCCTGGGTGATATTCTGCTCCCAGTCATGGCTCCCTTTAATAAGTAAATAGCTACTTAATATTTTAAGGCCTATTTCTTCTATTTGAATTTTTTTTCTAATGGTATACATGAGGTTCAAGAGGGTCATAGAGGAATAAAGAAGTTGCATAAAAGTCTGGAATAAACAGTATTTTGACCTTACAATGAATCAATGTTATTTAAAGGATACCTAAGCACCCTGATTTTTTCATACTATCTCTTTCTTGGCAAACCTGTTTACTGTGTGTTCTTTTTAAAATCAATTGTTTCTTTGTCAATTATAATCTAACGTCTTCTTAATGTACTTTTACTTTTTCTTTCCTTATATTTTAGTGAAAAAAACAACATCATTGCTTTAAGTACAAAATCCAAAATCCTAAAAACAATTTCTTTATTTTAGAACTTTTAATCTTAATAAGATACTTAAACTTTCCATGATTATCTTACTTTAAGTACTTTATATCATTTTTGCCAGAGAATCAGCAGTGACAAGATTTATACAGTTTGAGTTATTTCATATCTATAAGGATTAAGTTGACAGAGTAGTTGTGATAGAATTAACACCCAGCCTCTTACTCTTTGGCACAGTAAGATAGGAAAAAATAAATAAAGATTGATTCTCCCCCTTCCTTTTCAATACATGTATTTTGTGGCTTATCTAGAAAAGATCAGGAAGAGTTTATAAATCTCTCTTTAGAATATGACTGTGTAAATAGTACACTCAGAATAAATACACAGATGAAAAAGTTTTAGAGAAAATCATGAGAAAATTATAGCTTCCAGATATTGGGACAGAAAGCAAGAAATGACTGGGTATCAAATTATGACTGTTTCTTATTCACTTTATGACCAGGAAAAGGCCACAGAACTCCTTCTCTTTCTCTCTCAATCCTAGAGGCAGTTTCTTAATATAATGGAAATGTGATTAATATTTAAGGGAGACAATATTGTTAAAGTAGCCAATATATGGTGTAGCATCCCAGATGTCCTGGAAAATGGTTTAGTCTCTCATTTTTACTTCTCCAAACAACAAGGTAAAAACCTTAAAAGCATTGTTTTTGTGAGCAGGTATTTCTTCATAGAGAATGATTTGTGTCACATTCTGGAGCAGTTTAAGTTCATATCTCATATGCAAACATAATATTTTGCTTAAAAGGTTAAATATCTTAAAGCTTCTTTAAACATTTGTAACGTATTCAGTCTTTTTTTTCCCTTCCTGAGTACATTCATAGCAATTGGACAATTTATTTGTGGATGCAAAATACCCTCAAAAATCTTCAAGTCATTGAACATACTTCAAATATATTTAGCCTAAAAGTAAACTCATACTGAAGATGCATGCAAAGAATTATCATAAATGATTCTACAAATGCATATATATGTACATCTAAAATTGTATATCACATATACAAATGTAAATTCATATTTATATACAGACATATTACAAGCACTTGTGTTTATATATATATACATATATATATATATGCATACACATGTATACAAAAATGTATGCCACCAGGTGCTGATGGTTCATGCCTGTAATCCTAACTACTAAGTAGGGTGAGATCTGAGGATCACAGTTCAAAGCCAGCCTGTGCAGGAAAGTCTGTGAGTCTCTTATCTCCAATAAACCAGCAGAAAACCAGACATGGCACTGTGGCTCAAGTGGTAGAGTGCTAGCCTTGAGCTGAGGAGCTGAGGGACAGCACCTAGGTCCAGAGTTCAAGCACCACAACATACCAAAAAAATAAAAATAAATAAATATATATGCATGCATATGCATTTGCATGTGTATGTGATATAGATGTGTTTACATGTGCATATGTATTTCTGAATGATAAATAATTTAAGGAAAATTTGTATTGACTGTCCTGTAACTAAGAGGAGAGAGAGAGAGAGAGAGAGATTGAGAGAGAGAGACAGAGATAGAGAGACAGAGAGAGACACAGAGAGAGACAGAGAGACACAGAGAGAGGGAGAGAGAGAGATGGAGAGAGGAAGGGGGAAAGAGGGATAGAGAAGTAAAAACACATTACTGATGGACAAATCACCACTTTAATTACCATCCTTTATAGTCATTCTGTCAATAGTTCCATTTTTAGGCTTCTTATTAAATTTTATATATCTTCTTTGTGTTAAAGAAGATATATAAAAAGACCAACACACATACCAACATACACACACATACACACACACACACACACACACACACACACACACACTCACTCACTCACTCAGAAAGTTCCAAGTGGGAACATTTTTTAGAACATGAAATTTGAGCAGATGTGAAATATAGGTTAAAGTTGTGTCCACATGGCCTCAGGCAACTGTAGGAACAGTCATCGTCACTTTCCACTTGTCTTTGGATTCAAGGAGTTAGTTGTTATTTAATATTGTACTTGCTTTGCACAAACTGCTAGTAAACAGATTCCAGAGCAAGAAATATTTATATAATGCAAACTGAAGGCCCTTAGCAGTGAGGAGAGAAAATGAAAATATTTTAAAATCAGGAAATTAAAACCTCAGACTCAATAAAAAAGGAATTTTACATTAAAAAATAAGAAGTAAAATAACATGCTAAATTTAAAAATAATACTAAGTCCCTCCTTCCTGTGTCAGTCTTTTCCCATGATTTTGAGTAAACATGACTTTTATATCTAATAGGTGTTTTGTGTTGGAAGTGCATATAACTTACAATTATTTCCATATTGGAGTTAATTTATGTTCTGGATGCATGGCTGAGATGGTAGAGCACCAGCTAGCAGGATACTTGTGATTAGACTCCAGCTAAACTGATGTATGATTATAGTTAAGAGAACCATGCCAGGCACAACCAGCCAACAGCCAATTCATTGCCAGAATAGGAGCTCCTAATGTGAACTCCCAGATGATGACCAAAACTCGATCAAATTCAGACACTAAGTCTGAAAAACCAGATCTGCCTGCATAGGAGCAAAAAAAAAAATCTTGTATTTAAAAATATATAGATTTTGGTATGATTTATTGTGCAATGATGTAAAATTGTTTCACAAAGCTATGCATTTAGTTTCAGTTACATAATATATGCATTCTCAATCATATATTTAAATGTTATATATACCTTTACATACATGTTTATGTGAATGGATGAGAAGACAAAAGAGGAAAAAGGAGAAATATTTGTAATAGTTACCCATTTTTCTCATTTTTGGTAGGATTCTAATGTTTTAATCATACTCAGAGGATTATTTGTTATATTCTAAAAACTGTACTCCCATGCATTTATTACATTGCTTAGTCACAATGGTTGTGGAAAATAGAGGAAAGGATAGTTGTATTCTTTTATTTCTATTTCTATTCATGGCACACAGAATAAAAAGATACTTTGAAGACTTCTGGCTTGTTATGAAAAAAGAAGATACTTAACAAAAGAGAATTCATTAAAAGATAACATATTTTCCTCAGAAAATTAAACTTTCATATTACCTAAATTCTATTTATTGGGTATATATGCAAAGGAAATGAAATTAGTATCTTAGTATTATTCAGTATAGCCAAGATATGGGAAAAACCTTACAGCCTACTGATAAAAAATGAGAAATGATTGGAGTGAATATTATTTATCCACACAAAAAAAGATCTTGAAACAGTAACATAGACTAATATGGATGTCAATCTCTTACAAATACCCAGAAACAGAAAGAAATGTACTACCTAGTCTTACTTATATGTGGAATTCTTAAAAAGTTAAATACAGAAGTGACTGCTGGTTATGGGACAAGGACAAAGGCACTTGTTGGTCAGATATCATAAAGTTCTTTTAATGTGTTCTTCTATGCATTAGTCTTTGTTTTACTGTGTGCTTTAAGTATGCTAAGAGAGTAGATTTGAGTGCTTCTAGTAATAAAGAAAATATACTTGCGTTATGAGAATATGTTAATCTGCTTGACTGTACTATTTACATATTCTTGAGTATATCAGTGCTGTGTACGCTAAATATATAAGACAAAGATATCTAAATGCAAACAATGATCATATAGACAAAATTAAAGAAGAAAACTCAAATCTACAGTTACAGAAAATACTACATATATCTAATGGGCTTATACTTTTCTATAAATGTGGCACGAGAATAAAGAAAAGAAATCAGCCACTAGCATCATTTCCCATTTATATTCCACTGAATATTTCATGTATCATATATTTTATATATAATAAACTAAGTATGTTTAATAGATATAAAATTATGACTATTCCTGGGAAACTTCATCTGTTCAATTCTATTGTCTTTCATGAAGTAAATGTGAGATTGCAGATATCTCTAAAGATTTTGACCATATTTCCTCTGGGTATATGCCAAAAATAGGGATTTCAGGAATCTGTGGCATTTTTTTCCTTCCAAATCTATTTATTTATATTTTAAATCAATTCTTAAGTTAATTTTTTTGTAGATTAAGTACAATAAAATTCCTTAAAGCACATGCAAGATAAGAGTTAACTTTAACAAATTAATATACATATTATGTCATATAGCTAATATTTTGTGATAAGAACCCCACTCTCATCATGCTTTCAATAAAATGTACTAGCCACTATATCCACTCTGCTATACAGTAGTCTTCTTGAACTTATTCCCCCTTTTGAACTTTGAAAAACATTATCCCACCCCAAACCCCATTGCTTCTAGTAACACCTAGGCTCTGTGATCTCTGTGAGATCAACTCTTAGATTTCTGATATGAGTACTATCACATGTAATTATTTTAAAATTTCTGGCTTATTTCACTTTGCAAAATATACTCAATGTTTGTTCATATATGGTTAGTAACAGTGTGTCCTTAGTTTTCATTACTAATTAGTAATTGATTATGGGTGTATACAGCTAGCCCATGTTATTCATGGATTATATATAAACAATTTTGACCAAGCATGTTCTAATAAAATGAGGAACTGGAGGCATTGTTTAAATGGCAGACTATCAGTTGTAAGCAGGGAGATAAAGAAACAAAATAAAATAGTAAAATAAAAACATAGAATTTTTTTTAAATCCAAAATATGCATTGTACTGCTTAGTAGATAAAGAGAAGCTTAGTTAGTTCCATGTAAGTTTCAGTGGTGTTTAAATCATGATATTCTAAGTGCTTTTCTGCACTAAATTGTATAGAAACCGATTGTCTCAAAAGCACATAGTACCTCAAAAGCAAGGTGAAAGTTAATGTGTTTAAATGAAAAAGTGTACCTATTAAATTTGTTGAAAGGCAGAATGCCATTAGCAGAGACATCCTGGGAAATATGAACCAAGAATCAAACATGCAATACTAGATTGTAGATATTCTAATCATTCACCATTTTTCCTCAACAGCAGTCTCCCTGAAACCACCTACCTGTAAATACCAATAATCCTCGATAGTACATTTCCACTGTTCATAAAGTAATTGATAGACACTTTGGGTAATTGTAAATCTTAGTCATTCTAATAATATTTCAATATTTCAATATATATATATGAATGTGTGTATGTCTGTGTCTATGTTTGCATTTATGTATAGCAAGAAGGGGAGGGGTTTTTCTGGATTATTACATGAATTAATTCCATTTTTTTATTTTCTAGGAATCCAATAACTGTTTACATAATAGGCACTCAAATTATCATCTTCACCAATATTATACAAAGCTTCCCTTTCCTCCACAGGCTGCAAATACTTGTTATCTCATCTCCTTTTGATAATAACCATCCTTGGCTATGAAATAACTTATTTTTAGCATGTGTACATAAAGGAATTCAGAGATTTTATAGGATGTATTTTGAAAGACAAAAATCTGAATCTACTAATTTAATATTTAATAAAGTAACATTATAAAATGCTTCACTTTTACCCTCTATGTGATCAAACAAATATATTTTAACCATACCATTATCGACAGCACAACCTCACAATGTATTTGATATGTGGATCCCTAAAAAAGCAGACTAACACCAACCATTGTAAAACATGAAAATCTTCAATAGGTTTGCTGGTAATAGGAAACATAATTGTAGGCTTTTATATCCACCAAAATTAGCAGTTTCTATTTTTTCCTTCTAGAAAAATGCATCTAATAGCAGTTTACTGATACTCCATCATCACAAATGTCACTAGTATTGGGGAAAAATATACTCATATAATCAGAGAAACACTATATTTAGCTCATTTCTCTAGCTTATCAACTCAAACATTTGAGAGTTTAAGTATAACTACTGTATGAATTGCATAGACATGAAGAAATCATTTCCTCCCCTAGCTTTCACTAATGATTCACTCAGCTCTGTAACTAATGACTGGAATCACTATTTCAAAAATACCTCTCTAAAACTTCTAAACAAATAGTATAAATGTGTACTATGACATATAAAATCCCTTAAAAGGAAAAAAAAAGTTGCTAAATAGATCCAAAATTACATTTACACAGACTGATAATGTAAGGAACTCTAAAAGTATTTGTGTCATTTAGTTTAAATAAGGTATTGTAATATTTTAAAATTACATATAGTGAATACTTAACATGGTAGTTGGAAATTAATTATTTTCCAGCCTCAATTCACTTAATCTCAGGCTGTCATATCATATCACTCCCAGAGATTTTTTTTTCATATCCGCAATGTTTATTACCAGCTGGCATGAAAAAGGAGTATAGAAGCCCATCTGATTCTGATGTGTTTTATTCTCCCTGCATCTAATGTTGACTACTGTATGATAGGATATTTTTATTTATCAACACAGATACAAGACACATTTGAATTTTGCATATAGTTATTTCTTATATTTAAGGGAAATTTATAATAAGCCTTTCTGTTTGTCTGATATTCATATTTTTCTGGACCATTCTACGACCTGTAAATTTTCTTCTCATCCAATCTGATCAGCTGTTAACCTGTTTGACACCTCACAGCTCAGGAGATCTGAACTGCAGTCACTCTCCAAATGTTCCTGTTCAGTGGCCTCTTTGACTCAGTATTTCTCAGTTTCAATCCAGTTTCAACTATGGTATCATTCTTCCAAGTTTCCTTCTTGCATATGCTTACTTTGCCATATATGTAGTAGCTGTTCCCAATGTTTGCCAAAAGCTCTGTTTTTTGAATGGGGTACGTAGTCATTGGTCATAGATAAATGATAATTTCCTGTTTCCAAGTTGCCTTATGCCAATTCTTGATAGAGTTTCTATCTTCCGATTGAATCTTGACTAACGCAGAACTAGTATAGGAAGTGGCACTAGAGAGTAAAATGGATATTAGAATTGATTCCATGATAGCCACATGAGTAGGTGTAGTGCTGGGATCCTGACCTTTGAGAAACAGGATACTAATAATTCAAAGCATGCAGGGGCATCACAGATAATAAAGCTACCACCTGTGTTTGATTCTGTGAAGTGCCAATTGAAACACATGTCATGGGAACTTAAGTGGCAGTCACACTTGACCATTATGGCAGTGATGCTATTTATAAGGATTGTAGTAGAAGAGTTATCTGCTGAGTACATGAGGGGAAAAAAAAAGGTAACTAAATGGTAAGTTCAGGGCCTTTAAACCTCAGTTTAAATCATGATTTGAAAACCTGAGAGCTTCCAGGGCAGCCTTCAAAGAATCTCTCTTATGTGTTTAGTCACAGACCTGATATTGCTCAAAAAAAAAAAAAAAACTAAACAAAATAAGTGGATTGTTCAATAACATTGACCTAAACCTCAGTGTCATGATATTTCTTCTGTGAAAATTGCATTGACTGGAAACAAAGGAACACTGAAGTTTGGAATGAAAATGTGTTTGGACTCAATGAAAGAAATGCACTCGTTAATACCCACATCAATCTGAGCTTTTCTTTTTAGTGGAAGGGTCTTTTCTCTTGTGTCTGAGAACAGCCATCCTTTATTTGAAAGCAATTGACAACCTCATTTTGGTAGATGCCTTGAAAGGGAAAGTTCATTATCATTGAAACCCATCATGATTGCAGCCACCCCTTTCTGCTCTTAGAATCACAGCTTGCCAACAAATCTTTGAATTCTGACTTTAGTACGAAGGGGACTCTGCGAGCCTCACCCTCCAAAGTATTACTGCTTCCTGATTGTGCAAGTACTTTGTTACCAAACTGTCAAAGACATAACAGTATACTGCCTCCAGCAAGTTTAGCTGACACTGCAAAAGGAGGCTTCCTAGTGTATGTTGAGTGAATCTCCACAGCTCCCTCCCATGGGAGAGACATACTGCCATCTAATATGCCAGGACCTTTTTTCATAACATTATGATGATGATGATGATGATGATGATGATGATAATGATGTTTGTAGGAAATTATTTAAGTAAAAATTGATTACCTGTTTGTAATGTTTTATCCCAGAGAATCCTGACAGTCAGACAGGACAACTACCTTACAATGGGTAAACTTCAATTTTGATGCTGACCTACAGAACTTCCAACTTAATGTTTCCAAAGGAAGTGTCTACCTGAATTTCTCAAACTGGATTCTGTTATGTAGTCCTGGCTGTGTTTAAAACACATGATCTTCCACTCCTGCATCCTAAGATGGAGTTACAGGCTCATTCCAACAAACCAAGATTCAATGCTAAATGACTAACCTTGGCCTAGAAGTCAGTGTTCACTCTAGGTTGTAGATGCTTCATACTTTTATTTGAGGTCTCCACTCTAGACCCATGAGCAAGGGATGCAGACGAAAATGGGTGTACAAGCATTACAGGCAACTCATAGACAATTCAGGTGGAGCATTTGAGCTTCTTTTTTTTTTTCTACTAGAGCCTTTGTCCTTGGTTAGACTAGCTTGTTCTTTACTATATCATTCCTCAGCCTTCTTTGAAAGATAACTGTCCATAAGACGCCATCAAACACCTCACTGCTTTCACAATTAGCACCATTTCTACTAGTAGTAAACTACATCTGAAAAGATATCTTTACTCTTATTGCTGGGAAATGAGCTTTTATTGAACTCTACCATAGGAATGAATTCTTCCTCCCAGCCTTGTGCTTGTCAGAACTTAATTCATTCAGCTAATTTTGGGGGGGTATTCAAGAGAACATAACTATTCTGTCTTCATCAGAATCTATGGCAGTGAAATCTCTTCCAAGATTGTTGATTCTCTGTGATCCTCAACCTTAGAGATATTAGTTCTTTGTATAGATTATATTAATGTGTCTGTTGGAGTTGTTATTCATACTGTTTAACAATTGGTCATGATTGTTTAACTAGTGACAATCTTACATTAGATTCTTCTTGTTCAGATAATTGGCACATTTTCTCTCCCACAACTAAACCCTAACTGATATATTTATAATTGATAATTATACATTTGTATAATTATGTAATTATATCATTGTATTCTGTCCAAATTTAAACATCTTTGATAATTTGGGAGCATTTGGGTGAATGTGTATTACAATTCAAAATTTTTTATTAAAATTTAAGTTAGATGTAGTGGTTGTGGTATTCAAGGTTTAATAACCACTTTAAAAGAATGCCTATGAATTCACAATTACTGTTTAGGAGGCTAGATATAAAGAGGGGAATAGATTTACCCATAGGCTTTAGAGACTGTCACCAGATTTTGAGCCAAGCTTGATCTTTTGAGATTTCTTCTATTGAACATATGATTTTTCTAATCACATCTAATTAAATTAAATTTTTCTTCTTCCATTAAGCAAAAATGAAACATTATTGTTTACACCCAAATCCTTGACTAGTACAATAATAAGATATTGATACCTGGGAGTTTCCTTTTGCATTTAATAATTAGCTTCAAAAAAACTCTGACAAACTAATTTAAATACATAGTTGATTTGGCATGTACTTGAAGTCTTGATTCATATGAATGATTAATTCTGTTACTGGAAATACTTAAAGTAAAAGGAAATGGATCTGTCACAGAAGTTTTGTTAGTATGAAGATAATCCTACTTTCAAGTTTAGGATTAAATATTGTGGCCACATGAAATGTACACTTAGGAGAAGAATCCAGAACTAAAAAATTGGTTTCCATTGCCTCTTTCCCATTAAAGTTCCTCTGAAAAGGTATTTTTATTTTGGTTTATATTTTGATTGTTAAACTAACACATTTATTTTGTTATATTTATTGTCAAAAAGACCATTATCATGTGTTTACCAATAGTTTGTCTCTCCATTTTCAGAATGATGGCAAAAGCATTTTAGATACAGAGATGCATTTAATAAATATAGACATTCATTAACAATGTGTTTGTGTTCCAAAACTTGGGCATATTAACATGTTTATAGATTTGGCATGGAAAAATCTTGCTACAATTGCCAAGAAAATGACACAAAAGATCCAGAGTCAAATTAACCTCTCTGTACATTCCATCACATAGACTTGAATTTGTTTCAAAAACAACTCTTAGTAATCAGTGCAGGGAATTCAACATGAAGATTTCCAAGAAAGAATGGTAACACATTCAAAATATTGCTGTAATACAGATATTCAAAGTAGCCTAAATCCTAAGTATATGTTAAAAAACAATTAACTATGACATTTGTAAAATGAAACTTTGTGTTTAGAAAGTGTAGAATTCCAATTATACCTGCAAACATATGTATGTAATGGGTTTATTCTGAAATAAAATTGTGCTTTTTCAATCTCATGTATAGTTTTAGGTGATGCAAACAGTTCATTGTACACAAGATACATAAGGCTCCTTAAGTGGGTATTTCTTAAAATACTTACAAAATGTGTGCTGGGAATGCGGCTTATTGGTGAGCAGTTGCCTCACATGTACAAAGCCCTGGTTTGATCCTGACAGCAAATTATATGTGTGTATGTATATTTTATATATACATATATATATATATATACATATGTCTGTATATATGTGTATATATGTATAGATATGTAATATACATGTAAATATAAACATAATATACATATGCACATAATATACACACATATATAATATATACATACATATACATGTATAATACTCATATTATATATAATGTGTGTAATTTATTAATGCATACATATAGTCACCTTATAATTCTTTGAATGATGAAATAAAGGCCAGTAAAATATTATATCATTTTTAAATTATTTTATTATGATTAAGAGAGAACCAGGAATGGACAAAATACAATAATGAGTCTGTTTATTTGCAAAGAATTCCTCCTAATGAACCAATCTAAAATATAGATGTGAAATGGATGATGTAATCAATGTTATCCAAATCACCTCCAATGCTATCTCTGTACAGGAAGAGTAAATTAAGGAATAAGATCCTTCTTTTAAAGAAGTTCTAAAGTTGAACTGGAAGTTTGGCAGAAAGAAAGAGAGAAAGTGAGAAAGAAAGAAAGAAAGAAAGAAAGAAAGAAAGAAAGAAAGAAAGAAAGAAAGAAAGAAAGGAAGAAAGAAAGAAAGAAAGAAAGAAAGAAAGAAAGAAAGAAAGAAAGAAAGAAGAAAGAGAGAAAGAGAGAAAGAAAGAGAAAGAAAGAGAGAAAGAGAGAGAGAAAGAGGGAGAGAGAAAGAGGGAGGGAGGAAGGGAAGGAGGAAAGGAAGGAAGGAAGGAAGGGAGGGAGGGAGGGAGGGAAGGAGGCAGGGAGGGAGGAAGGCAAGAAGGGAGGAAGGGAGGAAGGGAAAGAAAGAAAGAAAGAGGAAGAGAGAAAGAGGAGAAAAGAGAAAGAGAATGAGAGAGAAAGAGAAAGGGGAAGGAAGGAAGGAAGTAGGAAGATAAAGAAAGGAAGAAATAAAGAAAAGAAGGAGGGAAGAAAAAGGAGGAGGAGGAGGAGGAGGAGACAAGAAAGAAAAGAGAAAAAAGGAAGGGAGGAAGGAAACAAGGAAGTAATGAAGGAAGTAAGGAACGAACTAAGGAAGGAAGGAAGAGTTAGGGAGATAAAATTCAGTCAGGCATAATGGCATATATCTGGGGTCCCAACTTCACAGACATAATAGGATGATCCAAATCGTAGGCTAACAACCGGGGAAAAACTTGAATCCTTATCAGGAAAATAAGTAAAAGATAAAAAGATTTGGAAGTATTGTTCAATGTGTAGAGCATCTCTGTAACAGATTTGAGTTTCTCCTGAGCCCAATCCCTCTACAACCAAATTGGGACGGGGGAAACTACCTACTTAATTTGACCAAGCAGAGACTCAATGTATTATCCCCTAATATTGATTCATTTCTTTCAAGTTAGGCCACAATCACCTGTAAAAGCTCAAGTTCTTTCAGTTAAACTGATACCATATAGATAGATAGATAGATACATACATACATACATACATACATATAGATATTTAGATATAGATATATATAATTTCAAGTGGGCATTGGTAGCTCACACCTATTACCCTAGCTATTCAGTAGGAAGGATTTTAAAGATGTTGGTTTGAGCCAAGACAGGGCAACATATTTGCAAGACCCAATCTCAAACAATAACTGGGTTCAACAGCATGCATATGTCATTTCAGCTATATGTGAGACTAAAATTGGTAATATCAGAGTTCAGGATAGCTGGTAAACTCATTCATCTCAAAGAAGAAGCTCTTATGGTAGTAAACACTTATAACTCTAAATATGAAGGGAAATACTATATATGAGGATCATAGCCCAGGTGTGGTCTGGAGCAAAAAATAAGTCCCTAATTTCAAAAATAATAACCAATGCATAAAAGGAATGGATGTGTAGGTAAGGGGGAGAGAATCAGCTTACAAATTATTCAAAACCCTGGTTCAAACCATAGTACCACAAACAAAAAGTTAGTTTTTTCATTTTACATATAATGAATGCTTTTTTCATATTTATAATTAAGTAACAACTGAATGCTCATTTCCTAACCAGGTCCCTAAAACACATATGCTGATTTGTGCTAAAATGCAGTCTTTTCATATTCTCTGTAGACATTTTTTTTTCTTTTTTTATATTTGGGGAGGGACATACAACGCAACAAAGAGATAATCTTATAAATGCGTTAAAAACACATGCATGAAAGAAAAAAACATTAAAATACATATCTAAGGGTTCATTTTCCTGACATCACATTATCTGACCTTTTCCGCTTGACTCATACATATACTAGATATTGCAAATAAGGGATACCATGGGACCTATGTTTCTTTGGGCATGGCTTACTTCACTTAATATAATTTTTTCCAAGTTTTTCCATTTCCTAACAAATGGGGCAATGTTATTCTTTCTGATGGAGGCATAGAATTCCATTGTGTATATATACCACATTTTCTTGATCCATTCATCTACTGAGGGGCATCTGGGTTGGTTCCATATCTTAGCTATGGTAAATAATGCTGCAATAAACATTGTTGTGCTGGTAGCTTTAGTATGATCTTGTTTGTAAACATTAGGGTAAATGCCCAAAAGTGGGATTGCTGGGTCATAGGGGAGTTCTATGTGAAGTCTTTTGAGGAACCTCCATACTGCTTTCCAAAGTGGTTGAACAAGTTTACTCTGTAGACATTTTAGACTACCGAATCTGAAATTTCTTTTTCAGCTATTTAAATTAACCATCAGAATAGCTATCTAGATAGATAATAGTAAGACAAAGTATCAGGTACAGGATGAGGGACTGGTAAAAGGTAATAAAACTATGTTGTTTTTAAAATCCATTAGATTGTGAATGATATTATGGGAACATATATGGCAAAACCTGAATACATGATATAATTCCTGACATTAAATAATAGTTATATAAAACTTCAATATTTTATTTTGTCTGCATCTTTATATGCTCAATGTCCATACATATGTGCACTTAATTTTGCTGGCAATGCATTCTCAGTGCTAAATAGAAACACTTTGATATCATTCTGTTGGTCTGCAATTTACTGGATGTGGATATTTGTCTCTGCAATTGTTTATTGTAAGGTAAGTAAGCTTTGAAGCTCACTATTGAATAGAAGGTATTTGATTGCCTGCCATATGGGGTGTAGAAGAAGTTTAAGAAATCATAATTACTTTGTAAACATTATTTGGTGTTTGATTGAAGATTTTTTTTTTTTTTTGTTAGTCGTAGGTCTTGAACTTTAGGCTTGGGCTCTGTCCCTGAGCAGTTCAGCTCAAGGCAAGTGCCCTATCATTTGAACCACAGCACCACTTCTGGTTTTCTGGTCTTTAATTGGAGATGAGTCTCACAGAGTTTCCTGCCCAAAATGGATTCTAACCATGATCCTCAGATCTCAGCCTCCCGAATAGCTAAGATTACAGGGGTGAGCCGAGCCCACAATGAGTGCTTGGCCCTGATGGAAGCATTTCTAATATTCAAGAGGAACATTAAGTTTTAACATTGACTCAGAGAGTTTTAGAATTTATTTATTTATTTTTTTTAATCTGGCAGCAACTCCCTTAAGTTATTGGAAGTGTTTGAAAAAATGATGAAGCCATTTACAGATAATGTAATATTATTGTTTTCACTATGTTTACAATCAGAGAAAGACAGGACTTGTATTTCTTTTTATATAGGATGATAGGAAGAGGGAGAAGAAAGAAGAAATGGGTATCTTTGACTATTTACAAACTCACAGGGAATATCCTGAGGTAATCTACATTCATTTCTAAGAGTACTCTTAACAAAACAGCACATCTTTTCTCACATAGAATAATAAGGTCTTAGAATTCTGAAAGGCAGAAGCCCCAACTTAGGCTGTTTGGTGGGCTATGCTGAAACATGAAGAATTGTTTCTTGCATCTTGGTCCCTGATGATGGTTTTCCTTAGCTGAAGTGTCATTGCTCTAATTCCTGCATTTTTCTCACTTGGAATTCTTTCTATGTGTCTCTATGTCCTTCCTTATCAATATAAATGGAGTATTACAATAATGCTAATAGAACTCCAGAAGCACCTCATTTTTTAATTTTAAGTACAGCTGCTTTGGTATTTATTTCCAATATCTATAGGATCTATTTCCAAATAGATCCTAAGATATTTAAGCTAAGTCTTTAATACTTTTTTTAAAAATACACACTTAACAGTAAAGAAATAAAGAAATATTGCTTATAAAGAAATAATAAGAGGAGTGCATAAAATGGATGAGAAAGTTATAGGACAATAGAATTATAAAGAAGATTTCACAAAGAAGTAAACCTGCTTAGATATATCTTGAAAAATATTAAGATTATTGTCAGAAAAAATAAAAGTGTGAATTTTTTTCTTTTTTTGAGAGACCATAGGTAATACAATTAGAGTGAATAAAAATTGTGTGTGAATATCTCGAAGAAAAGGGTATAAGACTAGATTAGATGTATTTTAGGAGGAGACTTAATTACAAATTAATGAATGTGAGTTGAATTATCTGGACAATGTTTTGTCCACACATGCTATATCCAATGCTCCTTGAACTGGACATCTGTTATAAAGAAAAGTGCAGTAGAATTTGGATGTTTAGAGACAGAGTACACACAGATGGAGTAAAAGTCCAAGCTAAAGGAAACAGCATCCTGGAACATAGGATGGCAGTGAAAAAAAGTAATAGATTTCTTTTTCTAATTCTTGTTTGAATTTTATTTTAATAGAATTGGCATACCTAAGATTAATTTTTATTCCAAGTATATTTTCCTTTTCTGGTTAATGACAAATGACAAAACCCAAAAAGTCTTTTTCTAACAGTTGGTGTTTATATTATCTCTGGGAAGATTTGCATCAAATTACGTCAAGCAGATATTTAAAATTATTACAGATTTACTGTGTTTAGATATCATATTATTAAATTAACTGAATTCCATTTTTGTTTATATTGTTATATTTCCTTTCATAAAAGTCATTGCTTTAAAAATCTTTTTTTTATTTTTATAAAAAGCAAATTGTAATTTTACTTTTCATACACCTACAGGATTTCTTCGCAAGAACTAACATTCCAAATATAACAGAAGGAGAATTTATCCAGTCAAGAAATATATATATTTCATCTAGGCTAAGAATAAAAGTGAGCAAATGAGAACTGCATCCCAGATTAATAATATCTTACAAAATAATGCATTCATTCCAAAATGTTTTCTTGAATACTTATTATAATTAAACCTGTACATCAAACCAAATGTGTCTTAATTTTTAAAAAAACTTCCTAATGTGATCCTTGAGTAAAGTTACCTTTATTCTGTAAATAAATACAAGACTTTTATGTGAAGTAAGTTTATTCTAGTAGAAAAGTGATCACTGGAATAGATGTGAAATAAGTAATAAAGGTATTTATGACAGATACTGTGTAACCTAAAGTACTAGAAATGTGTCCTGAGGCTGTTAGAGCCACAGTTTGCATCAGGTATCAGAAATCTGCTGTTTGGTCTTGCTTACTCTAAATTCAAGGTCTCAGCCTCTGGAACAGCTAGAATTATAGGGAAGAGTTGGCCACATGGCCACTTGGACTCATTTTAAGGTTGATGACTCCAATTAACCAGGAGACTGAAATGATATATTAATATAGGATACTTAAAAACCTGAGAAACAAACTACACTTCTCTGTAGATTGATTCCAACCAATGTTACCTCTGTAAATAGTATACACATCCTGCAATTAAAACCGCTTTGGAGTATGAATGGGTTAGGGAGGCTGAGGTGGGGCAGACAAGCAGTGCTGACACTCTGGTGACATCAGATCAAAGCTGCTGATTATTTTTGTAGGGCTTTCAAAGTCTCTCTGGTTTTTAGTAAAGCCATGTGTGCCTGCAAACGATGTATAATATGTGTTATTTCTGGATGAATGCACTTAATTATCTCTAAAAATCATTTCACCAACAGATGTCTCCTCCTCCTTTTCCTTGTACTAATCATTCTCTGCTGTTGCAAACTTGTTATTTTTTTTTTTTCTCTCCAAGTCCTTGTGTTCCCTCTCTTCTTCTTTCTGAAGGATTTCTCCTTCAGGGCAATTTTCCCTTTCAATACCAGAATTTGAAACAGCATAAAAGACACCATAAAGCTCTGAAACTGTTCCCCAGTGTACAGTTTAATATTACTACCAGATTTGTCTAAACAAAGAAAATGAATTTTCAACATTTTACTAATTTTTGCAATGTTATCATAATCCAAATTTATTAAGGTGTTTTTCTTCTATCCACTTATCCATGTAAGTGTGTTCTATGAATTTATTGGTTTGACAGTGAGTAGAAAATGAAAGTAACTATAAACAGGTTCATTGTTATCAATACGTCTTTCCACTTCTCATTTTCAGAATCACTCTTATTAAGTTGTTCAGGGATTAAGATGACACAAGGTAAATTAGGTAAATCCCTAGCCAATGCTTAAAATGTCTAGAAAAGCAAGCAACATTTGACTTTAGAAATGTAAATCATCTCAATGCAGATTGTACATATAGTACAATTTTTTTAAGTCTTAAGCTAATATTACTTTCATATTTTAGGTTTCAAATAATCTTCGTTCATTTTGAATGTTGTTGATTTTTTTAATATTCTCAGTTGTCATTTAACTATGGATTTGACATGGCACACTCAAATTAAAGCCACTTACATGTTCAGAAAGGACTAGATAAAAAAAGACAGGACACTGAGCAAGTAGTGGTGAGACAAGCATATTATCTTAGCTACTTAGGAAGCAGAGATCTGCAAAATAACTAGCACAAAGCCAAGTTGGAATCATAGCTCAAGTGATATATTGCCCATAGAGCAAACACGATGAACAAGTGTAAGGCCTTGAGTTCAAACCCTACTACCACCAAAAAGAAAAGGAAGGAAGGAAGGAAGGAAGGAAGGAAGGAAGGAAGGAAGAAAGGAAGGAAGGAAAGAAGACGCTTTGTTGTTTGAAGGCAATATTATTACTACCTGCTGAATGAAAATTTATATCGTCTATTAATCCTTCCTATAGACACTTCTTGATATTTAATAATAGTGGATGTTACCATGTAATATGACTTTATTTCTCTGGCAAGGTTTTGTTATTGCTAAAAAAAATACTCATGAGTGAATACACATTCACTTCTCATTTTTGTACATTGAGTAAACTTCTCTTCCATTCTACATTCTTGGATTTTTGAATTGCCAATAACAACATTATATCTTGTACATTTACCCTGAGTAAAGTGTACTCTGAAAACAAATAACTAAAAATGTGCATAGTGATGTAATTTTGTTTAATACTTTCTTTCTGAGATGTAGTACAATATTTATTATATAATTGCAAACTTATAATAGTCTATGACAATTATTTGCTAACATTATTCTAAAAATGTGATGTACTGGAAGAACAATTTTAAGAGATAGTATGTTATTTCTAAAGAAAAAAATAAATAAATTAAAGCTTTCCTGGGAAGTTTTAAGTTGGGGAAATTGATGATAGAATGTTTGATCAACTCCCTATTGGAAAAATGAAGATTTGTGGTATTGTCAGTGAAAAGTCTTGAGGTAGTCACCCAGAGCTCATTGTGTGTGCTGTATTTAATAAGGTTGCTGCCTAATGGACTTCAACACAGGGAAATCTTTATTGCACAGGAGACTTTGACATCAGCAGCATTATTGGAAGAGTTTCTGCTACACGTGTATCCTGCTATTTACCCTCCCAGAGTGAACATAAGACTTTTTCAAAAGGTTGATTGGTTCAGTCATCACTTTGATTTCCTGTCTGCTGTCACCTTTTGCAGTAATCACTTAAGTACTTTTTTGTTGTTGTGTTTTAAGCAACCAGGATTAAGAAAATAGTTTTTCACTTGTACTAAGAGGTGTTTTTCATTAAACAACCTGATCAAAGTTGCTATTTTCAATTTATATGCTAATAAAGTGTACTTTAGAACTTGTAAACATGCATTCCCTAGTGGGATTTTATTCCTGGATCCAAGGAAATCTATGGCCTTAGAGGATCTCTTCAGGTTGTAGAAGTGTCAGAAGAGTGGATATTAATTGCCATGTGTGAAGCCATATGTATAGTGAGATCTAGGGGTTTACCACAACACATATGTATTAAGAAAGAACAGAGAGAATGGAAGATACACATATCTTGTATAATTTTTATATTATGTATTCAGGATTTTTTATAAGAATATTACAAAACGTATTTTGTGTACCCATGTGCTTATTTCTTGATTTTTTTTATTCCCAAGTATATAATTTAACATAATGTCTTCTTTCTTCTTTCCTTCCTTCCTTCCTTCCTTCCTTCCTTCCTTCCTTCTTTCCTTCCTTCCTTCCTTCCTTCCTTCCTTCCTTCCTTCCTTTCTTCCTTTCTTCCTTTCTTTCTTTCTTTCTTTCTTTCTTTCTTTCTTTCTTTCTTTCTTTCTTTCTTTCTTTCTTTCTCTTTCTCTCTCTAGACTTTCTTTCTTCTTTCCTTTCTTCCTTCCTCCCTCCCTCCCACTCTCTCTCTCTCTCTCTCTCTCTCTCTCTATCTCTCTCTATCTCTCTCTCTCTTCCTTTCTGATGGTCTCTAATGTTTGTTGTTGATCCTGTTGGGGATAATGATCCTTGAGGATAGAGGATACTGATTATGTTTATGGGACTGCATTTTCCAGAAAACCCTGGTGGGCCTGACATCATAAAATATAAAGCCTTAGGACTTGATTTTAGACATTTCACCTGAGGATACAAAGGACTTAGAAATAGAATTAATGACTTAACATAAGCTATGAGTAAATACTAACAATTATCAGAAGAATTCATTGGCAAATAGACATCAGCAACAATGAAGAATCAGAAGTGAATAAATTAGAACTGAGATATCCAGAAATTTTTGTTAATAACCATAGAAATTGTTAGAATGTAAGAGAATGTTCAAGGTAAATGTATCCTAATAGTTGTTGCCTCAAGACTAGGTCTGAGACAATCATGAAGAGTAGAGGTAAAGATGAAGTATATTATAGAAGTCTATGATTGGAAGCAACTCCTGGAACAATTCTACATGTAAATACCTTGTATAGAGATTTTTCTTCTCAATGGAACACGTTAATGCTTTTGTAAGTGGATGGGCAAAGCATGAATATAACATATAAATGTTAGACTTGCCATACGATCTGATAGCCTGTAAAAGCCAGCACAAGACAGGATGCATGGCAGACTCCCGACTGATTTTTTAACTCAAGCAAGAAATGAATTTCTTTGGCTTTCAGATATTGTGTGAGGCCTGTGCATGAAATAAACACTGTTACAATCTTCACACATTGGGTGTTATTTTGTTTCATAATATAATGTTGCTTCTATATACTGCATTAATTTCACTATATTTCTCTTGAAAACTGCCTTTTTATGTCTTCTTTTACCTTCAGGTAGAGGTAAGTCTGTCATATAAGATTTGTTCTAGACATTAATTTTTATAACATATTTTCTAATCTTATTCTATTATTGGTCTACCTCTTTTTATAATGTTTGATTTTTTTTAATTCAGAAAATACCACATTGTTTAAAGAGCTAATTATGTGATTTTATTAACGTTTAAAATAACTAAAATTAGTAAGATTTTTTTCAATTCAATAATATTAAGAACACAGATTGCTATTACTTTTAATTTTCAAAAAATGATTTTGGTTTCTAGTCAGTTAATACAAAACATTATCACTTCCTCACTGATTGGTAGTAACATTTCTATCATAAAAATATTTTTCTAGATTATTCAATTGATCTTTAATTCTCCTAAAGAACCAATAAGGACAATTTAAATACCTTAAGATTTAGTATTTTTTATTTGTTGAAAATAGAAGAATTCCCAGTATCCTTTAAAAAAAATCTGTTTCTTGTCTACTTGTTCTCCTAAAGTGAATTGAGGATTAATTTAAGAGCTATTTGCTTGAATCACAGTGTCAGTCACCACTAATTCTCTGTGTGAATGCCTTTCATTCACAAATGAATTTGCAGAAGAAAAACAGTATTTACGAGATGCATTCTTTCTATCCCAGAATACTAAATTTATCAATTATAAATTTTCTATTAATTCCCCAATATTTTCCATGTATACAGTCATAACATTCTCCAATGATGAAGATTTTTTGTTCATAATGACTATCATTAAAGTTGCTTTCTACAGTATGTTTGTGTAACTTGAAAAGTAAATAGCTGTAGCAATAGTGTAGACTGTTGTCACTTCCCTAACAGTCACTTCCTACTTTTCACAGTATTTGGGCACTTTATTTTATTTTATTTTATTTTTATTTTTATGGTGGTGGAGAAAAGAGGGACCTGATACTTGGGACTGTGTTTCTTATTTTTTGTTGTTGTTTTGTTTTGTTTTCTTTGTAACAGGGCTGTTTTCTATTAGATGTTAGCTAAACAGCCTTTATGATGTTCTTGACAGTTCCATATATTTAAAGGAATGTTATTTTATGCAAATGTCTCTATCTGAAGTCTTTTATCTAAGATCACAGAATAATATATTTTATTTATTCAATAATGTGGCATATACCATGTGTTACATGAAATATGACATATGACATATAGCATATAACAAAATTAATAGAAGATTTAGTCAATTCAAAAATATCCAAAAACAGAACACAAACATTGGATGGATCTCATTTTTTGATCCAATCTGCTATTCTTCTTCTCCCAATTGAAGAATTGATTCTACTAATGTTTAGGGTTATTGTAAAGAGATGTGTCATGTTTCCTGCCATTTTCTTGATTCCCTGTATTTTTTTTTCCTCTTCGTGTGTTTACTAAATTGATTTTTCAGGGATTTGTGTCTAATGTGTTTCTTTGATTTTGATTGTTCTCTTTGGACTTCATTCCTTTAGAAATTTTTGTAATGTTGGTTTAGTGATCATAAAATCCTTTAATTTTTGTTTGTCATGGAAATGTTGGTTTTTGCCATCTAATGTAAATGACAACTTTGCTGGGTACATGAGTTTGGGTTGACAGTTGTTGATTTTCTTGGATTATATCAGTCCAGGCTCTCCTTGCCTTGAGGGATTTTGTGGAGAGGTCAGTAGTCATTCTGTTTTTCTTTCCATTGTAATATAGCCCCTTCTGTATTTTTGTGGCATTTAAAATCAGTTCTTTGCTATTCACATCTAATGATTTTTACTATGATGTGTCTAGAAGTTTTTCTTCTACTGGGGATTCTACATGCTTCTGTTAAGCTGATAAAATTTTCTATCTTCAGAGTGGAGGGGGAGGAGTAAGAGAGGTGAAGGAGGGAGGGCAGGCGTAGTGGGAGAACAAGGGAAGAAATAACAATCCTCTACAAGAAATGTCCTCATTGCCTTACTCATGTAACTATTACCCCTCTGAACAGCACCTTTACAATAAATAAATTTTTTCAAAAAAGGAGTGGGAAGTTTTCAGCTATTATTTTACTGAATAAGTTTCTGATGCATCAAGTTTTAAGTTTTTCCCCCTAGTTGATCCCAAGTATGAGTCCATTTGATTTCCTAGCTGAGTCTGGAGATTTTTGTTGTTGTTGTTTGTTTTTCCATACTTTTGACTTTTTGTTCTAGCTCCTATGTTTTATCCTCGACTTCTGAAATTCTATTTTTCCATTTCATGATTCTGTTACCTATGGATTGCACTGTGGTTTGCATTGTGGAAATTGAACTTTTTTTTTTGGTAGTGGGGCTTGAACTCTGGGCCTGGGCCTTGTCCTTGTTCTCTTCAACTCAAGTCTAGAGATCTACCACTTGAGCCACAGTGCCACTTTTGGTTTTCTGGTGGTTTATTGGAGATAAGAGTCTCATGGACTTTCCTGCCTGGGCTGGCTTTTAACTATGACTCAAAGCTGAGCCTCCTAAGTAGCTCGTATTATAGGTGTGAGCCACCTGCTCCCCACAGAAATTGAACCTTTTATGGTTCTGAGTTCAGTTCTCATAGTTTCTATTTCATCTTTTAGTGTGGTGTGTCTATTTTTCCCTCCATCTTTCCAGGAGTCTTGAGGGTTTTTTGTTTTGTTTTGTTTTGTTGTTGTTGTTTTTTGCCTCTTTTCATTTATTGTATTGACAAATTCTGTCATCATTTCTTTAATGTGCTTAGACACTCCTATCATATTGTGTTCTTTCTTTTTATGTTCCTTCTACTTCAACAAAATACGGTTGTGAAATCTAAATGTTGTAATGACCTTTGAAATGGTGAAATAAAGCACTAATTTGGAACATAAGGTTGTTTTATAAGGCCATAACAAATGCACACACAAATTGAGTAATAAAGACTTGATATAAGCATATCTTTCTCAAGTAAGTATGATTTTAGAATTCAATAATTGAACTAAGTACACCTGATTGATCGCAAATCATAGAGAACAGTTTAAGTATAGTTGACCATATCTCTTTCTTTAGTAAGACATTCAGCATCTTGCTTAAGTTGGTTGGTTTAATTAAAACTTGAAGCCCAGTACTAATCTAGCTTTAGGGTAAACAAAATCTAGTTGGGTTTATTTAGTCGCTGACATTTATCCCTGAACTTGGATAAGGACTATGACGAAAATAAAAATGAATATGAAAGACCTTTTGAAAATAATTAATTTCCTTTTGTCATCCATTCGATCTTTATTAAGATGTCTCCTCTGGGGCATTTTCCTTAGCAATCAGTTGGACCTATTTGTCTGTAAACATTCTAGGTTAAGCTGCCTTTGAAGACATCTCTTCTTCCTTTTCAGTTTACACCTTCCCTTTTTAAAATTTTTGGGTTATTGGTGAAAGATAGAATTGATTATTAGATTTCTGAGTTGATTAAAATTAATGCTAGCCGCAATAAAGTTGTTAGTGTTTTGAAACTGATCCATTTAATTTGTCTCAATTTTCATAGCATAACAGGAAAGGAATGTCTTTGTCTCTTTTCAGAAGACTGAAAATGTAGGTGTGCATTTTCCTTGTGCCAAACCCCACCTAATTTATAACAATAAAGGCTGCTTAAAATTTATATTATTATGATAAAATGTTTATTATGTAATATTTACATGGATACATGAAATATACATTTAGGAAGATTATTTTGGAAATGTGAATGAAAACATTTTGTAAAAATTAATTTAATTGTGTTTACTGTTGTGGGGAAAATAGACATTTGCTTCTAAGGCATTAATTATCAAAAGGAAAAAAATACACGTTTACAGAAAATATTTTCACAACAAAATTTTGCCATTTACTTTGTCCTATATATTTTTTTAAGAAAAAGATCATTTTCCCTGGTACACCAACAGAATTATTCTTTTCTTATGTCTTTACTAGTAATGTTTCAACAACATGAGTAACTACAAAGCAAATCTCCCAGTGCATGTGTCAAAACAATGTGATACATGCCTGAATGCAATACCAGAGACAAAGCTCTGGTTATGTTTCTAAAGCAACACTTAATTAAGTTGTTGTTCATGCAGTAAATACAACATCAGACTCTTGGGTCCACCATCCTGAACTAAGGGACCATACTGCTTCACAGATTGATAAGGATGTGTTACAAGTACAGAAAAAAATACTCATCCAAAAAGAAAGAAGCACTCTAATAGACTATCTTAACAAACCCTTGCTTTGTAAACACATTTTATTTTAGAGGCAGATTTCAAACATAGAAAAATAATTGTCACTGAAGATAGATGTATCACACTTAGTAAATTAGTAGCATCAAGAATGATCTCAGAGATCTTCGATTTTGTACACAGCCTACTGCATGGCTTCATTCAATTTAAAGAAATTATAAAACTGGAAATAAATCTTTTCCCCACTTATTGACAGGGTCTGAAAACATGTCTTCTTAATTAGTTGGAAAAGAGAAATGCAGAAATTAACATCTCCCACTGCTATTTATTTATGCAAACTAGGTCGCCAGATTGGGAGCCAGACTTAACCTTTCATCCTCTTGGACATAAGAAAATACTTTTGATGGTGTAAGTAGCAACAATATATTTCTCATTCTAAGTTGAATCTACAGGGAAATAATTCACATGATCAAAAGAATGATGTCCTTATGGCCTGTGGTATCTAAAATTCTTCTAAGAATATATTAGGTTCCCAATTCTTTGGCTTAAATTTAAATTTGGTAAAATAAGTTACATATTTATTTATTGCATTGGACTTTTTGTTACAAGTAAAAAACTTATCCACTTAACTAGAATGCTAGCAGTAACAAATAAAAGGAGGATTTTATAAGAAGAAGAATTTCCAAAGAATTATAAGAGAAAGAAGTAAAATTTAATATTGATTATTTACCATCTAAAATATATAACCAGTAATTGTCTTAGTCATTTTTACATGTCTGAATTGCTTTTGATGGATTCAAGGTAATGAATTGGTCAGCACCATGCCACCCACTGTATATTCAGGTGCAAGTTGGTTAGTTTTGTATCACATGCACCTTGGTCCCCTCAAAACACATAATCATATAAAACTTAAGTAGTACAATATCATTCAAAGTATACAAAGCATAGATATCTTAAAGCCCATTTTATCTATAATTTCTCATTTGTTAATAAGAATGAAATATTCAAATATTATGATATATTCCATGTGTACTGTAATATTCATAAGGGGTGATATACATACATATATATATACACACACATAGATATATATGTATAGTGTGTGTGTGTGTGTGTGTGTGTGTGTGTGTGTGTGTGTGTGTGTGTGTGTGTTTGTATGTGCCTATTCTAGGACTTGAACTCAGAGCCTGGATAATGTCTTCAAACTTTTATGCTCAAGACTCATTCTCTACCACATGAGTAATATCTCCTCTTCTTGTTTTTGGTGGTTAATTGGAGATAAGAATCTCAGAGAGACTAATGTTCTACTAAGTGAGCCTCAGTAGCTCTTCTGCTTATTGGTAGTTAATTGAAGATAAGACTTCCGGGATTTTATTTTCTGGACTAATTTATCACTACCATCCTCAGTCCTGGTCTCCACAGGAGCTAGGATTATGGACAGGCCACTGGCACCTAACAATGCTCTCTACCTAATGTGTGTGACTGCTATTTGCTAATGCTTTAAGGAACAGCAGATATACTTGTCATGCATATATGACTGCCAACCTTATCACCACACCCATCTCACTTCACTGTAATGGACTTACATTACCTCAGATCAATGTCAAATAACTTTAGGGTCAATTCTTCTAGATGAAGCCACTCCTGTTACTCAATTTACAGTGCAAGGCAAATACCTGTGTTGTCTCTTTTCTTTGTTTTTCATGTTTGTAGTTTATTTCAAGGAACAGTCTTATCACATAAAACTATGGTTCTATTAATAAATGTTTGAATTGAGCAAGTTCTGTTTTCTTTAGAGAGCATCTTCCTTGTACTATTTACTCTTCTGGCTGAAATCTTCTAGCATTTGTTTGTATCTTGCTGCTTAAAGGGTGTTGATATTCATTCCTCCAGTAGATTTTCCAATACTACTATAAACCATCCCCCAGTGAAAACAAGTTGTTTCAGAGGAAAGGCACAAACTTACTGCATACTCCAACTCTGACATGAAATCTCCACCTTCTTCTGCAGAGATAAGACTAGGTCTACATCTTTTCCTGTCTTCATTCTCAATCTAATCCTTCAGGCAAGATAACAGACAGATTTTACATGACAAACAAAGAGAGTGAATAAAGCTGACTTCACTTAAAAAATTAGGACAATTATCACTATCTATATAAATGATTGCAATTGACTATTTATATATCAGTAAACTTTACAGTGACATGTACACATTATATATTTTTTTCCAACTGAAATTTTAAAGCTACTGCCGGGCACCAGTGGCTCAGGCCTGTAATCGTAGCTACTCAGAAGGTTAAGATCTGAGGATCACAGTTCAAAGCCAGCCCAGGCAGGAAAGTCTATGAGACTCTTATCTCCAATAAACCATTAGAAAACCAGAAGTGGAACTGTGGCTCAAACAGTAGAGTGCTCATCTTGAGCTGAAGAGTTGAGGGATAGTGCCCAACCCAGAGCTCAAGCCCCATAACCGACAAAAATAAACAAACAAACAAACAAATAAATAAATAAAAACAGAAATTTTAAAGCTATTTTACCCTTCAAACTATGTGATAATTTCAATTAATTCTTATATTTTTCACTTCAAATTTACTTTCTTCAAAGAAAAATTAAGCAGAAATATTATTCTATTACTCTATAAGAAGACAATCTAAGCTTTTCTTAGATGAGAGGTCTCTTTTTGCTGTTTCTATTACAATGCTTGATATGGGACTATTAAGATGGTTTAACTCATCTTAGTTTAGTTTTGGCATGTCCATATTTGCTTGGAAAAGGTCCATTTCTGCGAAGTTCTAAAACTTATTATCATAAAGGTTTGAGAAGAATTCCCTAACAATGTTCTGAATCTTCATTGTTTCTCTGGTGATATTTCCACTGTCATCACTGAGTTTATTATTTGAGTGTGTTCTCTTCTTTTTCTGATAAGATTTGCTAAGGATCTGTCAATTTTGTTAATTTATGTTGATTTTTTTCTATTTTTTTGAATTCTAATTCATTTAATTCTCATTTAATGGTAATTATTTCTTTCAGTCTACTGGATTAGGTTTGTATTGCTATTCTTTTTCAAGGGGGCTCAGATGTCTCATTAAATTGTTGGTTTCAGATCTCTCCAATTTGTTAATGTAGGAACTCAGAGTATTAACTTGCCTCTGAGTACTGCCTTTGCTGTGTCCCAAAGGAGCTGGTAATTTGTGTGTTCATTTTTGTTGAATATCATGAACATTTGAATTACGTTTCTAATATCTTCCATGATACACTGGTGATTCAACAGTGTGTTGTTCAGCCTCCATGTGTTACAGGATGTTCTTTGGTGGCCTTTGATGTTGAGTTTTAATTTTATTCCCTTGTGGTCTGAAAGAATGCAAGGTATAACTTCAATGTTTCCGAATTTGGACAAGTTTGCTTTGTGACCGAAAATGTGTTCTATTTTGGAAAATGTTCCATGTGCTGCTGAGAAAAATGTGTATTCTGATGCTGCTGGGTGAAATATTCGGTAGATGTCTGTTAAATCTAGTTGATCTATGCAGTTGTTTAGATCTGCGGTTTCTCTGTTAAGTATTTGCCGAGTTGATCTATCTAGTGGGGAAAGTGGTGTGTTAAAGTCCCCAACAATTAATGTCATTGAATCTATGTGGGATTTGAGGGACAGTAGTGTTTCTTGGATAAATTTGGGTGCTCCGTTGTTTGGCGAATAGATATTTAGAATTGTAATATCCTCCTGAAGGAAAGATCCCTTAATTAGGATGTAGCAACCTTCCTTACCTCTTCTCACTAATTTTAATTTGAAGTCTATTTTCAGAAAAGCCCAGGACCACATGGTTTTACAGCAGAATTCTACATGGCCATCAAAGCAGAGCTCACACTAATACTCTTCCAACTCTTCAATGAAGTTGAAAGAGAAAGTTCTCAACTGAACTCATTCTATGAAGCCATCATAATCTTCATCCCAAAACCAGGCAGGAACTCATCAAAGTAAAAGAAGTATAGGCCCAATTCTTTGATGAACATTGATGTAAAACTTCTCAACAAAATTTTGGCCAATCCACTTCAATAATTCATCCAAAAAAATCATACACCACAATCAAACAGGATTCATTTCAGGTATGCAAAACTGGTTCAATCTACACAAATCAATTGAAATAATTCATCACATCAAGAAGAGCAAGGATAAGAATCACATGGTTATCTCAATAGATGCAGAAAAAGCATTTGAAAAGATCCAGCACCCCTTTATGATGAAGGTTCTGGAAAAATTAGAAATCCATGGAACATTCCTCAATACAATAAAAGCAGTATATAACAAACCTACACCAGCATTATGCTTAATGGTGAAAAACTAAAGCCATTTCCTCTTAACTCAGGAAGGAGACAAGGATGTCCACTCACTCCTCTTCTCTTCAATCTAGTATTAGAATGCCTAGCTACAGCAATAAGACAAGATGCAAACATAAAAGCGATCCAAATGGGGAAAGATGAAGTAAAAGTCTCCCTCTTTGCAGATGACATGATCTTGTATTTAAAAAATCCCACGGACTCCACTCCCAAATTACTCAAGCTGATTCAAAACTTTGGCAAAGTAGCAGGTTATAAAATTAACCCCCAAAAATCAATGGCTTTTCTGTTTGCCAACAATGAGAAAAGTGTGGCTGAAATCAGGAAAGCAACTCCATTCGTAACAGCCCCACAAAAAATAAAACACCTAGGAATTAACTGGACCAAAACAGTGAAGGACCTCTATGATGAAAACTTTAAAAACCTGAAAGAGGAAATCAAAACAGAACTTAGAAAGTGGCAAAACCTCCCATGCTCCTGGATTGGCAGGATCAACATTGTGAAAATGGCAATACTTCCCAAGGCTATCTACAAATTCAATGTGATACCTATCAATATTCCAACCTCATTCTTCAAGGAAATAGAAGAGGCAATCCAAAAATTCATATGGAACAATAAAAGAACCCGAATAGCAAAAATGTTTCTTAACAGAAAGAACAGTTCTGGAGGAATATCAATACCAAATTTCAAACTCTACTACAAAGCCATAGTAATCAAAACAGCTTGGTACTGGCACAAGAACAGACCTCAGGACCAATGGAATAGAACTGAAAACTCAGAAATGAACCCACAGACCTATAGCCAACCCACAGACCTATAGCCACCCAATCTTCGATAAGGGAGCTAAAAAAATAGAATGGGAGAAAGACAGTCTCTTCAGTAAATGGTGCTGGCAAAATTGGTTAAATACTTGTAGAAAACTATATATCACCTTGCACCAGAATCAACTCCAAATGGAACAAAGACTTCAGAGTCAAAGCAGACACCCTGAAAACATTACACAATGGAAAAGGAGAAACCCTATGTCTCCTTGGCACAGGCGGAAAGTTTCTTAATAGAGACCCAGATACACAACAAATCAAAGAAAGGTTGGACAAATGGGATTACATGAAATTGCAGAGCTTCTGCATGGCAAAGAACATAGCTAGCAAGATCAATAGAAAGACCACAGATTGGGAAAAGATCTTCACTAGCCATACAATGGACAAGGGTCTCATATCTAAAATATACCTGGAACTCAAAAAATTAAATCTCTCAACAACAAATTCTCAAAGAAACAACTGCCCAATAAACAAGTGGTCTAAAGATTATAGAAAAACTTCTCTGAAGAGGAAATGAGAATGGCAATAAACATATGAAGAAATGCTCAACCTCTCTAGCCATAAAAGAAATGCAAATGTAAACAACATTGAGATACCACCTCACCCCAGTTAGAATGGGTATAATCAAGAACTCTAGTAACAACAGATGCTGGAGGGGATGTGGACAGAAGGGAACCTTACTTCATTGTTGGTGGGAGTGTAAACTTGTTAAACCACTTTGGAAAGTAGTATGGAGGTTCCTCAAAAGACTCCACAGAAAACTTGCCTATGACCCAGCAATCCCATTTTTGAGCATTTACCCAAATGATCACAAACAAGACCACACTAAAGCTACCAGCATGACTATATTTGTTGCAGCATTATTTACCATAGGTAAGATATGGAACCAACCCAGATGCCCCTCAGTAGATGAATGGATCAAGAAAATGTGGTATATATACACAATGGAATTCTATGCCTCCATCAGAAAGAATGACATTGCCCCATTTGTTAGGAAATGGAAAGACTTGAAAAAAAAAAAAAAAACTATATTAAGTGAAGTAAGCCAGGCCCAAAGAAACATAGGTCCCATGGTTTCCCTTATTTGCAATAACAATTATAGGTCTGAGACAAGCAGAAAAGGTCAGATAAGTTGATGTTAGTTGAAATGAACCCCAAGATAAGTATTCAAATGTTTTTTTTTCTTTCTTGCGATTGTTTCTAACATATTTATAAGATGATTTCTTTGTTGCTTTGTATGTCTGACTGCCACAGTATAACCCCTGCTTTCACTACATTTAATGTTGGTATAATTTGTGGAGGGGAAGGAAAAAAAAACAAATTGTTTAAATAGCGATACAGGTGGACCCATTGCAACAATGAGATGTACAAGTCGTTATTTTGAAAAAGAGAACTTTTCAACTTTGGCAGGGGGTGGGACAGGGGGGAGGTGTAGGTGGTGTGGGAGATAGGATGTGATGAGAAGGGAAACAAATGAGGCAGCAACAATGCTTGATAAGAAATGTATTCATTATCTTCCCCATGTAATTGTAACCCTTCTATATGGTATTTTCACACACAAAAAAGATAATCTGATTAAAATAGATGAGTATACTTTTATAAACTAAGATACTAAAAGTATTACCTATAAAATGGCTTTTGTTCCTCCTGAAGACCACATATTCTACACCAATTAGACTTTACAGCTCATCTGATTAACATTTTTTGTGAATGTAGAAAATCTGAACTACTTTTAGTAATCCAAGGAACATTCCTCAATATAATAAAGGCTATGAATGACAAGTGTACAGCTAGCCCTATACTTGATGGCAAAAAGCTAAATTCAGGAATGAGACAAGGGTATCTACACTGTCCACTCCTCTTTAATATAGTACTGGAATCCATAGCTAGAACAATAAAGCAAGATGGAACAGAAAAGTGATACAAATATGGTAATATGAACTAAAACTTTCTCTCTTTGCCGATGACATGATTCTGTATTTAAAGAAACCCATAGACTCCACTCCACAGTTACTCAAGCTGATTTGAAAATTTGACAAGTAATGTGATATAAAATTAACCCTCAAAAACCAGTGATTTTCTGTATGCTAGTAATGAGAAGAGAGAGGCTGAGATTTTCACTAGCCATACAACAGACAAGGGCCTCATACCTAAAATACACTTTTAACTTAAAAAAATTGAATCCCTGGAAAGTAAATCCTCAAAGAAACAATCACTAATAAGTGGGCTAAAGACTTTAAAGAGAGACTTCCCTGAATAGTAAATAAGAACGGCCAATAGACACATGAAGAAATGTTCAACATCTCTGACCTAAAAGAAATTCAAATCAAAACCACATTGAGATTCCACCTCTCCCCAGTTAGAATGGCCATTATCAAGAAATATAATAACAACAGATGCTGGCAGGATTGTGGCCAAAAGAGAACACTACTACACTGTTGGTGAACTTGTAAACTTGTTCAACCATTTTGGAAAGCAGTATGGAGGTTCCTCAAGAGACTAAACATAGACCTCCCCCATGATCAAGCAATCCCATTGCTAGGAATTTACACAAATGACCACAAACAAGGCCATAATAGAGCTAGCAGCAAAACCATGTGCATTATTTACCATAGTTAAGATATGGAACTAAGCCAGATGACTTAGCAGATGAATGGATCAAAAAATATGGCATACCTGCTTCTGTCAGAAAGAATGGAATCATTCTATTTGTAAGGAAATGGAAAGACTTAGGAAAAAAAATATTAGTTAAAAAAACAGACCCAAAGAAACACAGGCAATATGTTTTCCCTCATTTGTAATAATTAGTATATGTCTAGGATAGTCTTACCAGAAGACTGCAATAGCTCAATAGCTATGTACATGTGACAATATAAGATGATACTAAGTGAAAAGATTTCCAAGATATGGAAACAAGAGGTTTTTTTTTTTCTTTCTTGTTGTTTTTAATGTACTGTGTGATTTTGTTTTTCATGTGTGTGTGTGTGTGTGTGTGTGTGTGTGTGTTCCCCTCCTATGGTTTATCCCCTGGTATCACACTATTTGATTTTGGTATCCTCTGTATTGTATGTAAGTTTAACTGAATTAGGGAACGGAAGGGGAAAAACAAAATAATGAGACAAATAAAAGGGAGAACTAGTACAATAGCAATAATCACAACTGAACTGTAACCTGGGGCAGGGGATGGATGGAAAGGGAATGTGGGAGAAAAATGAGGGAGGGGTAACAATTTTGACAAGAAATATACTTATTACCTTACATATGTAACTTTAACTTCTCTGTACCTCACCTTGACAATAAAATTAAATTTTAAAAAAAAAGTAAAATATAACCTAGTTTGAGATTTTGTTCAAATGTCATGAAATTGAAATGTTTCTCTTGTTAAAAAAATACATCCCCCAACTTGGATACAATTTCCCTTTTTAATAATTTGGATAATCCACACGGTTTCTCTGTTTTCCTTCTATTGTTTTTTTACCTAGCATAAATTTGTGATATTTGAACAAATTTTCCCTATTTGTTATATTTCCAGTCATATTTTCCCCACCTCCCATTTTCATAAGTCTTATAGTCATTGCATAATGCTGTATCCATATATATGTATATGGCTATCTATCTATGTATATATGAATGTATACATTTTTAAATGTCCTTTGGTACTCTTTACCTCTCAGTATGCCCTACTTGTTCCTCTATTACAGTTGAAAAGTATCTCTAATATATTCCAGAAATGTGGTAATTACTTGAAATAAAAATAAATCTTTTCTATACTTGTAAGCATAATTTAGGTATTTATACTGTGGGTATTTACGATACAACATCTGTGTAAAATTTTCATGTGCTATTTATGTTGAGTATAATGTGTTGAATAAATTAGTAGAGATTTTTATTAAACTATAGTAATGAAAAATAAGGATGATTAAAAACAAACAGCATTTCTTCCTCTCATTTTATTCCTTTGAAAATGTCATAACAAAAATATCTGCATAGCTTAACTTGTTTTAATTCTTTCTTATTAAAGAACAAAATACTCACCTAGTATTTGCTTACTTCCTTACAAAAAATAAGGTAAAAACAACCAGGCTAATGTCTAATTATAGTTAATCCTGACACAAGAAGAATGACTCAACATTTCTGTAAATTCCTGTCTTCTGCAAATAGCTGGCTTTGTTCCCTGAAGGATACAGTAGGATGATATAAAAGATTTCCAGAAGAATATTAAGTAGATTTATAGATAAAAGAAATCAATCCCTGTGTGATTTAGCGTAACATGAAAGTTAAATACATAAACCATGTAGTTATTGTTAGGAATCCTTTGAGCCCTTCCAACTGGGAAACCTGAGTGTAATTCTACATGAGAAACCCATTCCTTTGGACTTTCTTCTTCTTCTAACATAATCTTCTCAGTGTTTCAAAATATATTTACCCTACTTACCACATAGTTTATTTTCTTTTAGTGTCTTTCAAGGACCAGAATACTTTGATGTGCACCTGTGCTCTCTGACTCTATTGTTATGCTCATGTTTGGCAAGTTTCATTTGTTTTGGAGAGGATCTTTCTTGTTCTCTTTGAATCTATGGCAATTTTTTTAACATCTCTATGGGCAAAATTAAGACTTCCTATTTGCCTATTTCAACCTTCTCTGAATTACTCATGTCACATCTACAAACTCATTTTTCATCCTTAACATACCCTAAATTTAAACAGCATAGTATATTCCATCATTTGACTATTGTATACAGAATACTTTTATCTCACTTGCTTAATATCATATACACAGATAAATTCACTCACTTCAGGTTATCGTAAAGGAGAGAATACTTCCATATGTATCAGCTGTTTAGGTGATCCTCCATGATACTGTAATTTCCATGTACTCTAGAAATTCTACATTATATTTTACTATATTGCATTATAGAAAGATTGTCTGAAGATTAATGGGACATATTGGAATTAAAAAGGACAGAGTCTTAATTTCTACAGTTCCAGGATAATACAACATATGCCAATAAATGTGGTCAATGAAAATATGTTAGATAAGTGAAATAACATTTGGTTATAGAATTGTTACCAAAAAATCATTTATCTATTAGAGTCATATACAATAGGAAAATAATATAACTTTTAACTGTTAGTAATTTTGTGATAATGTCTTTCTATATTTACTTAAGTGATATATCCACTTGAAATCTTCCATATTTAAAGTTCATTTTGTGATTATGTCATAAACTTCACTTTTGGAAATTTTATATCAAAGATGATCCTAAATTATCATATTTCAACATATTCACACATAAAAGTGTTTATATTTTCACAGTTTCTATGTAACTTTGCATATTTAAAATAAAGTATGAAGCTGGGCACTGGTAGCTCACACTGATGGCTACTCATCAGGCTGAAATCTTAGGATCACACTTCAAAGCTGGTGTGGGTAGGAAAGTCCATGAGACACTTATCTCCACTGTACTATGAATAAAGCCAGAAGGAGGTGTGAATCAAGTGGTAGAGTGAACAAAAAATAAATGCTCATAGATAGCACCCAGGGCCAGAGTGAATTACATTGGTATTTAATAATCACAGTATGTTAGTAACTGTCTGCAATTTCAGCACTTGGAGGAGATAAGGCAGGAAGAATATGAGTTTGAGGCAAGCTTGGACTCCATAGTGCAAAATTGTTTCTAAATAAATAAAAAAGCAAGCACCCAAACAATCACTGATATGATATTTGCAATATTAGAGACTGATAAATGAAGCCAAAAGAAAACAGTGTTAGAGATCTGTGTACCACATATACCTGGTCTAAACAGGACCATCAGGAAGGTTTCCTTAAACATATGCTCAGTTGTTATTGGCAAGATGCAGCTGTGCCAAGAGAAGGGCATTCAAAACTGAACAATATTCAAAGATTGATGACACAAAGATTGGTATAAATAAGGACTGACAATTTTTACATATTGTACTAAGAATATGAGATCAGAATGAAGAGGGGGTCAGGTGTGTAGGAATAAAGCATTGGTTAAAGATTTGGAATTTTTCCCAGCCTCATTTAGAAGCAACTAATAGGTATTTAACAGGAGATGATATCATTTTACTTCACATAATAAAAGAAACAAATGTTTCAGGAACAGGATACAGTGAAGTTAAAGTCATAAAGGGAAATTATGAAACCAAACAAAAGATGAAGTAGTCAGCCAGATAGTGATAATAAAATGGATACAAGAAAGTTAAAAGCAAGTAGATGCATTGATAGATGGGGTATAAGGAATACAAGACAAGAGAGAGTTAAATCAACCTCTAGCTATTAAGGGATTTGTAATTAGAAAACAAAAATAGAAATATATAAATAACTATGATATAAAACTGAGTGATACTTTTTATTGATGATAATACCATTGCAAGATTTGACAAAAAATACAAAAACTTAAATTTGAAGACCTCAAATATAATGTAGAGATCTGATTAGTAGGGAGTGAAAGGGAAAAATAAAAATATGACATTATTCTTAGTTGTCATTATAAAAGAAAACAGTCCTCTTCTGCTATTGAACTATGCAAGGGATAAGCATAATGAATGTGGTACCTCTCAAAGGGAAGTAGAGTGAAGTAAATTGATCACAGAGGATAGAATTGAATAAACATGCTGAATAGATTGAGGTATTCAATGAATCATTGATACATGACTAAAGAAGGTATAAATGATTAAGTATGAAGTTAGGACAAAAGTGAGCCAGCCAGGCATATCACACACACACACACACACACACACACACACACACACACACACACACACATACACATATTAAAAAAGGAAAAAAGAAAGAATTTTTTAAAGTTTTACGGGAAAACCACAGCAGATCAATTGAATAGACTGTACTGCAACATACTGGCAGTACAACTGCCTCTGGGAGAGTAAAAAATGATAATTATCTTCGGAATAACTTAGTTTTTCAGTATAAGTTGGCCTAGGTGTTAGTGATGGGTGAACTTCTCTTTATAGTGTTATGAAACTAACAATGACATGTAGGCTTCATCTCCTAAGCCACTTATGATTTACTTGGTAGTTTGTTCTTTTACCATTCATTTACTCTCTTCAGATACTGCCAACTAAAACCGGTCCCTATAGTGAGGTAGGGACCAGTGGCTAATGCCTGTAATTCTAACTATTCAGGAAGCTGAGATCTGAGGATCATGATCCAACCCAGCCCAAGCAGCAAACTTTTATCTCCAATAAAGGTCCAAGGCTTATTTCTAATTATCTAACAAAAAACTGGAAATAGAACTGTGGCTCAACAGGTAGAGCACTAGCCTTGAGCAAAAGAAGCTGAGGAACAGCACCCAGACCCTCAGTCCAACACCCAGAGCTTGATTGTATATATTCATTCATCTATAAAATTCGATGTTATTACAAAATCATCCTCATTAACATAATATGAGGATAAAATGAGGTAATGTGTATATGATATCCAGCTAATGTTATATGATCAATTAATGATAGATGTGGTATTTTTATTAGAATTTTTCTTTTGATTGGGATTTGAACTTTATTCTTCATTTTGACTTCCTAAAGGGAAATATAGAATTCCATTCCTAACTTCTTTTGAAAATAGCTGTTTCTGGATGGCCTTTAAGAGACTGTAAGGCCAGATTCTTACTTGAATGTCTACAAGTCCTGGCTAATTACTTAGATTATTTTGCTTTTCATCTGACTAAGCACCCAGGGCATCTTTTTCATTCAAATTCAAAGAGGAAAGACAGGAAAGGAAAGCTAATTCGTTTCACAATGGACAATTACCAAAAAGAATTAATAAAGTATTAAGTGTAGGTGTCTATTTTTATTTAAAAAAAGATTTTAATTGTAAAGGTAATGTACAGAGGGGCTACTGTTACATAAGTAATGAGTTCATTTCTTATTGAACAGTGTTACCCCCTCCCTCATTTTCTCCCAATTCCCTTTCCCCCTGATTCCCCTCTCCTGTAAATTGTACAGTTTATTTCCAACATTGTGGCTTATGAGTTTCACTGTTGCATTAGTTCAACATTTTTCCTTTGTCTCACCATTTTGTTTTTCACCCTCCCTTTCCCAAATCAAATAAACATATTTACAGGACATAGGGAAGAAAAATCAAAAACAGTAACAGCAGAGGATAAACCAAAGGGGCAAACAACAGCAACAAAGCTGCTTGTTTCCAAATCTTGGAGTTTATTTCACTTAGCATCATCTGTACATAGATACTGAGCTATCAGTAAGGTAAATCATCCCAGAAGCCACATTTTAAAATATACAATATTGGAGTCTTTATTATACAGTTAACAGATGCAGGCCGCCAGTTGTTACAAAGGCATGCAGCCCGCAAATACACATAATGAAGTAAGGAGGCCAGGTCTGGCCGGCGCCATATTGGCCACATGTGGTAGATGGTAGAGTCTGGCATCTTGTATTCAAGGGAGGGGGGAGTGGGAAGAGGAAATGCCTCCCAGGTAATGGGTCTGCTCAGGTAATGGGTGTGCCCAGGTCCTGGGAGGCAGGGACAGGCACTTGGCTGATAGGTTACTGAATCTGTCAGTCTAGTGCCTGGGACTGCGAATTTCCTGACGATCTGCCCCCTGTGAGACCTATTTAGGCCCAGACCAGCCTAGCCTCCAGGACTCTATGTCATTCATGTCTCTGTGATGGTGTCCTGTGTGCTGTCTCCTGGCTCGTCTCCAATCATCATGGAGTCCCAATTCAGCTCTCCATTGGAGTTGAATTGGCTGTTCATATTGTTATTTCTTTCCTCTTTAGCATGTTGCCTAGCTGGGTTATATATATTTGCGTGCTGCAGGCCTTTGTAACAACTGGTGGCCTGCAGCCTGTTCACTGTATAAATTAGACTCCAATATTCTATATTTTAAGATGTGGCTTCTGTAATGATTTACCTTACAACATAAACACAGCTAGGAAACATGCTAAAGAAGGAAGACATAACAAAAACAATACCAACAAGGCAATTCAGCTCCACTGAAGAGCTCAATTGGGATGCCATGATGACTGGAGATGATCCAAGAGACAGAACACAGGACATGATCACAGAGACAGGCACATGGCATGGTGTCTGTTAGGTTTTTAAAAAGAGGTTGCTGAGTAAGAACCACACCAAGCACGTGGTATTCAGGTAAGGGGCAGGTTTATTCATCATTCCGGCTGGCACCAGGCCATGTTGGCACTGGCAGAGAAAGGTGTGGCCACATGGAATTCAGATGTGACCTCAGCAGATGCAGAGTGAACTCTTCCAGGTGTGCCAGTTGCCTAGATAACTCAAGTACTGGGTGGAGACTTTGCTGCAAGTAGAATGGTGTCTGGTCAGGAGCGGACCTTCCAGTGTCCTGGCAGTTAAGCTGGTCCGGGGGCCTCCGGGGGCCTAAATAAGTCGGCGCAAGGGGAAGAACCTCAGGAAATTCCCAGTCCCAGGCACTGGACTGACAGATTCAGTAGCCTATCAGCCAAGTGCCTGCCCCTGCCTCCAGGCCAGGCACACCCATTACCTGGGAGGGCTAGAGGGTTCCTTCTCCTAGCATGAAGACAAGATGCCAGACCCTACAATACACCATGTGGCCACCATGATGCTGGCCAGAACTGGCCTCCTTACTTCATTGGGACTATGCTAGACATATACTAATTATTACAAATGAGGGAAAAAATGGAGCCTATGTTTTTTAGGGTCTGGCTCTTACTTAACTTTATATGAGTCACCCCCCCCCCAAGTCTTTCTATTTCCTTATGAATGGAACAATGTCATTCTTTCTAATGGAGGCATAGAATTCCATTTTATATATATATATATACCACATTTTCTTGATCCATTCATCTACTTGGGTTGGTTCCATATCTTACCTATGGTAAATAATGCTGCAATACACACAGTTGTTCTGGTAGCCTTGTTTGTGGTCATTTGGGTAAATGCCTAGTAGTGGGATTGCTGGATCATAGGGGAGCTCTTACGTTTGGTCTCTTGAGGAACCAGAAGTGTTCCCTTTGGCCACAATCCTGCCAGCATCTGTTGTTATTATATTTCTTGATAATGGCCATTCTAACTGGGGTGAGGTGGAATCTAAATGTGGTTATGATTTGCATTTCTTTTATGGCCAGAGATTTTGAGCATTTCTTCATATGTCTAATAACCATTCTTATTTCCTGTTCAGGGAAGTACCTTTTATATTGCTTTAGACCTGAAAACTTCAATTGTGATTATAATCAATGCTTGCCTCCCTTCCTTTTCTGCCTTTCTCCAATCTGGCTGATTAAGTACATCTGAGCCACTGTAGCAAGGAATCAAATCCAATTTGAATTATTTAATTAATAAAGCAAATATTTCTTTTGAAAACAATATTAGTTTTTTTTCTGTTTCCTCCTCTAAGAAAAACCTCTGTGTATACTCAAATAGAACCTAAAGATTTAGCAGAGATGAAACAATACTTAGAATTGATCACTTTTGTGTGTGTGTGTGTGTGTGTGTGTGTGTGTGTGTGTGATAGACTTAAATTCAAATAAAAGCCTTATTATGCTTCTGAGTATTAATTAAACAAAATTAATGGGCCCTCATATTATCTCCTGTGGTACTATTCTATGAGAATCAGTTTAGAAAATGCAAACCACTCACATAATGTAAATAGGAGGTAGAATGGAGAAACTTCCTTTCCTTTACCTCATGTTTTTGTTAGGGTTAGTAATTAGTGTAACATGTAGTTGGCCCTCTTATCTTCTTCTCTCATTCTTCAACAGAGCAAGACAAGTGACTTATCAAACTGATAAATTTTGAAGCAGGAACTGTGTAAATGTAGCCAATAACATCCATCTCTTTCTCTTTAGGATTGGCCTTTTTCCAGAAAGAGGAAATGAATTCTGCTCTAATCTGGCCTCTTTCATAAGCTTGTCAACCATGGCAATATTGACATTTTGAACTAGATAATTCTCCTTTGCCCTGCTGTTCTATAGAGTGTAGAATATTTAACAACATCTCAGACGTAATAAAAAAGACAAAACTGTAAACCCATTATAAATCCCTGATGAGAGAGCAACAAAGAGATTAAAAACATTAAAATATAAATTTACCTTTTCTTACATTAATTAATTTTATGAGGGGCACGTTTCCTTATCTTTTGTTGAGAAAGATGATAGCAAGATTTTGAAAGGGTTTAGAACATGTTCAGAGAAAAGGAACAGTTTTCCTAGTGTCATGTTCCTAGAAGCTACTTTTCATGTTGTTGAGATTAGTTCTATAACTATGTTCAATATCAACTTTTTATCTGATCTTGTTTTCTCCTCTCTAAAGAGGATGTTTGTAACTCTTTCATACATTTTTACTTTTGAGTATTGTATTAGATAATGTTTGTCAAGTACATAGCACAGTATCTGGCACTAGAAAATTAGTCATTATTCTAATTCACAGTCATAATGATAAGTGTTACGACGTGTTCAGGGCACGACAGAGTGATCATTGGCACCCAGAGATGAGAAAGAATTTGGGACTTCAGACATCATAGTATAAGCAACCTTGTTGCTTAACAATATTAAATAAATGAAAAAAAAATAATTAAGACATTAAAAAAATCACAATACTGACTACACAGTATGCAGAGAATCAGAGTGGTCACTTGGAAACTAAAAGGCTGACAGAGAGAGAATCACTAATCATTAAGGAGAAAACCTTGAAGAACATTAATATAAGTACTTACCTCAGACTGGGGGCAACATTGGTGGGGGGTGGTGAGGGAGAGTGTTAGTCCTATGGCTTGATCTCAGGACCTAGGACTGTCCCTTAGCTATATTGTTCAAGGTTAATGTTCTACCACTTGAGCCACAGTTCTACTTTTGCCTTTTTGGTAGTTAATTGGAGATAAGAGACTCAGGCTTTCCTGTACCAGCTGGCTTCAAATCATGATACACGGAATTTAACCTCCTAAGTAGCTCACATTACAGACATGAACCACTGGCACCCAGCTGGAGGCAGCGTATTTCTAAATGGATAGAAATTACATGTTTGATTTAGTGAGTACAGAAGGTGTGTCATAAAAGCTTGCAGAAAGCAAGGTTTGTCTGAGGATAATTGAAAAGAACAAGAAAACAGAATAAAAAGACACATAGCCAGTGTCCGTATTGAAATATTGACTTTAACCACACTAGATTTAGAGCTCTATTGATTTAGAAACAATATTTAAGTAAAATTTGGCATTGCTGTAAGTATTGAAATGATCAACATATTATTTTTCTTAATTTTCAGGTAAATGTTTTGGTGGGTCTCACGGAGCTAATTCATCAAGATGGAATGAAAGAATTTTTATCAACTATAATTAAGATAGAAGAGTTGATCCCAAGTAGACATAGCCAACCACATGAAGACAAGGTAGATGCTCATGAAAATACTTCTCACAACTGTCTTTGACAGGGGTATTGATTCAGGTTGCACAAGAGGTACCAGAGTAGAGAACGCTACCCTATAATTTATTCTTAGATTAGAGAGACATTTCCATGTGGTGCTAAGTTGGATCAATGGCCTCTGAGGAAAACATTTCCCCTTCATGCTCAGATAGTAAGGCCTGGATAATAAGCACACAGAATCTGATAGAGGATGTCACATACAAAGTAATTATGTTCTTTCTTCTTACTGCTTGCATAGAACTTTCCTTGGTCTCTGGAATTCATTTTCACAGTCTTCTGAGGAAAGTAGAGAGCACTTCAGAAAGAAAAGTAAATGGAAAGAAATGACATACTTACAAAATTTCCCTATGCATTTTATTCTTTGGAGAGTTTCTCAAGAAGAAATAAAGAGACTGACATCTTATTTACATTTCAATCTTTCTAATTATCTCTCCATTTACCTTTGGTTATTACAAAATTCAACACTTATGCTCAAACATTAAACTATTTCAACTCTCTTTAAGGTTTTTGAATAGAAAGAGCTCTCAATCTCAGAAAACAGAGAAAGTAACACTTATCTATCTCATCTATGTTAAGACTGCTATTACAATTTGAAGAACTCAGGGTGTTATAGCTCAAGTTTAAAAAAGTTATTTCCTTACTTTCATCTTAGAAAGAATATGAAAGGGAAAGAGATAACGATGCTAATATTTAGTCTTTGGAAATATTTTTTATTTATATCTCATTTTTTATTTTATTTATTTATTATTTATTTATTTTGTTGTTATTGTTGTTGGTGTTGTTGGTGGTGGTTTTTTGGACTTGAACTCTGGGCCTGGGCTATGTCCCTGAGCTCTACAGTTCAAGGAGAACACTCTACACTTGAGCCACAGTGCAACTTCTGGTTTTTCTGGTGACTTATTAGAGATAAGAGTCTCATGGATTTTCCTGCTCAGTCTGGCTTTGAACCACAATCCTCAGATCACAGCTAGGATTATAGGCATGAGCCACCAGCACCCAGTTTATTTTTTTTAAATGAAGTTTATCAGAAAGATAGTTAATTCTTCTTTTCTTTTTCTCTATTTCTTTTTCCTTCTCCTCCTCCTCTTCCTCCTCCTCCTCCTCCTCCTTATCCTCCCCCTCCTCCTTCTTCTCCTCCTTCTTCTCCCCGTCCTCCTCCTCCTCCTATTCCTCCTCCTTCTTCCCTCTTCTTTTTTTGTTGCATAGTTGTTACTCTAAAATAAGCAATGTGTCCATCTCAGCTTTTTGTTTTGTTTTGTTTTTCTTGTTAACAAGTCAGAGATAGCGTCTCAGGCTGGCTTTGAGTTGGAATCCTCAGATCTCAGACTCATTCATTGCTATAAATACAGGTGTGAGCCACTGCTGCCTGGAATGGAGATATTATTTTGTGCACGTACAAATTTTACCATTGTTCATGTAAATTCTGTTCTGAGAGTAAACCATCATACAACACTGTTCTAATACAGTGTCACTATTATAATATGCTACTTCTAAAATATATAAAAAAATAAACCCCATTTGGAAAGCAGTAAACAATAATTTTTGTCACATTGCTATCATTTTTTAAGCATGCATTTCCTCAAAAGTAGTGGGGGGGACCCTTTGGAAAGTAACAGTTTAGTGTCATTTCTTTAATTTTGTTTCCATGTACAGAGTAGAACTACAAAATAAAACAAAGTTTCATCCTCAATCTGGCTTATCTTCCTTACCTCTGGAAGCTTGGGGTGTTGATTAAGATTGATTAGACTAAGTTGTATATACTCCAGTAATTATTAAGAGGTAAATAAAGCATTTCCTCTGGCTTCAGAAAGAAGGGAAAATTAAGGAGGGTTGGACCTGGTAATATCCCCAAGTGTAACATGCATTTTTTTGTTCTCTAAGGACATGTAAAGGCAGCTTCCTTTGGCTAGATGATTTAATCACATGATTTAGTCCTCCATATGTTCATATGTTTCAACACTAACTTATCAATATCTCGTGTGTGCATGTGTGTGTGTGTATGTGTAATCTGCAATCTGCTTACTTCCACAGTTGTGTTTTAGATTATTTCACGATCATTTAGTTTCTGCTATTATTTTTATTTTTATTTTATTTTTTTGTCAGTCATGGGGCTTGAACTCTGGGCCTGGTCGCTGTCCCTCAGCTCTTCAGCTCAAGGCTAGTGCTATAACACTTGAGCCACAGCACCACTCCCTGTTTTCTGGTGGTTTATTGGAGATAACAGTCTCATGGACTTTCTTGCTGACTTTGAACCATGATGTTCAGATCTCAGCATCCTGAGGAGCTAGAATTACAGACGTGAGCCACTGGTGCACAGCTTCTGCTGATATTTGTCATACAAAAAGTTGCTAAATAAAAATTTTATCCAGCATAAGTAGTAAGGTTGAGAGATAACCAGATTCAACATCAAATTCTGAAAGAATGGAAGTTACTGGAAACAAAGAGAAAAAGAAATCTTGATTTAAGATTACAATTTGTTTATTCATTAATGATCAAAACCGGTAGTACTCTTACCAAAGCTTATTTTTATCTCCTGCTTCTCTTCAGTTAAAATTCTGACATTTATGTTCTGTTCTTTCTACACACCCACACACATAAACACATACATGCATACAGAAACCATGAACCAGCTGAAATCTAATTTACAATTTCAAGATACTTACTTTCAATTTTACACACAAATGTCTGATACATGAAGGAGTAAATGTAATGCAACCTTTAAGTTATAATATTTATCTCTATTTTATCTATGTATATAGCCCATATGCTTTTTCATTAAGTCAAAAGTTCTTATTAAATTCTTACTTTGTATCTTATATCAATGGCTAGAGAGGAGACTAAGAAAAATCAAGTTTGTATCACAAACTGTCTATCTTGATGTGCATCTGTCTAACTGAAGAAAAAAGTCAAGGACATTAGAGACTTGGTGTAATCTCTGTAAATATTTGTGAATGACTAAGTAAAGTTTATCTTTGTAAGATAAAGATCAAGATCACAATGGTGATGCAGGCATGAAAGAAATCAATGGATATTTCAGGAAAGAGATGTCAGTAAAAAGATAGCTAGATGTCTATGCAAGGTTTGGAGTTATTTCAGGGAGCATACATTAGAACACCCTCCAGATGGGTAGAAAAAATAAACTGATGTTAGGACTTTCAAAAAAAAAAAGACACATAAGCACTGGACAGAACTTGAATTTAAAAAAAACGAAGCTAACTTGTTCTACACAGAGTCTGAAAATGTTTTATCAACATTCCAACTTCAATACTTTGCATTTTTAATCATGTCAGTTGACCCTTGATCTTGGATTTACACATAGCTGTTGTCTCAGGTGTGAGCTCTAGGAATGAGTTAAATGTCCTCTGTTTCTGAGAATCTGACCCAGATATATTATTTATGCACCCTTTTCCCCTGTTTTAGAATTTTGGAATGCATTTTGTATTTTTGATTGGTGTGCTATCTACTTCTGGGAATATAACTTCTAATTCTGAGAAAAGTTGCAAGCTAGACCACAAGCTAAAACTAGTGATCCAGTTTGAAAATCACAAATATTAAGCAATCAAACAAGAACTTTTTGCAACTAAAATCAAAATAGCAGACCTTGTATGGGTGGGTTCATAAATAGCATCTGTTATATTCACCTGAAAGAGTTGTTACTTTTGATTCACCAGAGAGCTGATGAGGAAGAAAGTTCAAAATCCACACAGAGAACACAGGCTGTCCAAGGAAGATGTCAGCAATTAACGGAATCTGTTTCTGTGCCTCAGATGACAGATGGCACAACCACAGTGTATCTAAAAAAAATAGATTACATAGCTGGAACTTTAGGAAAACTATGATTATTTTCATTCTTTCAATATGGTTGAAACTTATGCAATGAAAATGGTTTGTGTGTCCATATAATAAAAGAATGAATTTCTCATTCATGAGTAGGACATGATTGGGGTGGGGGGAGTTGTTATTTGTTTTGTTTTATGTGCCCATCAAAGCCTACGTGCTATCCTTGTGAGCTTCTTTTGCTTAAGCCTAGCTCTACCACGTGAGCCACAGTGCCACTTCTGGTTCATTCTGAGCAATTTACTGGAGACAGGAAATTCACAGGCTTTCCTGACTAGACTGGCCTAGGATCCTGATCCACAGACCTCAGTTTCTTGAGTAGCTAGGATTACACCTAATGGCTGTATTCAGCCTGTATGATGGATTTGGGGGTTTATATGTGTACAATTGAACTTTCTTTGACAGAATATTTCCAGAAGATGCTCACTTACAACAAGGAGTTTACACACAGTAATTTCACTAAAGCTACATAACACTAGTGGGCAAACATGAGTGGGAAAATTGGACATTTTTAAAAAACAGAATCCATTCCAGGTCCAACATGGATCCAGATTTCAATGGAGCATATTTTTTAAGAGCTAGAGAGACAGAGAATTGTGGTTTAAGGCTAGACCAAGCAAGAATCTACTGAGACTCTATCACATCAAACAAGCTGAACGTGGTACTACCTGTAACTTGAGATAGACAAGAGAATTTCAACCTGAGCCTGAATCAAACAAAAACAAGAGACCTTATCACAGAACAAAAACAAGTAAAACAATGTTGTGGACTTGGGTCAATTGATAAAGAACCTACAATACAAAAGGAGGTCCTGAGTTCAAACTCAAATATTACCAGTGTATTGATGTTGGCATAATTTGGGGAGGGGAAGGGAAAAAACAATTGTTTAAATAGGGATACAGATTGACCCATTACAACATAAGATGTACAAGACACCATGTCAAAAATGAATTTTACAATTTAAGTGGGGGAGAGAGGGGAAAGGGAGGTGTAGCTGAGGAGGTGGGAGGGAAGGGATGTAGGGGAAAAACAAAGGAGGAGGCAACAATGCTGGATAAGAAATGTACTCATTACCTTGCTCTTGTAACTGTAACCCCTGCATACAATATTTTCAAAATAAAAAAAAATTTAAAAAAGCATCTACTGTATGTTCCTTTGAAACAACCAGATTAACTCTCCAGGGTTCAGAAAAACTATAAAAATAAAGATTAATCAGAGAAACAAACTGAAGGAAAGAGGAAAATACCACCAATATCTTTAAAACTTCCTTATATTTGCCTGATTGCTTTGAGAGAGCTTTAGTCTGTACCTTAGATGTATGCCTTTATCATTGCTTTACCCCCATTTTATCTCATGTTATTAATGTATTTATTCTTGAGGCCAAGGATCACTCTATCACCCAAGTTATGCCTGAACTTTTCATCCTCCTTCCTCAGCCTGACCATTTCTATTTTATTTAAAACTATTGATTAAAAGATGGTGGCAGAAGAACTTTGATCAATAGCTTTCTCCTAAAATTAAATTGATGTTGTTTGATGTTTAATTCCATGACACAATATGTACTTGTATACAATTGTACTTTTAATTATGATAATAAGTCAAAAGAATAGATGAAGCTCTTTGAGGGGGGCATTATGTTAATGGAGACAGTACCTAAGAAGATTTGAGTTCATCTTCAGATTCAATACCTCTGAATAGTTTAGTGAAAGGAGAGTAGGAAAATAATAAATAAAACTTGTGGGGAGGGGATTTGGGAAGGGAAAAGCTGGGAGAAAATGAGGGAGGAAGTAACACTGCTAAAAACAAGGTACTAATTAGCTCACTAATGTAACTGTAACTCCTCTGTCTATCACCTTTACAACATAAATTAAAATTAAATAAACAAATCTATAAGTAAATCCAATTGATAGTAAATAAATAATTACCCTTGGACTCTAAACCTTCACACAGTGAGTATGCAGTAGGTTATTTTTAGGAGAGAATCTCAAGGGCTCAAGACATAGGAGTATATGACCACATAAAATGATGCTCATTAAATCAAGAATCCAAGAATAAAAACAAGAAGGTTTTTGTTTTGGGTTGCTGTTATTGTTGTTTTGTGTATGTGTGTGTTTTATTTTGTTTTGTACTATCTACAGTTGTTTTCCCTTCTGTTGATTCCCTTTTGTCACTTTTTTTTAATGTCTGTATGCTTTGTCTTGTTATTTACAAGTTTATCTGATTTGTGGAGGGGAAGGAGAAGCACATAAATGGTGGGACAAGGGTGAACCAATTCATTAGTTTCACTGACTAGACACTATGCTGGAAATTAACTATACAACTTGAGGTAGGGACAGGAAAGGCAGGAAGGGGGAAAAATCTGTGAGAGAATGAGGGAAGGGGGTGACACTGTTCAAGAAGAAATGCACTCATTACCTGACTTATGTAACTGTAACCCCTCTGTACATCACCTTTACAATAAAATTTCAATTAAAAAAGAAAAAACTAATAACAAATGAGAGCAGGTCAAGAGATCAAAAATAGTATATGCTTACTGTTTTCAAATAATATAATTCAGAAAAGTGAAACCCATTCAGTCCCAGCAGCTGCCTAAGAATTTAATAGGCTGTTCAAATGGAGAAAGATGGATTTAGACATCTGTTTCTACTCCAGCTGCTCTCGGACTCTTGTACTTCTTACTGATATCTCTTAGCCTCTAGGGCAACATTCAGATGCATTGGCAGAAACAAAACAGAAATGCTTGTGCTCAGAAGAGAGCATTTATGAGGGTATTTCAAACAGCTCATTTGAAGGTTCTCAAAATATGGTTGTAATATTGCTCAGTGACTTCATTCTGGACTCTTAAAGGCACTCATCTTAAAAATTGTAAGCTCATAAACACAATTCTTTCTGTTTCTTTCTTTTGCAGTTCTACGCCATTAGTTTCAGCAGTAAAAAATGGAGGGGAACGAGATTAGTTTCATAATAGACCTCAGTTCCTACTTTGATACCCGCAAACTAAAATCACTCAAGTATAGTCTGCCGTCTTGTTATTTTAAGCCATATTTACATCACTAAGATGTCAAAAACCTGTGTTGATGCTATGAAGGTTATGCTACTTGTTACTGGGTTCTGGAAATATTTGGCAAGTCCTCTTACTTGAACTTCTGGTGGATTGGTAAGCAAGAGCTTAAAATACTTTACACTGTCAATAGTGTTTAATAGTTGTTACCTTCTCGCCACTGCTTTTGCTTGTTCATCAACTACATTATTTCCATTTGATGCATTATCAGTAGTAATTACAGAAAAGCATAGTTTTCAACTTACACACTCTGATGCTGCCTCTAGAAACTACAGGGAGCTTCTCCAAGTCGAATACAACTTCTCATTAATAGCCAGAAAGATTTTAGCCAAATAGCCTTAAGAAATGAATTATATAAAGTCTCAAGAAATTTGGACATGAAATATTTCTCAACTAGACCACAAGTTTAGAACATACCCCATCAAAAACTTTGTATACAGTGAGATCTTGCTCAAAGGATTAGATACTAACAAACCTAACAATAAATAAATGTGACCCTATGAGGAGGAAATATATATATATATATATATATATATATATATATATCTTCTAAGTTTTATCGGAATTTATTACAAAGTAACAGATAACTGAAATAGCTGTAAGTTCATATTTGAAGACTTTTCAATTTTTAAAGAATAACAGAACCAGATAAAGGTGCAATACAAAGACTAGAATGGATTAATATGGGAGAAAAAGTCCCAAGTATTTAAGATTTATTACACAGTGACACAAACACTAACACAGAGAAAACAGTCCCATGATATAGTTCCTGAGTGAATTGATATAATCTGATGATTCTTCCATAAACATCAACATTTTAGGATAATAATAAAGAAGTGGATAAACATCTCATACGACTTGCTCCATCACCCATTGGACCTTAAATATACATTGTGAGAATAGCTACGTGATTTTGAAATATATTCCATCATTCAAGTAGTACAATAAAATTTGTGGTTATTTTAGCATCTTTCCTTCCTGCTCACAGTTGGAGGAGGGTGGGATTTGGATGAAGAGACAATTAATAGAATTAGACAAGGGCAAAAACTGTTGAAAACTTTAAATTTGGCCTAAAAATTTTATTTACCTGGCACTTTCACATACACAAAATAGTAATTTTTTTTCCAGAATCTAAGCCAAACCAAAGTCCTAGGAGCACAACTTCTTATTTTTTTATTTTTCCATTTAAAATAGGAAGTTAATGATGGAATTGCTTAATGGTGTAAACACAGGAAAATTGTTCCAGGCCTGTCACCTAGTCTGTTTTTAGTCCTTAATTTATTGAGTCAAAAAAGAAATTAGAGAAGGTAAGCCAACTGAAAAGTCTCATATGTATTTTTTTTCAAAACCAGCTTTTTATTTTTAAAAAGATTTTTGATTTGCAAAAATTGTGGCTATGAAGCAGTACCCTACAAACCATATCATGCCTGTCAAGTATTACAACCCTCAAGATGGATGAACCAGGGCTGTTACATTTGTATCAATTAAATCTCCTACTTCTTGGCAGATTTGCTTAGTTTTTACTAAATATATTTTCCTCCCTTCCAAGATCCTATCCAAGATAAAACAAGTGATTAGCTATCATTATCTGCTTAGGCTACTTTTGTATAGAAATATTTCTCTGGCATTTCTTGTTTCAATTACATTAAGAGTTTTAAGAAATAATAGCCAAATAGTCAAATGTTTCTAAAATGCATTGTCTGACGTTTCTGTTGATTGGAATGAAAAATACTATTCTCATCACATTATATCAGTGGTACGTCTATCAGCATGACATCATCATGGATATCAAGCATCATCACTGGCTAAGCCAGTGTTGGCCAGTTTTATCCATTGTGAGGTTATCACTTACTTTTTGTTTTCTTTTCCAAAGACTATTCTTTGATAGCAAGTGACTATGTAGCTCACACTTAAGGAATGATATCATATACAATGAGAAATATCATGTAGAATCCTTATCAAAGCTAGAGTAAAATGATATAATGGTTATACAAATATATTAGTATATATAATATATATGTAATTATGTATTTTCAAATACTTAATATCTTTATGTCTTAAATATGTTTCTATCTATTTCTATATAAACTCTATAATTTACAGGTTAAATACATGGCAGAGATAAGGATGTCTGCTATTGATGTAGAGAGAAATGAAATGTTTGCAAGAATGATTATTTTCAAATGACCCTTTTGAAGCATTATCCACAAAATTGGAGAGGCAGTAGGGAACTGAGAAACATCTGAGAAGAAAGAGTACCACAGAACTCATGAAAGAGAACAGAAAAAAAAAACTTGAAACATCCTTTCCTTAAAAATAATTTATTTTTAATTGGAGATATGACATATGTAACAAAGTAGTTTATGAACATAATGCATGTTGATCAATGTCACCTCTTACAACATTCTTGTTCTGAATTGATGTACTCCTTCCTTTATTTTTCTTAATTCTGTGGTATATATAATGAATTCTTGACTGTGTTCTTCTCCCCTTTTCTCCCTTCATTCAGCTACAGCTCTCCCCTTGCCCTCCCCAACTCCCTTGCATGTATGCCTTTCCTGATATTGATGTTGTTGGGCTTTGACCTAGTCTTTCCAAATAATAATGCTATTTGAGCTCTCTACAGAGTCTGTCATATTTCAGTTAATTCCCTTGTAACTACTTGCATACCAACAACATGTTACTTAAAGATTTATAGGTACATTCTATGTATCATAAATGATGGAAACCAGCCAACCTCTGTGTCTCTGGATCTGGCTTAGTTCACTTACAATTTTCTCACATGTCTCAATTTCCTTATAAATGGCACAATATCAATATTTGTAATAAGTCAGTAAAATTCCATTGTGTATATATATATACCATATTTTCTTGATCCATTCATCCCATTCATCTTGGCTATGGTGAATAGTGCAAAATGCTATAAAGGATTATTTTAAAGGTTATATATATTTTGTTTGAAAAGTGTGAATTATACTTACAAACAGATTAAATCTGTAAACCATGTGGAACCAACCAGAAAATAGTACTTTTTTTTTTAAGCAACACACTTACGATACAAAACTTTTCACCCTGAGAGTACCTGCTTTTTCCTGCTCTTCAACTAGCAGTTTTTTCTTGGTACATTGTCACAAATAATAGAGAAAGTGAAAGACTGTAGAAAAATGTAAGAAGCATCTCAACTCATGTTGAAAACATCCTTCATTACCTAGCAATTAGAAGGCCCTCATCTCACCAACCACAACAAAATGCATTTTCATTAGAAATTTGTCTAAAAGTATAGATGGCAGGCCACTGAAAAAGAAATGTGATTACATTAGGGCAAGTGACAGTTATGAACATTTTACTTGTGAAGGTTACAGTACTTTGTATAGTATTTGCAATAAGAAACTTATTATCACCAGACTCTAGTGGCAAAAGCTGTATTTTGTAGTTACTCAGGAGTCTGAGATCTGAGGATGGCAGTTTGAAGCCAGCCCGGGCAGAAAAGTCCAATAAGCCATCCAAAAACCAGAAGTAGAGATATGGCTCAAAGTGGTTAAGCGCTAGCCTTGAGCAAAAGAGCTCATGGACAGGCCCTGATTTCAAGCCCCACCATCAAACAAAATCCATCATCACTACAGTTATATTGGCTTATGGCTCCAAGTAGTTTAGATGTTCAAAAGGCTAAGATTTTGTTTGATTATGATTAAACAGTTATCTTTTTTTAAAGGACTTCTGAATATTTGTATTTTAATTGTTATGCTAATCTTCTTTAAAGTGATTATAACTAACAATGACTTTACTGTAAATAGAACAATAACATTTCTAATTTACAGATGAATGATGGCAATTCTGCCACCATGTTATATAATAAGGGAGTATGGAAAATGTTAATTGTCTAAACATGGATTGAATTTCTCAGTAAATAAATATATTATTGCAATATTCCAGTCTTCCAATACTGGACCAATTTCCTAAATTATAATGATGAAAAATTCCCTAAACTAAGTTCATGAAATATTTCCTATGCTGAATTATTATTTCTAGGACTCAATTTTACATAAATAATTACCATTATTAACTGGATGTAGTCTTTAGACTTGTAGAACATAAATAAAAATATTTGACAATTTACAACAAATACTAGTATAGGCAATGCTACATTTACATGTTTACTTACTTCATTGATCATTTGCAAGGGGCATTTGGTGTAAGTACACATCTGATATTATTGTGATCCATTTATTTAGCATTAGTACTAAAACACTGAATTTTCAAAATGCTTTTTAATCAGTAATTAGTCATAGTTCATAACATTCTGTGAAGCAATGTGGTGATTACAGAAAATTAAGTTACAAATAATGTTGTTGCTTGCCCTGAAGGAATTACTACTTATTACATATTCTGAATTATAGTTTATTAATTTGTGGAATTTTTGTGCTTCTTGCATTGATGTGTGCATGCTTAGAAGATAAGTAAAAAAGTATGTTTGTATAATTGCTATGAAATTTCTACTTTTACTTAATGTGATATTTTGATACTCTCCTGAAAAGCTTAGATAAAAATTTTCTTATTAGGCTTCTTTATTCCTAAAATCATGGATTAAAAGATTAAAGAAAAAAATAGCTTATCATTGGTTTATCCGTTCTCTAGGCCACATGTTTATTTCTATTTTCTGTTTTTTTTAATATATGCTTCTTTTATCTTAAGTTTTTTCTTAGGAAGTCTCGGTTTTCTTTCTTTTTTTTTTTTTTTTGTCCCTCAAGCATCTCCCAATAAGTTCATTATGTTTCTAAAGAATACTATGTCATCTAAAAAAATCATTTTATTTTTAGACTTTTTAAATACATGTGAATTACTTGCCAGAAAATTCTCCTTAAATGTAATAGGATTTCTTTATTCATCCTTTCTTAAGTGAAGGGATTTAGCAAAGGAATAAAACATATTTTCCAAGTACACTTTAAAAGCATAAAAGGAGTGGAAGTTTCCAGATCAATTTAAATCTCTTCCTTCACCATTTCTTAGAAGAAGTGAGGAACTTTCCAATACATAGATGACCCAATTTGCCAGTCTAATGGTGATAAGTTGTCTCAAAATACCAACATATATCTTAATGTTCTCCTCTAGTAAAACAAAACAATTTTCTTTTTATAACTGGGATTTCAATTCAGGATCTTCCACTTGCTAGGTAAGTTTTCTTCATATTTGAGCTAAGCTTCAAGCCCATTTTGTTTTCTTTAGTTTGCATATAGTACCTCAGTAGCTTTGCCTAGAGCCTGCTTTACATTCTGATCTACTTACCTTTACACTCTGATCTACTTACTGAATTTTGAGAAAAGTTCTTGCTAACCTCTACCCAGACTGGCCTCTGACAGTAATTCCCACATGTTTGTTTCCCATGGAGATAGGATTATGTATACACCACCATAGCTTGTCCTCACAGCTCAGCCAGAATACCTGACTAACAAAGTGTTACCAAAGCACACAAACAAAGAAACAATCTAGTCTCAAGAGTCACATGGTTGTAATCCTCGCTCTTCAGCAGGATGAAATTCAGAAGATCACAGTTCAAAGCCAGCCTGGGCAGAAAAGTCTAAGACTCTGTTTCCAAAAATAATGGCAAAAGCCAGGGTGGAACTGCAACTCAAGTGTCAGGTATCTGTCAAGCAAGCAATCTAAGTGAGCATGAGATCCTGAATTTAAAACTTGGAACAAAACAATTCAGTTAATAAAATTAAGTAAAATGTAAAAACCTAATTTGACAACAGGGGATAAACTATTGGGGAAAAAGAATAAAAGAAAAAAGAAATAACTTCACATAATACATTAAAATCAACAATAACAAAGAAAAACCTCTTGTTTCCATATCTTGGAGTGCATTTTACTTAGCATCATACTATATATGTTTATATGTACACAGAAATTGAGCTATTGTGATCTTCTTCTAGGACTATCCTAGACGTATACTAATTATTACAAATGAGAGAAACCTGGAGCCTGTGTTTCTTTGGGTCTGGCATACTTAATATGATTTTTTTCCAAGTCTTTCCTTATTTTTTTTTTTTTTTTTTTTGGTTAATCATGGGGCTTGAACCACGGTACCACTTCTGGTTTTCTGGTGGTTACTTGAAGATAAGAGTCTCACAGACTTTCCTGACAGGGCTGGCTTTGAACCACGATCCTCAGATCTCAGTTTCCTGAGTAGCTAGTATTACAGGTGTGAGCCACCAGCACAGCTCCATTTCTTTATGAATGAGGCTATGTCAGTCTTTCTGATGGAAGCTTAGAATTCCATTATGTATATAACACATTTTGTGTATTGTATATTCGTTTATCTGAATTAGGGAAGGGAAGGGGAATCATAAAATGGTGAGACAAAGGACAAAGGGCCAACAAAGGCAACAGCAATACTCACAAGACAATATGTTGGAAATTAACGTTACAACTTGGGGTGGGGATTAGGGAGGAGGGAAAGTGGGAGAAAACAAAGGAGGGGGTAACAATGTTCAATGAGAAATGTACTTATTACCTTACTTTTTTAACTGTAACCCTTCTGTACATCACTTTGACAATAAAATTAAATTAAAAAGCAAAACAACAACAACAACAAAACCCTAAGTTTGTTGAAAGTCTAAGATAGGTCTAAGAATTGTAGTTCCAGAAGAATTGTGAGTGATTTTAAGTTTTGCCCTAATGGTTCTCACCCCACTTCCTCACCACTATGGTATGAATGCATGACAAGTTGTCCTATTGAAATGCTCAGTGGATTCATCCAGTAGAAGATCAGAAACTAAAAGTATTTTGAATAAGTAGATGATATAATTAGACATTCATTTTAGAAAATGCTTTTTGGCAATAGATGAGCCAGGATTTGATGTGTACTAGGTGAGTTATCACACTGGGCTTATTTGTGAGACAGTGGTCAACAGATTAAGAGTTGGGACTGATGAGTGAATCAAACTTAAAAGGAGAATTATGAGAGATGGTAGGGGAAAAACAAAGGAGGAGGTAACAATGCTTGATAGAAAATGTACTCATTGTCTTACTCATGTAACTGTAACCTCTCTGTACAGTACTTTTAAAATTAAAAAAATTAACAAAACAAAACAAAAATTAACAATGAATAGCCAGGTGCAGGTGACTCACACCTCTAATCCTAGCTACTCAGGAAGGTGAGATCTGAGGATCATGGTTCAAAGCCAGGCAGGAAAGTCCTTGAGACTCTTACCTCCAATACGCCACCAGAAAAATGGACATGGCACTATGGCTCAAGTGGTAGAGTGCTAGCCTTCAGCTGAAGTGCTATAGGATAGTGCCCAGGCCCAGAGTTCACGAACCAAAACAGACAAAAAAATAGCAATGATACTTGTCAATATTCATATTTAAATAATTCTTCAAATGACTGTTGAATGGGTTCTAAACAACCTATCCATCTGATAAAAAGGTCATATTAAGTAGTTGGAGAAGGCATGCCAGTATATTGGAATTAAAAAGTAAAACGATTCATCGTGTCTATAGCTAAAACACAGCCTTCAGTGCTTTAAAAAAATGAATGTATGGGCTGGGAAGGTGGCTCAGTAGTAGATTGCTTGCCTTGCATGCATGAGGCCCTGGGTTCGATTCCTCAGCACCACATAAGCAAAAAGAAAAAAGCCAGAAGTGGCGCTGTGGCTCAAGTGGTAGAGCGCTATCTTTGAGCTGAAGAGCTGAGGGACAGTGCCCAGGCCCGAGTTCAGGCCCCACGACCGGATCTTCCCCCCCACCCCCCAAAAAAAGAATGTACCTTCACAAATAATTCATAGAATAAATCACAAATCTAGTGAAGCTTCATAGATCTGTAAGTGCAAACAAATGGTACAAACAAATATATAACTAGCTTACTCACTAATGAAATACTTACTAGCAAACAGTTTCTCCTCTCTTGGAAGTTAATCATAAGTGAAGTTAATAAGGTCAAAAATAAAAATATTAAATAGATTTTTATTAGATACTAATATACTGATAATATCAGGAAAAAATAGATTAAAGGATAGAAATGGGAGGACATGATGCTCTTTCTTCTCTTTTCTAATGAACTTAAACATCTCTAGGGATAAAGCATGCTCTAGAGATTATGGGACTTTTTTTGAATGTTAAAAACAAAAGTCCCAGTTAATCAGAAAAAGTATGAAGTGGTGCTGTGGCTCAAGTGGTAGAATGCTTTGGAGCTCAGGAACAGCACCTAGTCCCAGAGTTCAAGCCCCAAATCAGAAAAAAATAAAAAGAAAGAAAGAAAGAAAAAAGTAGAGGACCTATGAGATCCAAATTAGGATCATATTGATGAATCTGTGAATTTTGTGAGTGAGTGAGGTAGGACATTTGCCTATAGATTTTCTCTCTCTCTCTCTGATGACATTTAGAGTGTAGATATAGACATCCCAGCAGAATCACTACATTTCCCTACCAGTCTCTTGTCTCCTTAAAAACCATTGTGATGGTCAGGAAAAACATCATTTTTCATCTCTCAAGGAACAATGATGCAACAATTCCAGCTGAATGATGCTTCTGGGCCTATAAAGATTTGTTACGTATATCCTTTTTTGGAAGTTTACAAAAATGCTATCTTTTTAGAATTAAGAATTAATATGCAGTAGAGATGTAGCAAAAATTCAAGAACATGCACTTTCAGCAACATTCCAGTGAGTCTTTTATAATAGCTCAGTAAAACAAGTTTCACCAATAAAAGTATGATTGTACTATTTTCCAAAACAAATTAAAGTGAAATGATTGGTGTGAAATAGGCTAGCAGAGCTAGTTTCAGAATCAGATTTCAGTGTCTGTCTCATATTAGCTGTTGGGTTGAATAAATGTCTGAAATACCTTTCAGAAGGCTGCCAGTATGTCATACAACTGATTGTGCACGTAGGGTATCCTTGTCAGATTTTTCCCATGTCATCAGCTGATTCTTATTTTAACAATGTGGAAGTTACCCATAGGATCATGGCTGTTTCTAAACCATATTTCTGGATTTAACCAGGCCCCATGACCAACAAAATAAATAAATAACTTATAAATAAATAAATAATAAAACTGTCTAGATTTCAATATTCAAATATGAACTGAATTGAATTTCTAAAGTTTAAAATGTATAATTTCAGAAATTTCAAAATAAAGCCAATGCAAATCTAGTAATATACAGTATTAACCTGAGTCTTGTGGAATTTCTCGGGTTAGTTTAAACATATGCTTTGGGGATCACATCATAAAGTGAATGTTTATTCTGAGACAGTATCTCCTGTGAGAATATGTCTCAGTCATGTTTTTCTTGCCTTTAAGGTGATCAACCTACATATATTAATGTTTATATTTGGGCATTAGTCACTTATATCTCTCATAGTAAGAGACATTTTAGAATCTTCATGGTAGAGAAAAATGAAATTCATATTTTTAAAATATTTGAATAAGTAAAAAAGCCATATGGATATGGTAGATTTCTAGCCATTTATTATGAATGAAATAGCAGCTGGCAAGTTTCAGAAATAATTTCTATTATGGATAGCTTTTTTATTTCCTTAAAGCTTTTAATACAGAAATATAATTAGGGATATGAGTGGTATTTTTCTATATCAGAGAGTTTTATTATGTTAGAAATATTTAGAGGCTACTTTTTTCCTTAAATAAGCTAAAAATGATTAATGACTATGTATTCCCTCCTTTGATTTTTTGTTTGTTAAAAGATGGAAATGCTGATGAAAATCATAGATTAATTACAGTAATGGGCTAAGAATGAATGAGTTGTTATCACTAAAAGCTGATGGGATGTGAAACTTAGGCAAGGTACAAAAACACTAGCAAAAAAGCGTCATATGTATCTAGCCTCTTTCAAACACATTTGAATTACCACATTTTTCTTTATTGTGAAAGTAAGATACCATAAATATCCCTGACTTGGTTCAGGGATATTTCTTCAGGGATATTTCTTCAGGGTCACTTCAGTTCTTAGAGAACTGAACCTCTGTACCTATAACCACATATCTTGCATGGATATGTGTTTATATGTATGTGTGTGTGCATATGTACTAATGTGACACATTACTAGTGTAATGAAATAGGGAATGTCTTATGACAGCTCTATGCACTAAACTCAACAATAATGTCAAAATTGCAGCAATTCCCATTCTTAGTTTTAAAATTATTTTTCACTTAGCCTATGCTCTGCAATTGATGTTTTCCATCCCTATGAAAATATATCTTAAACAAACAACTTGACAGGAAAACAGATATATTTTGCCTCCATGACATTTGAAATAAATTTTATTTTCTTTCTGCTTATTTCTAAAACAAATATGGCGTTACTAGAGTTTGGACTTGGGGTCTTATAGTTCTTTCATAGGCACTCATTCTTGAGTCATGCCTTCAACCTTTTTTGCTTCAGTTACTATGTATTTTGGGCAGTATAGGAGTTTGAACTCTGGGTCTGGTGTTTTATAGATAGGAACTCTGCCACCTGAGTCACTCTATTCTGTCTTCCTATGTTGCTACATTTGAGAAAGAGAGAGAAAGTGAGAGAGTACTGTTTTATGGCTAAGTGGGTCATATATTGGTATTGAGCTACAATGCTTCTGATCTCTACCTTTCATGTTGCTAAAATTACAAGCATGAGTCACTGAGATGGATTCAAATTCCTATACATCCACTGAGCACAAAAGTTATTGCTAAAAAAATAAAATCTTTTGTTAAAAAAAAAAACAAATCTTAACAGGACCTTTCTATGAATCCCAGTGATGGCCTGGAAATTGTTATTAGTGAGGCTTGGCCTCAAACGCAATGTGCTGTTTCTTCAGCTTCATAAATGCTGGTGTAATAGGAATGAACCATCACACTTGAACAAATGGTAAAATTCAAAAATAATTTTCTCTCCAATCTCATAGACTCCTAAGTAATACTGAAAATTATAGTGTTCCTTCAATCTTACAATTTTCCTAACTCACATTCTTATTGTAGTGTCTTATGACCATACAATTTAGGAGTTTTTCAAGTGATATTGTTTGTTGTTCCAGAAATCATAAAGACAATGCCATAGGTAGTTCCAGTATTACATTGAAATTACTTTTTCCTAAGTATTTTAACACTAGAAAAACATGTACTTTCAGCACGAATACTTGATCATACAATCTTACCCTCATGTTACCGTATAAGGGTTTTCAATAATAATAGCTGGATACATACACAAAGATATTCTTAGAAGACACATACCCTGTATAGCATCAAGCATGACATTAATTATTTAAAAATGTGTAGGTCTAGCTACAAGATCAAAAAGAGTCATTAATTATTAATACTACTTGCTAAATACATTAAAATACCATTTACTTCTTACAACAGAAACACAAAGTGTATAGATTAACCTTGTTTAAACAGTCCTTTTTTCAAGTCATTCATTTAAAACTCAGAACATGTTTTGTCTTGAAAGCTATCCTCTGGGGAGTGTTGCCTTCATTCTTTCCTTTAAATTAATACAGGTGAATATTTGGATTAATTTCTTTTTTAGTTTAATTTTTTAAATTTTAAATTATATCTTATTATTTATTCAACAGAGCAGTTTATGAACAATATTCACCTCTTTGAACATTTTTACCCATCCCACACAACTCTAAACCTTCTCCTTAATTTTTTTAATTTTGTAGTGTATGTATTTAATTGTATGAATGCATTCTCCCCCAATTTATTCTCATCATTCTTCAACCCTTCTCCCATTGACCCCATGACGAATTTTCAAGTACCATTCTCCTGGTATGTTTTTTTGGATAATTATAATTGTAAATTGTATCTAAACATAATACAGACTCTACACATACACACAGACTCTAAGTAATATTGAAAATTATAACATTTCTTCACAATTTTCCTAATTCATATTTTTTTTTAAAAAATGCTATTTTTATTGTAAAAATACTGTACAGAGGGGTTACAGTTACATGAGCAAGGTAATGAGTACATTTCCTATCAAGCATTGTTACTTCCTCCTTTTCCCCTAACATTGTTTCCCTCCCACCTCCACAAGTACACTCCCCCCACACACCTAAATTGTAAAGTTTGTTTTTCAATATAGTGTCTTGTGCATCTCATTGTTACAATAAGTCCACCTGTATCCCTATTTAAGCATTTTGATTTTTTCCCTTCCCTTCCCCAAATTAGAGAAATGAATATACAAGATGCAAGGCACCAACATCAAATACAGTGAAAACAGGAGTTATACTCTGGGGAAGGGATCATACAATGCAACAATAAAATCACATAGTACATTATAAATAGATTAGAAACAATAGCAAGAAAAAAAATTTGTGCTCCTATCTTGGGATTCATTTTGCTTAACATCATTTTATCTGGTCATATGTACATAGCTTTTGACCTTTTATGTTTGTCCCAGACATCTATTACTTATTGTAAATAAGAGAAACCATAGGACCTATGTTTCTTTGGGCCTGGCTTACTCCACACAATATAATTTTTTCCAAGTCTTTTCATTTCCTAACAAATGGGGCAATGTCATTCTTTCTAATGGAGGCATAGAATTCCATTTATATATATATATATATATATGTATATATATATATACATATATATATATATGTATATATATATATACATATATATACCACATTTTCTTGATCCATTCATCTACTGAGGGCATCTGGGTTGGTTCCATATCTTAGCTATGGTAAATAATGCTACAATAAACACAGTTGTGCTGGTAGCTAACTCATTCTTATTGGATTATCTTATGATCCTACAATTTAGTAATTTTTCAAATAATATTAGTTGTTATATTGTACTGTGCATATTGTACAGTATGTGTGTATGTGTATGTATTGTAGGAGGCAAAGTCCAGCTAAGTAATCTAGACTGGTCTTCAGTTAGTGATTTTTATGCCTCAGCCTTCCTAGTGAAGTGGTTATAGGTGTGCTTCATCATGTCTATTTAAAGTGTACTTTTAAAAAATAAATTTAATTAAATCATTGGTGTTTTGTAACTCTACAAGAATAAGCAAAATAAAAAATAAATAAAATAATACATAAAAGTAGAATTTTAAGAGGAAAGAATATTAGATGAAAGAAACTTTTCTTAATAACTTAGGCCACACATTTAATTTTATAAACAGAGAAACAGGTCAATAATTAAAATAATAGCTCAAAATAGAATTCCAGACTCTGACCATGACCTGTTAAAACATCATAATATTATACAAGCTCGAAAGATATCATTAAACACATTCTGCTTAAATTGTGTTCAAAAATTACATTCTTTCCTAAAATATAACAGGGTAAATTATTTTCCCATTTTCCTGAATATATATATATGTATATATATATATAATGTTTATACATACACATACACACATATGTGGAAGTGCTTGTGTACCTATGAATATATATATATATACAAATTCCTGGAAAGACAGACATAATAAAACACAGAAAGAAATGCTGTACAGTTTTATAAATTTCAATTCAGTAATTTTATTTCTACTTCCATGACATAAGGAAAATACAACAAAATAATTTGGAAAACACCTATTAATGTTTTCAAAAATTGGTCTCCAAGGATAGCAGCATTAAGAAATACATCATTTCCAGATTTTAATCACCTTTTTTTGGAAAAATGAGAAAACTGCTTTTGGAAAGAGGTAATAAACTTATACCACCTTCTTGAGTCTCTTTCTTCCACATCCTCTCATGTATTCACACTCTTGGTAAGTGTCTCAATGTCAATTCTTTCATTAAAAACTTGTTCCTTCCCTTTTCCACCTTTAAGTTTTCATGGCTATTAAATGCATTCATAGGTAATTATTGATCCTCAGTAGGGGAAGTCAATAATGGAGATATAAGAAATGAAGCCGATGTTTAGGATTAGTGATATTGCTGTCTAATTTTGTGTGGACAAAACCTACATAGATATAGATAACATACTACAGATGGATTTTAAAGATCATATAATTCTGAAAGTATATGAAGAAAAGAAAAGCAATCATACAGAATATTTAATAACACCTAGGCTTTGGAAAGTCTTTTCTGAGATAGTATTTAAATTAAAGTTATTTACAAATAACTGAGTCCTATAAAAAGCTATGGAAAAACTAAAGGAAGATCCTCTATTATGCAGTGTCTTTTCTGAAAATCTATGATGTATAGTGGTTACTTCAGGATGTTTTACTTAAACTGTTATTTATACTTGTTTATGAATTTCATTTTTGTCACCTTATGCATATTATATGGAAAAATCAATGAGCCATAGTGAAATAATCATTTCTTTTATGTCTGACATTACTATCAGGAACTAGCAAAAATAATAAATACTAATAAATAAGAAATTATCTAGGTTTATCTTGCAAACATTTTAATAATCTCATAAAATCAGTTACTGCTTAGCAATAAGTAAGAAACATTAATTCAGGTAATTTCAGTTGTCAGAAATATCTATAGTATTTTCTTTCTCACTATATATGTGCTTGATAGTCACTTCATGGACATTTAAAACTTTATCCATAAGCTTTATTATAATATAGAAAAGCAGGATTGCTGAATTCTAATAGCATGTTTGGAATTTGAGAATAAGCAACTGCAGTCATGATGAATAACAAAAGATAACATTCACTGCATAAGATCCTCTGAGTTCCCTAAGCACACTCAGTATGCAATGGTTCTGTTTGTGGAACTTTAGTCTGTCAGCTATACTGGACATGGGGGTTATGTAATTGGCACTGCTGGTTACCATTTGAGCCATTACCTGTCAATTCCTAGGTCTCCAGATAGCAGCCATAGTGTTTGTTCTCAATAGTTGTTACTAAACTAGAAAGTAAAATTGAGAATGTCTCTAAATTAAACCCATATACACATATTCCCAGGCAGTGGAGAATTTATTCATTTATTTTGAATTTGGAAGAAGAAGAAAACATTTGCTTACATAGCAAATCCCTCTAAACCTTTCCTTTTATGTGTACCAAAGAGTTAACAGTACACTTATATTCAGCAAAGAAGTAATGGTACTCAAACTTTCAAAACACCTCTATTTAGACTTCCTCTATGAAGGTAATGGAAAGAGGCTTTATTCTGCAATCAATATTCCTGTTAAAAGACTTTATGGGTTCATGGGATTTTGTTTAAAAAAAACATCTCTCAGAGAAGTACCTGAATAAGAGCAGATGTTCCATTCTATCTCGAAAACGGAGACATCAAAATTACAACCCTCAAATGAAGCAAATGACAAATACTCTATTATGGTACAGAATGTTTTTGTGAATTATTTGCTTTCTTACTATTGTTCTTGGCTAACTTTTGTAAAAAATCATAAATATTAAGAAGTATTAGCAGTATTTAAAATATGTAATTTAAAAATATATTCTTTTAAGGGGCTAAACGATGTATCATGGGATTTTCTACTTTAAAACCACAAGAAAAATGTATAGTATTACAGGAGTCGTTTCCTGCTTGATTCATGGTTTGAGTCATAAAAATCAACGAAGCACTTATAGCCAGGAGAGAATTTCTGTCCTCTAAAATTCTCTCCTCTTAAATTATAAAACATTGTGAAATTATGTGTGGGAATAAGTGTTATGGGAGAAGGTGTTGTTTTTGTTTTCATTTTAAATTTTCCTCTTGATGTAGGTAAGAAGGAATACATATTAGCCTTAGACATCTGTAACATTACTAAATCTTTAGTTTTCAATAGTTATATCAACCTGTTTTATGACTTTATATCCAATCTTTTATTTTATGCTACATGAAATAAACTGATTCGTAGAAATAATTCCACTCAATTAGATATTAGATCTTCCTATCCATCTAGCTCATCCCCTCCTTTGTATGAAGAGAATGGATTGACAAAGTTACAGTTTTTCTTAAGAATGCTATATTTTATAGGATTGTTGGTGTCTGATGGACTTTTAGATTATATACTTGCAGAAGTAACTATCCCATATTAGTACCCGACAAATAATTTCTTTTATGCATTTTGCTTTAAATTAGAAATGCTTTAAGAAATCAGGAGGCCAACATAAAACCAGGTTTTTAGATGTTGGGGCCAAACTCCAGCAGGTCCAGGTTAGGTCCTACCACTCATGGCCATATGACAAGAAAGGAGATGTGTTGAAGGAAAGAGAAAGATTTCTTTAATGACAGCTATGGTAGGAGAGTACATTTTTACACATCTTAAGGGTACAGATACTAGCCACAAATAAACTAATAAGAATTGGGGGCTGGGGATGAGAAGTTATGGATTTGCACAAGTCATGGGTTAGGCCTGGTTGACCATTACTTAGTGTAGAAGCTTGGTATGTACATTTTGTCTATTCTTTTCAAGATAGTAAGAAAAAGATTGAGACTCTGAAGAGCAGTTTGTCTTTCGCTACAGATGCTCATAAGTGGATCCTTTTCTTCCTAGAGTGTATTGTAGAATGACTCTAGGAGGAAATGGCCCAGCTCAAAGAACATAGGTGTAAGCCTGGCACCGGTGGCTTGAGCCTATAATACTAGCTACTCAGCAAGTTGAGATCTGAGGATCATGGTTCAAAGCCAGCCCAGGCAGGAAAGTCTCTGAGACTCTTATTGCCAATAAACCACTCAACCACTCAGAAAACCGAAAGTGGTTCTACAGCTCCAGTGGTAGAGTGCTAGCCCTGAGCTGAAGAGCTTAGGGACAGTGCCCAAGCCCAGAGTTCAAGTTCCAGAACCGACAAAAAATAAAAATAAAAAAATAAAACAAAACAGATGTTAAGATTTGGCCATCCAGCTCTAAGTCAATTCATGAGTCTAGCAAAAGCATCTTTTGCGTGGCTTTCTTCAAAAACAGGGGATCTGTCAAATATTACTTTCCTGTTGCATTTTTCCTCTTTTATCTAGATGTAAATGTGGATATTGACTTTACAAGTTCAACATTATTTGACTTTGATTGGCAGGTAAGGTGATATGCACAAGATTTTGGGTGTGAAGGTTATATAAAAGAATGAAAAGCACTTTCTCTAAGTGTGTACTTTCTTTGCAATAGTTAATCATATCTTTCTAAGACTGGGATTATCAACCTTATGTTTCATAGAAAAGGTAAAATTTAAATCTATTTTTCAATAGAATTTTTATGTTTTAAGGTATCTTTTACAACTTGAAGTGATGAGATTATTTTAATAGTTTGTCATTCTAGCTTTCTTGTATTAATGTGATATAAGAAGAGCTGGAGCAGGATTCAGATGACATTAGAAATAAGAAAAATTGAAAAGATTCATATTTATTTCTAATAGTATTGATTTGCTGATTTCATGACGTTGTATAAACCACCACTTATCCGTTGAGCTCACAGCTCTTTTTAATACTAGTAGATATGAATCTTAAATCCTCACAGAGCCAATGAGTGTACCAAAAATAACACTATAATGGAACATACACAGGTTAATACTGTTTAAACTCTGGAGTAGTAAGGATAAAAATGTTAACCATAAGATGCAATTCTGATACATGCAACCTTCTGAAATCCATTTGTAGCTTGATAATTATTTCTGCTGTCTGAAATGAAATCAGTTTATATTTGTTTATGGTCAACAGTGTACAACAGTATTAGAATAAATTGCTTTTTATGTAATTTGACAGAAGGGAATTAGAGTTTTGTGAATTAGACTTAGTATGAGAATAGTAAATTATATTCTCCTCTCCTTGCCAAATCATCTTAAGGAGACACTGTTGAAAACTTTACTGGACCAGCAACGTAATAGGTTATCTCAGCCATGCTCCTGTAGCTCATGCCTGTAATCCAAGCTACATAGGAAGTTGAGATCTGAGGACTGCAGTTTGAAGTCAACCAGAGCAGGAAAGGTCATGAAGTTCTTATTTCCAGTTAATTAAAAAAAATTAAAAAGCTAGAAGAGTGATGTCTTGATCACAAAAGCTCAAAGACAGAAACCCAGGCCCTGAGTTCAAGTCTTGGGAGCAGCATGTGCGTGCGCGCGCGCACACACACACACACACACACACAATACATATAGATATGGATAGAAACATATATATAGAGATAGATAGATAGATAGATAGATAGATAGATAGATAGATATCATTAATGGAAAGTATGAGCTCATGGGTAAAACAAAAGAAAATCATTACTTAGTTGATTTTATACAGCATTCTAAATGATCCACTGGCTTTTGAAATATCAGGAGGAAGATACTTAATGATTGAGTATAAAGGGATACTGTGATATAAGGCTCTAGGAAGTTTGAAGTTTGATTTACATCTTCTAGTTAAACATGAAAATAAATCTATAGCCACAATAATTTCTTTGCTATATATGAACATAAACATATCTGTTTTATTTTTTTAGATATTGCTCTTCTTGTATCAAGAAAAGTTAAAGCCTGGGATGTACATTTAATTCAGTTAAGTGTCTTCTTCAAAAGCAAGACATAAAAGAATCAGCCCTACATACACATCGTTTGATGGCATAGTTGCCACCATCATTATTCCTAATTATTTTTGACATTTTGTCCATTATTCTAAGAGGCTCCTCAGAGGATAGAAATAATCAGCTGGAGATGAAGGCTAGTTAATTATCTGTATTGTATGAAAAATGTTCTGAAGTTGTAGATAAAATATTCACTATGGAAATTGGTGATAAACTCTGACAGTGAATATATATCTTACTCATAAATTTAAAAATCATTTCTGTTACTTTTTGTTTGTCCTCTCCAATTCAGTAAATTAGAATCTCACTTGCAAAAAGAAATATGCATGGCTAGTTTAAGTGAATATCTTGTTTGATATTATTTTATTAGACAATAAGTATATACAAGTATGTATTATATACTTGTATTGATATACTTACATACACTCATATTTGATATTTTGTATTATACTTTCTTGGTTACTTTCTTAGCTGGAGTTATATTTTAAATTTGTGTATGTAATAGATTTTTCTGAGTGATTATACAGACTATGTATGCATTTTGTTCCTTTCCACATTTGAAAACAATGTAAAATTTTATTCATATTGAGTTTATTGCTAACTTCGCAGGTATAATTTTTGAAGCTATTTTTAAACATAATTGTATTTTTTGTATAAAATTTGATCAAAGTGTGCCATTGGATGTGAATGTGGGTGGCCATAAGTCATTTACCCTCCATCTTTTCTAAGCTACCAGCATAAATGGGTTAATTTTTTTTTAATATGCTCACTTATAACACTGGAAATGAAATTGCTGTTTTTGGATAATGGTATTACAATGAATTGGGAAATGAATGTTTTCAACATTTGTGCTCACTGTTTTTATGACCTTTTCATCTCTCCTTTTCTTGTTTTCTTCTTTCCCACTCTACCTTTTATACTCTTTCTTTATCTCCTTCTTTCTTCCTTTTCTTAGATTTGAACCCAAGGCCTGTGCTTTCCAACCTGGCACAATACTATTAAGCCACAATACACTTTCAGTTCTGGTTTTCCATGGCTTCTCTGGGGTTGGGTTTTGCTTCTAACCAAGACACATGACTGAACCTTGATCTAGCCATTTAAAGGCAACCATTGCTAGTGCAATAGCTGAGTCCCACCTATCCTGCTTTACTCCAAGGAAATAGAGTCAAATATGGTTTTACTCCTGTACCATCCAGGAAACTTGATCTTCCCAATGAAAACCTCCCACATATCATGTGATAATAGGTGAACATTACTGTACATAGTTATGGGTTGGAAAGGGTTGAGCAAACTATTCATACAGGCCTCAAACTAGTATCCTCCTATTTTTAGCCTCCTGAGCAGCTAAGGAATGAAATGTAAGTCATCATTCACCAAGATTTTTATTTATTTGAAGATTAATCAAAACTATAAAGTGTTTGAGTTCTGAAGAACTCTGCAAATTCAATAAAATTTTCTTTGTTTTTCCCCAACTGCAATAATCACATGAACTGACCTAACATACATTTGGGAAAATAAATAGATGTTTTTAGATCCATCCCCCCGCTTCATTTCTATTTCTTTTTCTTTGAATCATGTTGTCTTTGGCTTTACTTCTTCAAGGGAGTTTTATCAGTAAAATTTCTTTGAAGAAAATGTGTGTGTATATAGGCCCAGGGCTGGTGGCTCACGCCTGTAATCCTAGCTACTCAGGAGGCTGAGATCTGAGGACTCCAGTTCAAAGCTAGCCTGGGCAGAAAAGTAATGAAATTCTTATGTCCAATCAACCACCAGAAAACCAGAAGTGGCACTGTGGCTCCAGTGGTAGAGTATTAGCCTTGAGCTGAAGAGCTGAGGGACAGCGCCCAGGCCCAGAGTTCAAACCCCACGACTGACAAAAAAAAAAAAAAAGTAAGAAAATGTGGTGTGAGTATGGGTGTGTGTATAAAAAGAGACACTGAGAAGAGAGATACACAGGCAGAGAGAGAGAGAGGACATAGAAGTAAAGGAACAATTTTACAAGAATTTGATAATCCATCTAAGGTCTGTCGCCTCGCATTGGAACATCAGATGAGTTGAAGACAGGCAGGTGGATGCAATAGGGATAGAAAGTGAAAGGAAACAAGGACAAGCTGGAAGCCACTAGCAAAATAGTCAATTCTTATTGTCTCTAACCTTCCTGATGTAGGAGTCTTGAAGAAGAAGTTGGTGTCCTTTGGCATTTTGCTAAACCTCAAACTGATCCGGCTGTCCAAAATGCTGAAGCAAATCCACAAAGGTCAAGCTTTCACAGGCCAAGTGCTATCAATCATCAATGAGATGAACCAGGAGATCAATGAGCATGGGTTACAAATGACAGCTGATTCACTTCTCTGCTGTAAGTAATGCACAAGAATTTTGATTTTGGCCCATTCAAATCAGAAACACACAAGGCCAGAAATGTTAGATATGTGACTTACCCTAGCTATGTCAATACATTGCAAAGCCACAACAAGACTCTGGAGATGAATTGCATCTCCTCCTCTGAGACATAAATGATAGAGTCGATTCTCATAAGGTAGGCCTGAATAGGTGTGGGTTGTATGATTTGTCACATGTATGACAGACAATGTATATATGGCCTGAGATGCAAAATGGTTACAGGACTTTCAGGCAGGTATATTTTCACTTCTCAGATACACAATTAATATCTATTGAATTGACTTCTTGAGGCATGAATAAATCTATTGTAATGTATAATTTAGACCCACTTACAATTTTTTTAGCTGAAGTAATCTGTGGAATACTTAATAGAATGTGAGAAGAGATGTAGTCCACATTAATGTGGTTCTCTGGTGCCTCCAATCCACATAAGATGGGAGATAATTATCTTTACTGTTCAGTTTGCTATGCCCTATAACAATTATAAAATGACTATTTATTGTTAGTATTTCCCTCAATGTGTAATAAACACATTATCAGATAGGATAGATGAATAGATAAATAGATAGATAGATAGATAGATAGATAGATGAAAATGTATCTATAGCAAAAGGTCCTATTATCAGAAAAGTAATTCAAGAAAAATAAATAAAATGTATATCAACAAAAATCAAATCCTAAATATAAAGTTGTAAATAATGATGAAATATAAAGCTAAAATACAAGAAAAAAATATGTGTATGTATAAAATATTATTGATTTCAGTCGCTAACATCTATGAGGTAAAATTGTCCTTGCTTCTCCTTTAAAGATTTTTGTGTTATCATATATTTATATACTTCATTATTGCCTACCTTCACTAAACCACAGAATATTAGAATTCAGGCTACTCAGATTTAGTATACATAAACTACAACAATGCAACACAATGCTTTAAAAGATTACTATTATCTTCCTAAAATTCATCTATATCTGTTAGCAAACACTTCAGTTTTATTTTTAATGTATACTAATTGCATAAGTTACTTAATTGTATTTTTGTGATATTTCCATGTATGCATTCATTGAATATTACACCAATAGGTCCTAACAATCCACTCATTTTTATCCTTCTGTCCCACCCCCATTCGTATGTGTCATCATCATTTTCCTACTTTCTATTTAGTTAAAATTTTCCAAAAATGTTCTACAAATGAGAGAACAGGTGACACTTCTTTTTCTGTGTCTGGTTACTTTAGGTTAACATCTTGTCCTCTGGTTTTATTTTGTTGTAAATGGAAAAATGTTATTCTTTTATGTCTTCATCACATACATATACCATCTTTTCTGTAACCATGCATCCTTTGATGGACACTAAGGCTGACTTCCTCTCTTTGCAATTGTAAATAATATGCAGGAAACATGGCTAGATCTTTGTATGATGACTTGATTTCCTTTATTTGTATAACCAAGAGTGGTATATCTTGTTCATATATTAGTTCTATTTAGAATGTTATGAAAAACCACTATGTCCTTTTCCATATCATTCTACTCATTTACAATCCCCCAAAAACTTTTTTTCCCACATCTTCCCTAGCATCCATTTTTTTAATTTAGTTTTGTTTTCTTGCTAAGATCCATTTGACTTGAGGGTAAGGTTGTGTCTTGGTGTTATTTCCATGTGTATTTCCCTGGTAGCTGAGGGTATTTAGCATTTTCTTCATGCATTTGCCAATTTTTTGTATTTCTTGACAAATATCATTTGAATCCTTGTAAGTATTTTTATTCAATGATTTATTATAATCCTGTATATTAACCTTCTGTTACATGGAGTCTGAACAAAATTTTCTTTGCTTCTATATGCTGTATCTTCATTGTTATTTTCATTTGCTACCTAGAAGATTTATATTGATATGGTTGGTTTTTATATATGTTTCCTATGCATTGAAAAAGATTGTTTTTTGGGGACTGAGAAGGTGGCTCAGTGGTAGAGTGCTTGCCTTGCATGTATGAGGCCCTGGGTTTGATTCCTCAGCACCACTTGAGTAGAAAAAGCCAGAAGTGATGCTGTGGCTCAAATGGTAGAGTTCTAGCTTTGAGTTGAAGAGCTGAGGGACAGCGCCCAGGCCCAGAGGTCAGGCCCACGACTGACCAAAAAAAAAAAAAAAGTTTCCTAGTTTCCTATTTCTTTTCTTTTCTGTAGCTATATATTCAAACATTCCTTCTATATTTCCTTCTAGTAATTTGAAAGTTATCTGTTGTACATTTATTTATTTATTTTACAGTTGATTTTTATACATAGTATGAAATTTTCAGTTTTCTGCCTGTAGATATCATTTCCTCAGAACAATTTGTTTAAAAGACTCTTATTTCATCCAAGGTATGTGTGTGTTTGTGTGTGTGTGTGTGTGTGTGTGTGTGTGAGAGAGAGAGAGAGAGAGAGAGAGAGAGAGAGAGACAGACAGACCTGTTACAAAAGAAACTTAAAACGAACTTTCTGTTAATTTGTGTGATCATTGATCATACTCCAGTCTTAACTTTTGTATTCCCTTTTTGGTTAACAAAATATGGAAACGATATATAAGAACAAATCTAATCGATTTAAAGGGAAAGGAGAGAAAAAAGCATCAGCCCCAGGCTAGTCTGAACAGTTGAAAAGGATTCATTCTGAGGATCTGAAATTTTCCTACTTCAAGCTACAATTGTATATTCTTTAAAAGGCTTTTACATTTCTGAATGGTTGCCACTTTTATATTGTTGCTTTAGACAAAGGACTTTAAGTAAATGCCTCTTCTATTGTTTGATGAATTTGAATCTAGAAGGAATAAGAAAAACTGGCTTATTTTTTCACATACTGAATTAGGTATCAGGTTATAGTAAAGTTTTGGTCAGAAATAGAGCTTATTTCCTCATGAATACATTAGATCATAGACCAAATTAGAGTTTTCTGGTTAATATTGAATGGAGCTGATCATTGATTAAAGTTTTCTGGAAAAGGCTTGTCTCAGTTTGTGATCTGCTATAAGCACTGGTATAAATAGACTCTATAAACAGGACAAATGTGATGATGCATTCTAGAGAATAGCACCAAAAATCTTGAAAGGAAAATAACAGACTTAACAGAGGGCAGTATCCAGCTGTGATTCAGTCTCCTTCAAGACCTCAGATGACCCACAGATAACTCTAAACTACTAAGAACTTTAGAATTATTCTATCTACAGTTACAGACAGGAAGTGGACTGCTATATCTGCGCATGAGCCAGTCACACTATATGAGTTCTCATGTGAAATAGTAGACAGTAAGGCCGCTCAATCAAGTACGTTGTTTCTAAAGACACCTATCAGTGTACAGCTCTCTGAAAGTAGTGCTGCCACCAGCTGCTAGATCAAGTTCTTTAATCCTAAAGAATGGTAGTACATCTGAAATCTACCATAAAATTGTGTTTGTGTTCATCTGTTCTAAAAGTCCTTTAAAATGTCTAATTGAATTCCATTAATTTGTAGTCTGAGAGACAGAAAAACTTGGGGGTAAAAAACTGACTTCTCAAGTCTTTTATAAGCTAATAAATGATATTTAGTTCATGAAAATGCAAAATTAAAGAAATAAGTAAACCTTACAGAAAATACAAAGAAGTCTAGAACAAGGATTCAAATCTGAACCAGATTTTACTGAAATAGATAAAAATGTCTACCAGTTAATAAGAATATTTGAATATGTTGTATCAAAAGCTTATCATATGTGATCAAGATAAGTGACTTCAGGATGCAGGTGATCTTGAACTTACTGGTTTTCACTAAATTAAATAAATATATATATATATGAATATATGATTTGGTAGAACTGTATGAAAAAAATGCATTCTACAATAAACTGTAGCTCAGTTCTATCAGAATTTCTGCCAAAATGGATGGATTTCATTTTTTTTATTGTAAAGCTGTTGTACCGAGGGTTTACAGTTACATGAGTACGGCAGTGAGGACATTTCTTGTCAAGCATTGCTCCCCCGTCCTTTGTTGTTCTCCCACTATCTCTTCCCACCCCCATTTCCCTCACCCTCCCCCCCCCTCCCCCCCCCCCCCCCCCCCCCCCCCCCCGCAAAGTTGTACACTTCATTTCCAATATACTGTGTTGTGGGTATCATTGTTGGAATGGGTCATCCTGTGTCCTTGTTTCAGTTCCCCTTCCGAAATTAAACAAATGTATATATAAGATGCAGGGTACCAAAATCAAGTACAGTGATAACAGGGGATATACCATAGCAGGAACAACCTACAAAGGAAACAACAAAAAAAATTACGCAGTACCTTATAAACAACAAAGCGGGGCTGGGAAGGTGGCTCAGTGGTAGAACGCTTGCCTTGCATGCATGAGGCCCTGGGTTTGATTCCTAAGCACCACGTAAGCAAAAAGAAAAAAGCTGGAAGTGGCGCTGTGGCTCAAGTGGTAGAGTGCTAGCCTTGAGCTGAAGAGCTGAGGGACAATGCCCAGGCCCAGAGTTCTGGCCCCACGACCGGACACCCCCCCCCCAAAAGCAACAACAACAACAACAACAAAGAAAGAGCTCTTGTGTCCTTATCTTGAGGTTAATTTCACTTAGAATCATCTTATATGAAAGACTTGGAAAAAATCATATTAAGTGAAGTAAACCAGACCTCCAAAAATATAAGTCCAATGGTTTCTCTCATTTACAATAATTAGAATATGTATAGGATAGTTTTATCAGATGAATAGAAAAGCTCAAAAGCTATGTACATATGATCATTTAAGATTATGATTCCATTTTAATAACTTAAAAACACTTAAAAAATTGAGAGTACTAACATGAGCCTACGAAAGTCACATCTTGAGTTACCATTTATTTCAGTATAATTTAAAATAAATATTTCAATTCATATGAGTTAGAAGAGAATTGTTAAAGAACAAAACAAGGTAAAATCAAATATTGTTATAAGATAGAGTTAAAAATTTGAAAAATAACCTGCAACAAGTCAATGAAAGTTAAACAACTAAAACAAATCTTGTTAGACCTTTTACAGTAAACCACACATAAAAATTAGTCCCTATATTTGGAAGGGAAAGCAACCAATAGCCTTTTATGAAGACACGAAGTTGCAGTAATTTATTTTCTCATAGTTACCACTCCACAGAATTATACCTTCATTGATGGCAGAGACAATGTTCTTATAAATGCAAGGAAAAAGAAGTTTGATGTTATTCAAAAAGCCACTGTTTAAAGAGTTCTGATAAGTAAAATAATTTAAGCTTTTAAAAATTTAAAGATAAAAATCAGTATTACCATTATCCTACTAGTCTTGAACTTCTGGTGGGGTAGGCTTGGGGAGAGTAGACTGGATCTCTGACTGTCATAGTCATAGATATTCAATAGTTTTTTGTTGATGTCCATGAATAAATGCATATATAATAATAAATGCAATTATAAAATGTAAATTGATAAATATTGATAATAATAAATGCATTGATAAATGCATATAATATCTTGATTAAAATATCTCTAGGAAAGAGGACAATATATTATTTTCAGCTTCCTTCTAGCCATATATACTCTAAATCATATTTGTCTTGCAAGTATGTACCATCCCCTCTTCAAAGCATAATAACAAAATTTTGCAGTTACAGAAGCCTTTAGTCTTATCTAAACGAATAATGCTGTTTTCTTTATCAATAATCTTGATATAGGGAAATGATTTGAAATTATCAGAAAAAAATTTATGCTTGCCTATAAGAAATCTTTGGTTTATTTCTCCCATAACATGGAAATAAGATTTGGTTTTGATATACTTTTAAGATAATTAAACTATGATTAATTCAATTTTAGCTCTGAAAGTACAACACAATTTAGTTGGTGAAAGATGTTTAATGTTGATAATAATATTAACAGCTGATAATAGGAGAAAAGTTTAGATTAAAAAGAATGGAAAACAGCTGTATGTTGGTGGCTCACACCTGTAATCCTAGCTACATCAGGTGGCTGAGATATTAGTATCGCAGTTCAAAGGCAGCCCAGGCATGAAAATCTGTGAGACCCACCTCAATTAAACCATTAGAAAACCAGAAGTGGTGCTATGGCTAAAGTGGTAAAGCACTCGCTTTGAGCTGGAGAGCCCAGGGACAGCACCCAAGCCCAGAGTTCAAGCCCCACGACCAAAAAAAGGAAAACAAAACATAATACAATAAATGAAGGCCAAATTAGCATGAAATTATGTGGTTTTCTGATATAAAAGAATCCAGGGAAACTGGATGTGGAGGTACATGCCTATAATCCCAGTACTCAAGAAGCTAAGTGTAAAGGATCACAGGAAGACTTCATAGGTAGCAACAATAATAAAAAAAAAAATAACAAAACAAGTAACAAAACAAAAAATAATTAAGATATAGAATCTTCACTATTTTTTTTTTGGGGGGGGGCCGGTCGTGAGGCCTGAACTCTGGGCCTGGGCGATGTCCTTCAGCTCTTCAGCTCAAGGCTAGCGCTTTACCACTTGAGCCACCTTCCCAGCCCTGAATCTTCCCATTTCTTATTACTCAGCGTTTCCTTATATCTCATTTATTCCTAAAAAGTAAACTGCTATGTGATTGGTATGAATCATTGAAGTTTATTTGTCACTCCTATTGGTTTTCTCACACTGAAACCATGATATTGGTGTCAAAGTTACACATATATTATATAAAAATGCAGTGGAACATATGTACAAACAATCTTCTTATAAATTTAAAATAAAGGTTTTAGATAATGCATCAAAGGATTTCTTAAAAATAATTGTAAGTATATAGCAGGTAATATTAGTCTTGTTTAAGCACTCTACCAGGATTTATCTATAATCAATGAATAAAAATTTGTCTCAATTGTTAAAAAAACTATGATTATGCATGTAAAATAGTAATGTTTCCCAATTGCAGAAAATTATAAGTAGTACCCAATGTTTTATTCAAGAATTCAATCTAAAATTTCCAACCGTTTACCAATCTTAACAAATAAATGGAAACTTTGTTTTTGTGCCAGTTCTGGGACTTGAATTCAGGGCTGGGGCACTGTCCCTGAGCTTTTGTACTCAGGGTAGTGCTCTACAACTTGAGCCACAGTTCCACTTCCAGCTTCATTCATTTATTTATTTTGGTGGGTAACTGGAGATCAATATCTATCTCATCGCCTTTCCTGCCTGGGCTGTCTTCAAACCTCAGTCCTTAGATCTCAGTTTATTGAGTTGTTAGGATGGCAAGTGTAAGTCACAGGTATTAGGTAGAAGGGTTTTCAAAATCAATGTGAGAAACATTAATTGAAGGGAGTATTTAAGAGTAGGATAGGTTAAAAAAATAAAGACTATCCAATTCTAAGCTTAAGAGTGTATAAGTAGAATAATACAATCATAAATTATGGCCTTTCTTTGTATCAGACAAACATCATGCATTAATAATAACAATGTATAGTAGATGGATGAAATTAGTGGGTATTTTCACAGGACAGTCATTTATTTTACAGTTAACAGAAGATTATTTTAGGATATTTTGTTATGTAGTAGATCACTTTCTGAAGCAATTTATTTTTCTTCAGAGTAATCATGAAAGAGATTGTTTTTCTATAACTTCAAAAAGGCAAGGGCTGGAGTAAAACTTGACTTTTTATCCTGACACCACCATTTACTAAATATGTGATCTCTCTTTGTTCAGTTTCCTTATCTTTAAATGAGGATAATACCTGTACCTACTCAGAGGGTTGTTGTAAACATTAAATGAGATAAATAATGGATGTAAAGCTATTAGCTCAGTGCCTAACACAAGGCAAGTCATTCAATAAATGTCTGCTGTTTTCCTGCTGTTGTGGTTGCTGTGAGGCATACAATAAAATAATAATAAAAGGAAGACTTTACATGGATGAATTTATCTTAATGTGTAATCAATGAAAAATTTATTCGTTCATTTGAAGAGCCCTGTTGAGAGCCCGCTGCTTATTAAGCATAGCACTAATGGAGTGTCAAAATAGATACTACCTGGTCTCCACTCTGAAGGAATGCCTGAGTTAGTGAAAGAAGCAGGCATATTAAACATTATTGTTATGGAATGGGATAAATCCTAAAATAGCAGTATATATAAGAATCCCTATACAGAAGCCATTGATCTTGATTTTTGAGAAAAGATACATAATTTTTATCTTATTCATGTCTTGAAAGATGATGATGACTTCCAAACAAGGGAACAGGAAGAAAGAAGTGAAGAGCCAGTTATTCTTGGCAAAGGTTCAATAAAGGTAAAAATACAGTGATGTGAAATTGTGAGATAATGAAAAATGAAAAGAAATGAGAGTGAGAGAGTGAGAGTGAGTGAGAGAAAGAGAGAGAGAGAGAGAGGGAGAGAGAAAAGAGAGGGAGACCTTGAGTGCTCTATTCTGGTAGGAAGGATCTTGAATGTGACTTGTGACTTTCACTTTGTGGCCAACATTATTGTTGCCATGTCAACCAATGTAATTATATTTTATAGATTTTCTTCAGAGGAAAAAAATGTATGCTTGAAGTATAAATATGCTATTAATAACAAATTAGGACATACTTTTCTCTAACAGAAAAAAATGGACATTGAATTTCAAAATATTGAGAAATTATTTCAGATTTCACAGGTTTGTTTGTATCTCTCAGATAAATTTGTGGGCCATCCTATTTAACAGGGTTTCTTGTTAAGTAAAATCAATATGTATTTCAAACTAGTGAAACAAACCAATATTTTTAATATACATTTTCCCACATAAGTAAGCAATTATTGCAGTTTTAAAAATATTAGTGTTTGGTAATAGTGATTTATTTACTTGTTTATCTTTTTTTTATTTAGAGAATACTTTATTAGTTTCTGTAATCAAACCCACGTAGATAAGACCTTACATATTTAAAACAGTGCATTTACCCCTGTACAAATGGAAAAAATTAAATTTAATATTTCTAGACCAATATGGCTATTAATTTCTGCACAATGCCAACTCAACACGGTAAACTGGGATACTTTTTCCAAAGTTGACAGCACAGCTAAAGTTTCCAAAATTTCAAATTATATATGTGTATATATATATATATATTTATATTTATATAAAAGGACCAAAAATAGCAGTATGTTTATCTTAAAGCTTCAAGATATTCCAATAGCCGGGCACCAGTGGCTCACGCCTGTAATCCTAGCTACTCAGGAGGCTGAGATCTGAGAATTGTGGTTCAAAGCCAACCGAGGTAAGAAAAGCCATGAAACTCTTATCTCCAATAAACCACCAGAAAACTTTAAGTGCTGCTGTGGTTCAAGTGGTAGAGCGCTCACTTTGAGCTGAAGAGCTGAGAGACAGCTCCCAGGCCCAGAGTTCAGGCCCCCACCCCCTCCAAAAAAAAGATATTCCCAGTAAAACTGGAATTCTTAGATAAAAATATCTTTACCGGGCACCGGTGGCTCAAGCCTGTAATCCTAGCTACTCTGAGGATCTCTGTTCAAACCCAGCCCTGGCAGAAAAGTCAGTGAACCTCTTATCTCCAATAAACCACTAAAAAACCGGAAGTGGTGCTGTGGTTCAAGTGGTAGAGCGCTTACCTTGAGCTGAAGAGTGCAGGGACAGCACCCAGACCCAGAGTTCAAGCCCCACGACTGACATAAATAAATAAATAATCTTCATTCTTTCTGTGTTAAGACAAAGTTACACCATTCTGCTACAGCTTTTATGATACCCTATCACATAGTTTTGAAATATCCATTTTTAAAATTTTATTTTGTGGAGCTGGGAAGATGACTCAGTGGTAGAGCGCTTGCCTTACATGTTTGAGCCCCTGGGTTCAATTCCTCAATACCACATAAGCAAAAAGGAAAAAAACTGGAAGTGGCGCTATGGCTCAAGTGGTAGGGTGCTAAACTTGAGCTGAAGAGCTGAGGGACAGCGCCCAGGCCCAGAGCTCAGGCTTCAAGACCGGACCCCCCCCCCCCCCAAAAAAAAAAGTATATATATATTTTTTGTAACTGTGACTCAAACATAACTGAGTTCCTGTAACAACATGAAGAAATTCCTTACCAAATAAGTAGCCAGTGTGAATCCTTGCTCACATTCCTGTTTCATTTGATCCTGGAATACCAGTCATAGTTGATTTGACCCTGGAAGTTTGACAAGTAACCTTAGTAATTAAGTAGATTAAATAAAGATCTCTATTCTACTTTCTATCAAGTTCTTATATGGAGTAGTATAATTTATGGGATTATACTTTATGAAGGAAAGATTGAATGGTCAAGGACTCATTATGTTTAAAATGAAGTTAATTTTTTGGAAATAAGGAGTGATGTGGAAGAACTAAACACAATAGGTAGATATATTCGTATTGGGGAGAAATTAACAAAATTATGAATGTTGTTATGGTAATGTGTAAATTTAGTGTCGGTAAAGATCTTAGATAAATATTATGCTACAATGTTTCCAGCATTGAGTGGAAACCTAAATAGGTTATTTTAATATTGGTTTCATAATAAGCCAGAAGAATAAGGCAATAGTGAACTCTAAAGCCTGAAAATAATTCTAAGATCACTAAACCTGAAAGAAAATAATATGCAAATTTACTTTTAAATTTTAAGTTTTATTTTTCTAAGATACCTAGGCATCAAACCATTACCTTATGCTTATTTCATGGTCTTTTTTGAAGTATAATTATAATGTAACTGTTAGAAATCTGAAGATGTTAGGAAGACATTCTAGCACTGTTTCTAGAAAGTGAACTACAATTCAAGATATAAAAGAATGCATGTTTAAAATGGTATGAAATTATTGTTATAGCTTTTTCTCAAAATCATTTCCATTTCAAATCTTAGGAAAAACTCCATCTTAAATACAAGAATAGTTTATTGAAAATATATAAATAAAAATATATGAACATTTCTGTAATTTACCATAAAACCAATTAAATTGTACCCCAAATATGTCTACTAGGCTTAGCAGTAATAAAATATATTAAGACAGATGATCAACATGGAAATGTTATGATGCTCAGACTATAAAATTATCATACTTATACCTTAGATTTGTGCATAATTCAGATAATTCAGTATCGTTACTTTTTACAAAATGAAGACTTCTTAAAGAAATCATTTTGTACATCAGTTTTTCCAAAATTGTAAAATGATTCCAATTTTCTTTTCCCTATATGAGAAGCATGTTCCAAACACTAAGCAATTGTGCAGTGCATACTAGTGATGCATGAGCCTTCTATCCACTAATGGCAGGAGGATGAGGTTCAGCGAATCACTTCTTCATACATAAAGCAGAAAAATAATGTTATGTACTTCCTTGGCATATTTTAATATTTGGAAAGAGCACTGGGACTACTTTTATTTCTATAGAAAGATATTGATTCATCATTTAAGTAATTCAACTTTTTCTGTGCATTATACTTTAAAAGTAAAATCACCTATGTTACCTTAAGAACTGGGAAGGCTCTGGTGGTGAAGCAGTAGTCCAATGGAGTGAAATTTATGAAAAGTTCAAGTATATTTTGAGACATTTCTAAATTTGAACAAAGTTTGATTAATCTTTTTTCATGTATCAGATATAATTCAATGAATTCCATCTTATGTTTTATATTTACTTCTAGAAATTTTTTGTCTATATAAATAATTTAGTAGGATCTTTCCTTTAGTTAAATATTGAATATATCATTCAAACCATCATTTTCATCCACTAATGTCCAAGGTATGTACTATTATTTCTATTATTTGATTATTGTATATGTTATTGCATCCAGATTGCTTTTTTCTTTTTTGTGTTGTGAAAATACTGTACAGAGGAGTTACAATTACATGGGCAAGGTAGTGAGTACATTTCTTTTCAAGCATTTTTGCCTCTCCCTTTGTTTCCCTTTACCATGTGCTTACTATTTAACTTGTCTCAGTGAGAATTGATTTTGAAATTATTCCAGTTTTTCAAGTAAACTACGTAGTTTTTAAGTGCTTATTCAAAGATGCGTAATGCTTTACTAAATTCAACAATAAGTATCTGTTTTATGTGTGCATACTGTAATCACTAGAAACTCTGCACATGTGTCATCTACTACCTGAATTCATGCACTTAATAGTGTTAGAGTTTCCAGTTAAGGGTGTATGAATGTTGCTGTTCACATAGCGAGACTGGGGAACTCCGTGTCTGGTAGGCAGAAAGGGACCATACCATGAGGATACAGACAAAGTTTATTAAAACATCATATACTTACATAGGACATAGGGGCATAGAAGGTAAGTCACAGGATAGTTACGAGACAATCACAGGACAGAAAGTTGACCTTCTTGGGGAATGTGGACGATTAGCAACCTTTAATCGGTGGTGGGAAAGACTTGTTCAAGATGATCAGAAAGACTTGTTCAAGATAGTAAAAGATGAAGGAAGGTGTAGGTGGGGCTCCATTAGATAGACAAAAGGAATCTTCAGGCATAGTTCTACACAATTAACTAGGAGGAGCACAAACGGCACTTCTTGAAAACCATCACCTGAGTCTGGCACAGGGAGCAGGACCTTTGCCCTGCATGGAGGAAGGGGCATCCCCCCCCAGAGGAACGCATGCCAGCACACATCCTCATGGCACACAGGAACTCAGATGGGGTCTTGCGAGTCGGTGCCTCCGACACATTATTCCTTGCTGTTAAGTACTTTGGTGGCACTCAAGCACTTAATAAAGGTTTGTGGTACTTTGGCTATAAAGTATTTTAATGAATCCTGATATTTTCAAGTAACACTGATATTAGACTTCAATATCTGTGAAATGATTGTTTTGTTTTGTTTTGTTTTTTTGCCGGTTGTGGGGCTTGAACTCTGGGCTTGGGGGCTGTCCCTGCGCTCTTCAGCTCAAGGTGAGTGCCCTACTGCTTAAGCCACAGTGTCACTTCCAGTTTTCTATTGGTTTATTGGAGATAAGAGTCTCAAGAACATTCCTTCTTGGGCTGGCTTTGAACTGTGATCCTCACATTTCAGCATCCTGAGTAGCTAGAATTACAGGCGTGAGCCACCGGCACCAGGTTCATTTTCATTTTTGATAAGAGAATTTGAACCTTAGACACATGAACCATGATTGACTACTTCAATATATGGGGAAATAGTAAACTATATTTCCCAGCACACCATTCATACACAGATGTTTTTAACTTAACAGGGATAAGAAAAAAAAGGTAAGTATCTAAATATTGCTATGTTCCATGAAAGTTTATTTAAAAAAATAGAATGAATTATTCTGCTCAAAACACCTGCTTTCTTGGTAGTGGTCATTAAGTGGCCTTTGTTCTAGACAGACCAACTCTATGCTATTTGTTTGATTAGCCAACAGATACAGAGCATGCCTCTTTTGATAATTATGTGTAGTTTTTCTCACCCAGCTTTATACTAAACAATTTGAGGAGGGAAGTTGTAGTGGTTTATTGATGTTTTTCTCTATATTAGGGATTTTTTTTTTTTTTTTTGCTAGTCCTGGTGCTTGAACTCTGAGCCTGGGTGTTGTCCTTGAGCTTCCTTTTGCTCAATGTTATCACTTTACCACTTGAACTACAGTGCCACTTCAAGCATTTTGTGAATAATTGAAGATAAGAGTCTCATACTTTCCTGCCTGGGCAGGCTTTGAACCTAAATCGTTGGATGATCTCAACCTCTTGAGTAACTAGGTTGCAGGTGTAAGCCATTGGCTCATGGTGATAATACTTTTTGAATATAGAATTTCATGTGCTTTGGCTTTCCAGGATAAATTTACTTATTATGAAAAAGTAATTTGAAGCTCTGATAATACAGTTCTCATAGAAGTCTTTTGTGTTGTGTAGGTACTATAGCTTGAATCCATGGTCTGGCCACCCTCCCTTGGCTTTTTTTGCTTCAGGATGGTGCCCTATCACAGAAGTGTTTTTATGAAGGCCATAGGATAGTGTTCAAATGACTCCTGTATTGTTAAGTACAACTTATGTCCCTTGTGGTGAGGCCTTTTTATAACTTTTGATAAAGAACGGCATGTATAGGGATGAAATTTTGACTTGACTCTTCTCCCCAAAATAAAGCATACTCAATTAATTCTTCAATCAAAAATACATTTTCATCTTCCTCTACTTGTGTAGATGGATTTATTTATGCAGAAGTAAAGTAATATGTGAGTGAACATCTATAGAATAGTTTATTATCAAGATGCAGCCAACTGTTGGTAGATGACAAGTTATACCATCTTCACAAAAAACAAGAAAATATTGGAAAAATTTCAGTGAAAAAAATAGAATTTACTAAATTATCATTCTTTTGATTTTTAATTAATTTTATTTAGGAATATCTTCACTGGTTCAGTTTAAAAAATATTTCAACTAAATTTTAGTCTATTTTATTGTGAGGATTATATCAGAGGACTTACAGTTGCATAGATTCACCTTCTGTCCTTTGTCTATTTTATGATTCCCCTTCCTTTCTCCAAATCAGATAAACATATACACAAGGCACAGGGTACCAAAATAAAAACAAAAATAAAAACAGTTACAACAAGAGAGAAACCAAAGGGAAAAAAGAAAAAAAAAAGAAAAAGAAAAAAGAAATAGCTACACACAGTACATTAAAAAACAAAAACAAAGGAACAAAAAAATTTCCTGTTTCCATATCTTGGAGTTCATTTCAATTAGCGTCATTTTATACAATCATATGTACATAGTTTTTGAGCTATTATGTTCCTCTGCTAGGACTACCAGAGACATATATTAATTATTACAACTGAGAAAAATCATGGAGCCTATGTTTTTTTGAGTCTGGCTTATTTCACTTAGTATGACTTTTTCCAAGTCTTTCCATGTACTTATGGATGGGCAATGTCAGTATTTCTGATTGAAGCATAAAAGCATATAGTGTATATATACCACATAGTACGCATGTACATACACAAATATGGAGAGACCCAGAAAGACACAAAGAGAGAGAAAAAAAGTAGTATGTGTGAAAAAGATTATACATTGTCTGAGAGGTCAAGTCTCTGAATTAGAAAGATAGATAATTTCATGATGTATTATTCCTGAGATAGTCTGTTTGAAAATAGTGTTTCAAATATCACATGTATGAAAAGTATTAAGTTCTCTCTGATAATCTATGTTTAATTGAAGGATATTTTTAAAAGAGCTGAATATTTATTTTACTATCTAATATTACTAGTGATTTTTATAAGTACTCAACTAAGTAATTTTAGTTTTAGAATCTAACTCTTTAAACATTTGCTTTTCTCATATATATACATGTTTTTTTTTTTAATAATTTGTGGTTTAGTCTCATTCCCTCTGTTTCTTTCTTTCTTTTCTTATTGTGAAAATACCATACAGAGGGGTTACAATTACATGAACAAGGTAATACTTTAAAACTTTGGCAGAAGGGGTAGTGTAGTCGTAGAGATGGGAGGGCAGGGATGGTGGGGGGAAAAACAAAGGAGGAGGTTACAATGCTTGATAAGAAATGTACATTTTTTACCACTGACTTTATTACACACACATATATATATATATATATAATCACATATACATATATGCCAAATTTTAGTAAATGTTAAGACCCATATTTTTTTATTATTTTCATAGCTTAATTGAATATTAGCCATTTATAAAATGAATATCAATATGTGTGATGTAAAGTTGAATATTCCTCCTATAGTTACATAGCAAAGCTTTTGAAGTGCCCAACAATTCATAGTTAAATACATTGTGCATATTATTACAATAGACTATCATAGATGGAAGATACTTGTTACATAGTATTAAGAAAATCTAGACAATATATACATAAGATATAGATGACAAGATATATTTACATGTGTATATGTATACATGACTCCAATTTACAATGCACATGTACAAAAAACAAAATACATTAATATATAAACCAGCTGTTGTCTATAGATACAAAATTACAGGCTTGTCATTCTATCTATGGCACCATCACTGCTACTGCCAAGAAACTAAATATTTAGTGAAGAAAAATAATTATCTTTATATTATCTCTATCCCCATCTGCTCCACTTGTTCTATAGAGAAAGCAAGAAGACAGATGTATAAGCAGGATTTCACTCTACAAATATTAAATATTTAACTAAAATTGTATGCCAAATAATTTATGCAGAAACTTGGGTTTATATGCCTTAACTACACCTCATTTCTCAGCTTACACTTATTTTTTTTTCTCTTATGGATAGTCTTTTAATTATATCCATGAAGATGAATTTACTTTGTATAAAGCTTTGTCCTAAATGACTCACTAAAGCGATTTTGTTTTTCTGGATATTATTGGTTCCTTTACATTATGTATGCCACTACAACATCATTCTTTTGTTAAAATTGTATGTAATTCCATTAGCTTCTTCTCATCACTGTAATATAATGCCAAACAGAAACAACTTGAAGGAAGGATGATTTATATGGCCCACAATTTCAGAGTAGTCAGCTGCTCATAGCAGACAGGATATAGTGGAACACAATGTTTCCCATCACAGTAACAATTCAGCTGAACAAAATAAAACTTTCAGGAAAAGAGATGGTAGACAAAGTTTTAGCTCCCATGGACATACCCCTTGTAATCTTTCTCCTTCTAGGACCCAACTCTTACTTTATTGCCAATAAAAAGCTACCATACCAAAAGCTAACCAACAAATGATTAGTCCTTTCATTAGGTCAGAACTTTAATCATCTGTATAAACAATGCCACAGATAAACCCAAAGATATGCTTTCCTAATTTAGGCATTTCTTAATGCAATCAAGTTCACAAAGAAAAGTAACCTTCACAAATCTTCCACTTGTCAGTTTACCATCCAAACACTTTTCCTTAAACTAAAATATGAACCAGTTTCACCCAAAATATAAGATCAATCCACTCTATCCCTATGAGTCCTCATATTTCTTTTTTTTTTTTTTTAAATTTTATTTTATTTTATTTGAGAACATACTGTACAGAGGGGTTACAATTACATGGTAAGGATAATGCATATATTTCTTACCAAGCATTGCAGCCTCCTCCTTTGTTTACCCTTCACCTCCCTTCCCAGCCTCCCCCCTCCCCCCCCACCCAATCATACATCCCCCCTCCACCCCCTCCGACATTGTAAAGCTGGTTTTGACATGACATTTTGTACTTCTCATTGTTGCAACAGGTCCACCTGAATCCTTAAACGACTTGTTTGTCCCCATCTCCTCCACATGTTATACTGACATCAAATATAGTGAAAGCAGGGGTTACACTGTGGGGGAGGGACATACAAAGCAACCAAGAAATAATTTTATAAATGCGTTAGAAATACATGCATGAAAGAAACAAAAACATTAAAATACATATTTGAGGGTTCGTTTTCCTAACATCACATTCTCTGACTTTTTCCGCTTGACTCATACCTATACTAGATATTGCAAATAAGGGAAACCATGGGACCTATGTTTCTTTGGGCCTGGCTTACTTCACTTAATATAATTTTTTCCAAGCCTTTCCATTTCCTAACAAATGGGGCAATGTCATTCTTTCTGATGGAGGCATAGAATTCCATTGTGTATATATACCACATTTTCTTGATCCATTCATCTATTGAGGGGCATCTGGGTTGGTTCCATATCTTAGCTATGGTAAATAATGCTGCAATAAACATAGTTGTGCTGGTAGCTTAAGTGTGGTCTTTTTTGTAAACATTAGGGTAAATGCCCAAAAGTGGGATTGCTGGGTCATAGGGGAGTTCTATGTGAAGTCTTTTGAGGAACCTCCATACTGCTTTCCAAAGTGGTTGAACAAGTTTACATTCCCACCAACAATGAAGTAAGGTTCCTTTCTGTCCACATCCCCTCCAGCATCTGTTGTTGTTAGAGTTCTTGATTTTTGCTGTTCTAACTGGAGTGAGGTGATATCTCAATGTTGTTTTGATTTGCATTTCTTTTATGGCTAGGGATGTTGAACATTTCTTCATGTGTCTATTGGCCATCCTTCTTTCTTCTTCAGAGAAGCTTCTCTTTAAGTCTTTCGCCCACTTACTTATTGGGCAGTTGTTTCTTTGAGGATTTGTTGTTGGGTGGTTTAATTTTTTGAGTTCCAAGTATATTTTAGATATGAGACCCTTGTCCGTTGTATGGCTAGTAAAGATCTTCTCCCAGTCCGTGGGCTTTCTATTGATCTTGCTAGCTATGTCATTTGCCCTGCAGAAGTTCTGCAACCTTATACAATCCCATTTGTCCAAACTTTCTTTGATTTGTTGTGTTTCCGGGTCTCTATTCAGAAAATTTCGGCCTGAGCCAAGGAGACCCAGGGTTTCTCCTATTCCATCCTGTAATGTTTTCAGAGTGTCTGCTTTGAGTTCAAGGTCTTTGATCCATTTGGAGTTGATTCTGGTGCAGGGTGATATATAAGGATCTAGCTTTAGTTTTCTACATGTAGTTAACCAGTTTTGCCAGCACCATTTACTGAAGAGGCTGTCTGTCTTCCATTTTATTGTTTTAGCTCCCTTATCGAAGATTAGATGGCTATAGGTCTGTAGGTTCATTTCTGGGTTTTCAATTCTATTCCATTGGTCCTGAGGTCTGTTCTTATGCCAATACCAAGCTGTTTTGATTACTATGGCTTTATAGTAGAGTTTGAAATTTGGTATTGATATTCCTCCAGCAGTGTTCTTTCCGTTGAGGAGCGTTTTTGCTATTCGGGGTCTTTTATTGTTCCATATGAATTTTTGGATTGCCTCTTCTATTTCCTTGAAGAATGAGGGTGGAATTTGGATAGGTATTGCATTGAATTTGTAGATAGCCTTGGGAAGTATTGCCATTTTCACGATGTTAATCTTTCCAATCCAGGAGCATGGGAGGATTTGCCATTTTTTAAGTTCTGTGTTGATTTCCTTTTTCAAGTTTTTAAAGTTTTCATCATAGAGGTCCTTCACTTCTTTAGTTAATTCCTAGGTATTTTATTTTTTGTGGGGCTATTACAAATGGAGTTGCTTTCCTAATTTCAGCCACACTTTTCTCATTGTTGGCATACAGAAAAGCCATTGATTTTTGGGGGTTAATTTTATAACCTGCTACTTTGCCAAAGTTTTGAATCAGCTTGAGTAATTTGGGAGTGGAGTCTATGGGATTCTTTAAATACAAGATCATGTCATCTGCAAAGAGGGAGAGTTTTATTTCTTCTTTCCCTATTTGGATCCCCTTTATGTCTGCATCTTGTCTTATTGCTGTAGCTAGGCATTCTAATACTAGATTGAAGAGAAGTGGAGAGAGTGGGCATCCTTGTCTTGTTCCTGAGTTAAGAGGAAATGGCTTTAGTTTTTCACCATTGAGTATAATGCTGGCTGTAGGTTTGTCATATACAGCCTTTATTGTATTGAGGAATGTTCCATGGATTCCTAATTTTTCCAAAACCTTCATCATAAAGGGGTGTTGGATCTTGTCGAATGCTTTTTCTGCGTCTATTGAGATAACCATGTGGTTCTTATTCTTGCTCCTGTTGATGTGATGAATAATATTAATTGATTTCCGTATATTGAACCAGCTTTGCATCCCTGAAATGAATCCTGTTTGATCGTGGTGTATGATTTTTTGGATGAATTGTTGAAGTCGGTTGGCCAAAATTTTGTTGAGAAGTTTTGCATCAATGTTCATCAAAGAAATGGGTCTATAGTTCTCTTTCTTTGATGAGTCCCTGCCTGGTTTTGGGATGAGGGTTATGATGGCTTCATAGAATGTGTTCGGTAGTGAGCTTTCTCTTTCAATTTCATTGAAGAGTTGGAGGAGAATTGGTGTGAGCTCTGCTTTGAAGGCCTTGTAAAATTCCGCTGTAAAACCATCTGGTCCTGGACTTTTCTTAGCTGGGAGGTCTCTTATTGCTGTTTCTATTTCAATGCTTGATATGGGCCTGTTAAGATAGTTTACCTCATCTTGGTTTAGTTTTGGCATGTCAATATTTGCTAGGAAGAGGTCCATTTCTGTCAAGTTCTCAAACTTATTAGCATAAAGTTTTGAGAAGTATTCCCTTATAATGTTTTGAATCTTGGTTGTTTCCGTGGTGATGTTAACATTCTCATCTCTGAGTTTATTAATTTGGGTGTGTTCTCTTCTTTTTCTGATAAGATTTGCTAAGGGTCTGTCAATTTTGTTAAGTTTTTCGAAGAACCAACTCTTTGTTTTGTTGATTCTTTCTATAGTTTTTTTGGATTCTAATTCATTTAATTCTGATTTAATTTTGATTATTTCTTTCCGTCTACTGGATTGGGGTTTATCTTGCTGCTCTTTTTCAAGGAGGTTTAGATGTGTCATTAAATTGTTAGTTTCAGATCTCTCCAATTTGTTGATGTAGGAGCTCAGAGCTATAAACTTGCCTCTGAGTACTGCCTTTGCTGTGTCCCAGAGGAGCTGGCATTTTGTGTGTTCATTTTTGTTGAATAGCATGAACATTTGAATTTCCTTTCTAATCTCTTCCATGACCCACTCATGATTCAGCAGTGTGTTGTTCAGCCTCCATGTGATACCGGACTTTCTTTGGTGGCTTTTGGTGTTGAATTCTAATTTTATTCCCTTGTGGTCAGAGAGAATGCAAGGTATAACTTCAATGTTTCTGAATTTAGACAAGTTTGCTTTGTGGCCTAAAATGTGGTCTATTTTAGAAAACGTTCCATGTGCTGCTGAGAAAAACGTGTATTCTGATGCTGCTGGGTGAAATGTTCGGTAAATGTCTGTTAAGTCTAGTTGATCTATGCAGCTGTTTAGATCTGCGGTTTCTCTGTTGAGTTTTTGCCGAGTTGATCTATCTAGTGGGGAGAGTGGTGTGTTAAAATCCCCAACAATTAATGTCTTTGGATCTATATGGGGTTTGAGGGAAAGTAGTGTTTCTTTGATAAATTTGGGTGCTCCATTGTTTGGCGAATAGATATTTAGAATTGTAATATCCTCCTGAAGGAGAGATCCTTTAATTAGTATGTAGCGACCTTCTTTATCTCTTTTCACGAATTTTAATTTGAAGTCTATTTTATCTGATATTAGGATTGCAACTCCCGCCTGTTTATGGGGTCCATTTGCTTGGTAGATTTTGTTCCAGCCTTTAACATTGAAAAGGTGTTTGTTTTTACGGGCAAGATGTGACTCCTGCAGGCAGCAGATAGAAGGGTCTTGTTTTTTAATCCAACTAGACAGTCTATGTCGCTTAATTGGAGAGTTCAGTCCGTTAACATTAAGAGATAGGACTGAGAGGTATTTGGGAGTTCCTGCCATGTTATCTCCCTTCTTGGGGGCTGCGAAAACTGGGTTCTTCCTATCGTTCTTGGGTTCTCAGTTTGGGTGCAGTTTCTTGGCCTTTATTGCGGTCTTGTTGGTTTTCTATGTGTAGGACATCTTTAAGAATCTTTTGTAGGGCTGGTTTGGTGGAGATGTATTGTTTCAATTTTTCTTTACTATGGAAGGTTTTTATTTGGCCTTCAGTTATGAAGGAGAGTTTAGCTGGGTACAGTATTCTTGGTTGATAGTTGTTTGTTTTTAGGGCATGGCATACATCATTCCAGGCTCTTCTTGCTTTGATTGTCTCTGCTGAGAAATCTGAGGTGATTCTAATTGGTTTCCCTTTATAAGTGATTACCCTTTTCTCTCTGACAGCTTTAAGGATCTTTTCCTTGTTCTGAGTTGATCCTGTGTGGATTATAATGTGGCGGTGGGATGTCCTATTCTGGTCTGGTCTATTTGGGTTTCTAAAGGCTTCTTGTATCTGGACAGGCCTATCTTTTTGCATGTTTGGGAAGTTCTCTGCTAGGATCCTGTTAAACAAATTTCCTAGACCATTAACTTCTGTTTCTAGGTGCTCCTCTACACCAATTATCCTTAGATTAGGCCTTCTGATGGTGTCTTCCAGGTGTTGGATAGATCTATCATATTTCTTGGACTTGTCTTGGATGGTTGTATGTTCTTTCTCTATAATATCTAGGCTGTCTTCAATCCCTGAGATTCGATCTTCTGCATGGTCTAACCTGCTGTCAAGACTCTCTACTTTTTTTTTTATCTCTTTTCCTTCTAGTTGGTCAGCTTTGATGGCTTCAAGTTCTTTGTTGAAGCTCTGTTTTAGGTCTTGTATGAATTTCTTTACTTCCTTAATTTGGTGTTCAGTGTTTGTCCTCAAATCGCTTAGTTGATTGGTTATGGTTTCTTTGGGCTCCCATTCCTTCTGTTGGGTTCCATTCAGCATTCCCTTTGTGGTCTCCCTGACTTCCTTCAGCTCTTTGTTAATGGATTCCATGAATGCCTTTAGTGATCTTTGTGTGTTCTCTACCTGGTCTCTCAATTCCTGTATTACTCTTTGATTAGCTTCCTCCCGTTCGTGGGATTCCTGCAGATCTCTTTGAGTATTCTCAGCCTGCTCACGCCATTCCTCCCTTTCTCTTTAAGTATTCTCAAGTTGTTCACGCAAATCCTGTATCAGTTTTTGAGTAGCTTCCTCACGCTTATGATATTCCTGTATAAACTTCTGGGATGCCTCCTCTCTCTCCCTATCACGCTCATACAGAGTCCTTTGTACATTGTCAAACTTTTCATTTATCATGTTTGCCACCAGTGTTTGTAGAGCTGTTTGGGAACTCTCCTCTGGATTATTCATTATCTGTTCTAACCCCTGATTATCAAGATTGGGAATTGAGATACCCGAATTTGCCATTTTTCTTGTGTTTTTCCGGCTTACTCTGCCCATTTGAGATGAAGATAGCACCAGTTTTGTGCTAGAACACTATCTTAAGGCAACCATCAACCAAAGTTTGCATTTGTACAGTCAATAGTCTACAGATACAATCTAGTTCAACAGATACATCTATTCGACATCAAACAACTATATGTTAAACGGCTTCGAACCGCAGAGAAGAATTTGGAAAACCAGAAATTATTAGGGTTAGGGAGAGATGTGGGTAAAAAATAGGAATAGATTGGTGTGGGGAGGCACAGGGAGAGTTAACTATGTCCTAATCACAATGCAGGAAATAGGTTGGGTAGGATGCAAGGAGAGAGAGAGAGAAAAAGAAGAAAGGGAAAGGGGAATGAAAAGAGACCAGAAAAAAAAAGAAACATAAAAATTGATGTTATTTTAGAGATTAAAGGACCATCTATTTATAGAGGAATATGAATATGTTGAGAGAAAGGGAGGGACATAGAGGAGATGTGAAAAACTTTAAAAAAATGCTTAAAATATTATATAGGTATAAAGAGGTAGTACTGCTATTAATGAATTTAAGTCTCAGAGGTTTTGAATTGAGTAATAAGTTTGTGGATTAAGTGTGTACACAATGGGGGATAGGGTCTACTGGTTAACTACAGGTTTATCTGAGGATGTGCAGGACAAGAGTTAAGTCATATAAAGAAGAACAAAGAGGAAAAGATGGAAAGGATAGGAGAGTGAGAAGAAAAGATCAGAAATTCAGTAGAGCTAGACAAAATACAAAAAGATAATTAAGAATGAAAGAAAAAGAGAAAGAAGACAAGAAAAGAAAGGAAAACACACATTCACGTATTCCTAAAATAAAAATTATAAGAGGAGAAAGAAAAAAAAAAGTTAATGGAGAACAATTATTTTTTCAGAAGAGGCAAAAATTAAAGATTAATAAAAGTTTTAGAAAAGCAAAAAACATTTTTTTATATATATAAGGTAACATAAGACGAAAAAAAAAGCAAAACAAAAAAAGAAAAAAGAAAAGAAGAAGAAAAAAAAAAAGTTCTTTGATTTTTTTTTTTTTTTTTGGGAGGGGTGGGAAGAGTCCTGTATCTCCCTTTTGTCTGTAACCAGAGTCTGGTTGGAGTCTCTGGTCAGCTTGAGGTCCTGTGGCTTGATTGGTTTCTTAAGTCAGTTTGTTGGAACAGGCAGAAAAATGCTCTGCTTTACCCAAGATTTTGAGATCCCCCTCCCAGGTTAGTTTACTGGGAGGGTGATCTGCTTTGAGAATCACAAAAGAGGGGGATGCAGTGATGAGGCTATGTTCTGGGTAGAGTTGAGGCCTTTCTACAAACAGTAGCTTTTCCCTGGGGCTATTTTGTGAAAAAAAACTCACAGCACCCAGCCTGGAGCCATTCTCAGGGTTTCTGTTTTTCAATTGATTGTGGTGGCTGCTAGAGGGAGGGGCAGCCTCTGGCTCTGGTTACCTGGTGAGGAGAGCCACTCCAATGGCTGGCGCCTGAGCTGGGTGACTTTTCCCTGGATGGAACTGAGTCTGTGAGGTCACTTCGCCGTTAAGTTCTTGTGACCTGCTAAATGACTCGTTTTATTCCAAGGCCTGAGCTGGAGCTAGCCGCTCCTCCGAGCTTTGTCGGTATCCAAGATGGAGATCACCGGTGCTGGGGGGGGAGGGGTGGCCTTCCCTCCTCTGCTCCCAGAGAAGGAGTGAGGAAGTCAGGCTTCTACTCACGCCGAGTCTTGTATCCTGGGTCGTCTCTGGTCTGCAAAGTGCAGGATGAAGTTGTCCGCTCCTTGTCCGTTCTTGCTGGTGTTGAGTAGAATCCGCTCGTCCGCTGAGTCTAGCTCCTTCGTCCCGGACTGTGTCTCAGGTGTGTCCCCGCGGCGGCGGTGGTCGCTGCCGCAACCCTGCCGCCGCAGCAGCAGCTGCTGGCAGGCGCTCAGATGTGTCTGCTTGGCTTCCCCTCTCTTGACTAACTCTCTGTCCTGTGATGGCACACTTGGTGTGATTCTCTGGCTTGGGACTGTTCACTGGAACTCTGAAACTGTTTTCTATGCAAGAGCTTGTCCAGATTCCAGCTTCTCCTCTGCCATCTTCCCGGAACCCCCCGAGTCCTCATATTTCTAACAGTTCCAATATTTTTCAAAACTTCAACCAAAAAGACTTCTCTGAGTCATTGTTATTTCTTCTTCTGAGAAGACTTTTTAACAATATTTTATTTTATTGAAAAGGTGCTATACAGAGGGGTTACATGTATATGAGTAAGATAATGAGTACATTTCTTGTCTAACGTTGTTATCCACTCCTTCATTTGTCTCCCTCTATCTCTTCCACCCTTACCTCGCCCCGAAATTGTAAAGTTAATTTCCAACATGGTGTCCTGTGATCTAAATTTAGCTCATTAATCATCCTATTGAGTTGGTTTATTGAATATTTTTTGTTTGTGTGTGTGTGTTGAGGCTCGAACTCAGGACCTGAGCACTTCCCTGAGATTTTTTTTTTTTTGCCAGTCTTGGGGCTTGAACTCAGGTCTGTCCATTGTCCCTGAGCTCCTTTTGGGCATGACTAGTGCTCTACCACTAGAGCCTAAAATGATCCTTCAGGACCACCGCAGAGAACCACGCAGAGGCAGGCAGGCACAGGAGAAACATTATTGTAAGGTTTATTAGAGGGGCCATATCTCCTTGGAAGAAGAAGCACAGAGCATCTGCCCCCATCCAAGTGGCTAGTCAGTCTGGCAGGAAGTGAGGGTGGAAGTGAGGTTAAAATGCTTGGGTGGGTCTTGGCTAAGAGAGGGTGTGGCCAGCTGTAGGTTGGGAACTCCAGTATAGAGAAGAGCTCAGGTCTGAGTGGAGCTGAGGACCAAAGTTGAGGATAATACTAACAGATCCATAGCACCACTTTCGCCTTTTTCTGTTTATGTGGTACTGAGGAATCAAACCCAGGGCTTCATGCATGCTAGACAAGCACTCTAACACTCGGTCATATTCCCAGGCCCTGCATTAGCACTTTGAGCCACAGTTTCATTTCCAGCTTTTGGGTGATTAATTGGAGATAAGAGTCTCAGGGATTTTCTTTCCTGGGCTGGCTTTGAACTGCAACCCCTCGATCTTAGCTCCTCCAGAGTACCTAAGATTACAGGAATGAGCCACTGATATACAGAAAGAATTTATTTTTTCCTGTTCTCTGTATATTCTGGATCGTAGGCCATTGTCTGATGTGTAGCTGGCAAAAATATGCTCTCATTCTGTAGACTGGCTTTTAGCTTGTTGACTATATCTTTGGCTGTATAAAACTTTTTTGTTTGATGCAGTCCCACTTATCAAGCCCTAGTGTTAGGTTAATGTGCTCCCTTCCCATGGCTTAACACTCTTCTTCCTCTTTCCATAGCTTATCATTTCCCTTTCCTTAGGCAACACTATGCTCATTTAGTAAAGCCTCCACCCCCCTTTATCTTGGGATGGCACTCCTGTGAGGCAGCCTCTACTTTATAAGGCACCAAGATCCTGTTAGAGTAACCTTCAGTTCTGGGCGGCTCCTTATATACTACTTGGGCAGAAGCCATAAATCCTAACCCACCACGATGAAGCCCCTGGTCCTCATGCCCACACCAGGATCTCCATCTCCACCTCCTAGCCCCTTCTAGCCTCTCCTAGGCTAGCTTGACTTCAGACAATAGCTAGCACTTCTCACTTCATCTGTCATGAGAGAAATGGGTTTTGCCAGTCCCTTTACTGGCAATAAACCTTTTCTTTGTTCTTTGTACCTGGATGTCTGCATAGTTTTCTGGCAAAATCTAATATACTCTTAAAACACCTAATGTTTCCCCTATTCTTTCCTGTAATAGTTTTGTGAATTCAGGTCTTATACTAAAGCCACAAATCCATTATGAATTGTATGCAGGGGCATACTGTTGAAAGCTTAGAGTACTTGAGGCAGCGACCATTTGTTGCTTGTTTCAGAGCAGAGCAACACATGGTGCTAAACCACCTGGTTGTGTGTCTTTAGAAGACCTGCAAATCCTTAGCTCGGGGATCTCCTCCTAGGCTCCGCTGTGTCGGAGTGTAGGATTAGGCCAGAGCTGCAGCCCGTTTAAATAAAACCATAGAACAGCTGTGGACTGTAGACTCTCAGTGGTCTTCTTGGTGAGGGTCCTGCGACCTTGGCATAACATATTAGTGGGGGCTCGTCCAGGATCCCCTCAAAGACCCCCGAGACTCAAACTCCAAAGGTAAAACAGCATTGTCTTTGTTAATTTGTCTTGTCCTGTCATTTGTGTTTTACTTTCATTTTCCTTTGTGAGGTTGGCCGCTCCAATTCATAAAGGGTTGTCAAAGTGGAAGTGCTTGCATGACAACCCTGGAGGAACTGGGAGATGTCCCTGATACTCTTGTGGGGCGGGATCCTTGGAACCCTGCCGTGTGAATTGTGGGGTGGGGGTCAGTTCGGTGTTGGGCCGGAACTGACCAAGAGGGCCTCCTAACCAAGGTCCAACTCTCCCACTGTGGGTCTGCTCCTTCTGCTGTAGGGCGTGGGTCAGAGTGGAACCCAGCCATGACAGGAGTCAGTGGAGCAATTAGGGAGATCTCCACTTCGTAACTGTCAGGCCTGCAAGTGTTTTGTTTGTACTGTTTATTGTTTTTGGACTGTAATACAGGACAGGACTGGAAACCATGGGCACCACTCCATCTATCCTCCTAGACTTAAACTGAGAAAGAGGAAAAGAAAAGGTACCTCCTAGTTTTTCAGAGAGATAACTTGGAAGAAGAAATGTTTCCTCTCTCATACTCCCCTTCCCAGGTTCCTTTTGCAGAACCTGAGAATGATCAAGAGGAGGAGGGAGCTATAGAACCCTGGGCACCTGCCCTTAAGGTTTCTGAGGGGCCAGTCACTCAACTACGCCATGGCATCAACCCCCCTTCTAATGCAGCTGTTTTTTCCTTACGCGCAGTAGGTCCTGTGGATGTGGATGGTCAACAGCAACTCCAATATTGGCCGTTTTCTACCAGTGATCTATACAATTGGCGCACCCAAAATGCCCCCTTTTCTGAGAAACCCCAGGATTTAATTTGTTTGCTTGAAACTATTCTCTTTACTCATCAGCCCACTTGGGATGATTGCAGTCAGCTTTTACAGGTCCTTTTTACCATATCTGAGAGAGATCTTATCTGAGAGGTAACCTGGAAACATATCCCTAGGCCCACAGGAGCGCCCATCATGGATCTTGCCCTGATCGCTGCCTATTTTCCTGAGATCCGACCAACATGGGACTACAATACAGTTGAAGGTAGGGAGCAACTCCTCATCTACTGCCAGGCTCTGTTGGCAGGTCTCAAGGCAGCAGCTTCCTGACCTACTAATATGGCCAAGGTTTATGATGTTAGACAGGGAGGAAGTAAAAGTCCGGCAGCATATCTTAAGCAGCTCATGGAAGCTTTTAGTCAATATACCCTGTATGATCTTGAGACCCAGGAGTTGGCTCAGATGATTATGTTTGCCTATATAAATCAAGCTGCACCAGACATAAAGCGAAAGTTCCAGGCTCTAGACAGACTTGGTGAAAAGTCTATTAGGGAACTAGTAGCCACGGCAGAAAAGGTTTACAATAAGAGAGAAACAGAGGAGCAAAGTCAGGAAAGGAAGGACAGAGAACATGATATTGAGCATGAAAAGAGAGACCAGGCCAAGGAAAAGAGGCCAGACTTGTTGGACTTGCCACTATTGCATGTCGAACATACCTGGTTCACAGACGGCAGCAGTTTCATTTGGGAGGAAAAAAGGTATGTGGGCACAGCAGTCACCATGGACACTGAGATAGTGTGGGCAGAAGCATTCCCCCAGAGAATGTCTGCACAAAGAGCAGAACTAGTGGCACTAACAAAAGCCCTACAAATGGGAAAAGGGAAGAGACTAAACATTTACATGACAGATGGTATGCTTTTGCCACCATGCAGGTCCATGGAGCCATTTACCAAGAGAGGGGGCTGCTGACAGCTGAGGGAATTTTAAGCCTCATCCAGGCCATATGGGAACCTGCAAATATTGCCATTATGCATTGCCCTGGCCATCAAAAGGGAACGGATTCAATAGCCAAAGCAAATAACTTGGCCGATCAGGCAGCTAAGGAGGCAGCCCTCCAGCCCAGAGTGGAAGTACTGACTCTAGTAGACCCAGGGCCACAAGCTTTGCCTCCTGAGCCTCAGTTATCCCAAGAAGATTTGGAGTGGATAAAGAAAATTCCCATGGCCTATAAACCCCCAGGCAGAGAAGGAAACAAAGACTGGTGGAAAACTGGTGAGGGGAAACTTCTCTTGCCACAAAGATTGGGCAAGGGGATTCTTAAGAGAATCCATTGGGTCTCTCACATGGGAACCCAAAGAATGTAGGACTTGCTCAGATACTCAGAAGTAAAAATTAGACAAGGAAATCAACTCATTGAGGACATTGTTAAAAATTGTAAAGCCTGTCAGCTCACCAATGCCCCCAATCAACCAGTTACAAAAGGAGCTTGCCAGGTGTGTATTGGGAAGTAGACTTCACAGAAATTAAAACTGGAAAATTTGGATATAAATATTTGCTAATTTTTGTAGACACTTTTTCAGGATCGGTTCAAGCCTACCCAACAAAGCATGAGACCTCAAACGTCATGGCTAAGAAGATCCTGGAAGAAATACTACCCAGGTATGGCTTCCCATCCACCATCGGGTTGGACAATGGACAGGCCTTCATCTCAAAAGTAAGTCAGGGAATAGCTGTGGCATTGGGGATGGATTGGAAGTTGTGTTGTGCTTATAGACCCCAGAGTTCAGGGCAGTTAGAAAGAATGAATCGGACTCTCAAAGAGACCTTAACCAAATTGGCCTTGGAGACTGGAGCAGACTGGGTATCGCTCCTTCTTTTTGCCCTGTTTAGAGTAAGAAATTTACCCTATCAGCTTGGCTTTACTCTTTTGAAATAATGTATGGACACCCTCCACCCATTATCCCTAGCCTTCAGACTGAATTGCTTACTGATTTGGATGATACAAATTTTTGTGTAAGCTTGACTATTTACAGCTGGTGCATAAGAGTATGTGGCCCCAGCTTAGAGCATTATATGATTCTGCTTCTATTCCTACCCCCCCATTCATTTAAATTAGGGGACTGGTGTTTGTTCAAAGGCACAACTTGAGATCTCTGGAACCACGGTGGAAGGGACCTTACATGGTGCTACTGGCTACACCCACTGCCCTTAAGGTGGACGGCATTGCTGCTTGGATCCACTGCTCCCATGCCAGACTGGCTGACCCCTTTGCCCTGGATGACCATGGGGAAACATGGGAAGTTTCCAAGCATCCTACCCAACCACTCCACATACGCCTCAAGAAAAAGAAAATGGACTGATTGTTATTGGTATTGTTGTTTAATAGTATGGTTAAGGTCAGAGAGGGACTATACCCATTCAAGATCAATAGCTGTTGGAGTTTAGTTTTGGGCCAGAGCCACAAGATTGTCTCAGGACCATAAGTCAAGGGAGTGGGGGGGGAAATGAGAGGTTAGAGTACTTGAGGCAGTGACCATTTGTTGCTTGTTTCAGAGCAGAGCAACATGTGGTGCTAAACCACCTGGTTGTGTGCCTTTAGAAGACCTGAAAATCCTTAGCTTGGGGTTCTCCTCCTAGGCTCCACTGTGTTGGAGTGTAGGACGAGGCCTGAGCTGCAGCCCATTTAAATAAAACCATAAAACAGCTGTAGAGTCTCACTCTCAGTGGCCTTCTTGGTGGGGGTCCTGGGCATAACATTGTAAGAACAGAAAAAAAGCACAAGGAGGGAATTCAGCAGACCAACTGTCTTTATTTGGTAGGGAATGTCTGGGAATGGTGACCAAGACTCCTTCAGCCCAAATGAAGGAGAAAATTGTGTATCCCATTACAATTAGGGTCTCTTTCAGTACTAATCAGAAAGACTGAAGTCAAAAGGCAGATGGAAGCAGGATGAGGTAGAGGCTAGGTGGGAGAGCAATCTTATTCAAAGTTTCAACAGCATCTCTAATTAATCAGGGGTATCAGTGTCAGATGTGGCCTCAGTATCAGACTCTCTTTCAAGACTAGAGGATGTTTGTTGGGGGAGGGAGTGGTGGTGATGTAAGATGTGATTCAATGAGGTGGGCAGCAAAGACAGCTCTAAGATACAGCTGTCAAGGGGGAAAGGTAAGTGCCTTAGGCTGTCAATTTGTACTGTGTAGAACTATAGTAACTGAAATACTATGGATTCAAAGGAGGAATCAAAATGCCATAATTTCTTCTTGAAGCACAAAATTTGACAAAATAAACATCAGGAAGTGGGTACTCAAAAAGGGTGGAGACACAGGGTGGCCATGGCTCATGCCTATAATCCTAGCTATTCAGGAGGCTGAGATCTGATGATCATGATTCAAAGCCATCCAGGGCAGGAAAATCTGTGAGACTCTTATCTCCAATAATCCACCAGAAAACCAGAAGTGGTGTGGTGGCTAAAGTGGTAGAGAACTGACCTTGAGCTAGATGAGGGACAGCGCCTAGGCCCAGGGTGGACTGATTAAAGGGAAAGAGGTAGACAAAGAGGAAAAGAGGGAGAAATCCAATGTATATTTGATAAAGGTAAGAAGAGTGAGGGAACGGGTGGTTAGGGGAGGGATATGTGGGAATGTTTAAAGCGGTGACATTAGTTTATAAAATAAACACTCCAATTCCAAAATGAAGAAGATAATAGACTAAGTAAAAAGGCTCAGCTGAAAGTCAGATCAAATTTAAGCAAAGCAGCCATTATATTTTATAGTTTCATGTCAAGCATCCAGAGTATCACATATAGTGCTCTCTTATGAGTTGGGCAGTCCTAGCTCTTGAAGCCTTTGCTATTGTTAGCCAATATACCCTCTTCTTCATTTCTTGTGACTTTCCTCATTCTTATCACTTCCCACGTCTTGAGGTCTACATTGCAAATAAGGAACCATCCTCACAACTTCATATCTCACACTTTCCAGGCTTCCTCACTCTGTGAACATTACCTGACCTTCCAGGAACTTCCTTTTAAATCTCAGTGGAAGCTCACACTAATCCTAATAGAGTCCTCATTCTTATTTGAAAACCTCATTCTCATCTATAAACTTGCCCTTAATTTTCTGCATTCTTAACATCATTCTGCTCTTCTGAGCTCCTGCAAAAATAATCCATCCACTTACTATGTTTTACACTTTTTCTAGTCTGGTTTTCCAAACTCAATTTGCATGTTTATTCAACACCACATGAATAATGCCAAGGTCTGCTGCCAGCTTGAGCAGTACACATGAGTCCCTTAGGACCACAGTTGTGGTGTCCCTGTATGAATGAACCTAAGTAAACACTTCCCTTGATGATACTGTGGGAATAGGGTGCCTCAGGGATGGTCTCTTCTCAAGGGAAAGTTTTTTTTAAATGAGTTTTTAATGTTGTATCCTGGAGCCTACAATCAGTGATTTCTGGCCAATTCCTTTGATGCCTTCTAGGCATTGTTTCTGTTGTTCCAATGCAAAGTGGTTGGCTACTTTTAAAATGGTACTCTTTAGTAATAACATTCTTCTCCTTTTCTGACCAGACATTTCTGACCAGTTTATTTTTCCAAACAACTTGCCCTGTGTTGCTGCCAAAGTTCACTGTAAAATCTGGTTAAAAGTAAGCAACATAATCATGCCACAGCCTGAATGCTATTTTGTATTAAAATTTCTTCTATAAAATCAGTTCATCATCATCATCATCATTTTATTGTTATCACTGTTAACTACTATTATTACCATTTGGCAGTACTAGGTTTGAACTCATGACTTCATGCTTACAATTTGGGTGTTCAGACACTTTCAACCACTGACCTATGCCAGTTTTTTGTTTGTTTGTTTGCTTTATTGTTGTTGTTTTTAATATACTACTTGTTTTTACGGTAGGCTTTCAATTTATGCTCTGGCTGATTTCTAGAACACCACTCATCAATTTATTGAGAAGCACATTCTACCACACCCAGTTTACTCTGCAGAGAGAATCTTACTAATTTTTTGTTCTCAGATTAGCATGGAATTGTTATCTTCCAGATCTCAGCCTCTCAGGTAGCTGAGATGACAGGCATGAACAACTGTTACCAACTATTTGTTGAGAAAGAGTCTTGTGAACTTTGTGCCTATGCTAATCTTGAACCTTATTCATGCAGACTCAGTCTTCTTCACCATTATATTATAATTGAGAATTTCCAAAGAATGAGAATACAGTCAATATATAGTGATACTGTGATATTAACACTGGTTTTTCAGTTGAACAAAATGAAGGTTTAGGCAGGTGAGGATTGAAGGGGAGTAGTTTTTCAGAGATAACTATGGGTGAGTCTAATGTTATAGAAGATTTGGCTGAAGAAGGAAGAGATGAAGGGGAAGTAATGGTTGCAAAGAGGGAAACAGATGAAGGATGGAGAGCTTATAGTCTATATCACAGAAAAAAATCAAGTTAAGAGTCTGTGCATCAGACCTCTTAAACAGTAATATTACCTACATTAAAAATCAGTTGTAGGCATTCGCCTATTTAAAACACCTTTATTTGGGGGTAGAGAAGAATATTAATGTTGAAGAAAAGGAATTTAGGATGTTTGTAACTGATGAATAATTCAGTTGTAAGAGGTCATTTGAGCCAGTGCAAAATAAGACAAAAGGGGGGAAAAGCACCCAAAACCAAAACCACAACAAGAAACAATATAAATTCAAGTACAAACACAGAATATGGGAAATTACTATTATATATTATTATATTATTATTATACTTATTTGAAATTGAAATAAGTGGATTTAGGATTTTGTAGTTTTCTTTCTCATTTAGTTTCAACTGCTAGAAACTAAAATTCTGTGATTGTAAAATTCCTATTCCTTTAGAATATTATAGGAATTATGACCTTAAAATATATACAATGCTTACATATAAGCCCCTAAAAGTTCAATATTAACAGTAATATCTCTATGTAACTGAGAATAACAGCTTGAGGGTTGTCACTGTTATTGGAGATAAGTAGTGGCTATGGATAGGAGGAGTTTAATGCAAAACCACCCACACATTTAGTACATTGCTGATCATATTATTGGCATATCTATATCACATCTGAAAATTTTTTTTAAAAGATCAGTTTATCGCTTTCTTTGAATGTTTGGTTTAAGATTTAGGTATAACTATTTAAATGGTTAATGGTATTATATTGTTAGTAAGATTTACTTTGGTTCTACAAATATATTTTAATTTATTACAGTCTTGGTCAAAATATACTTTGGCAATTCTTTTCTAGCATTGTGTTAAATTTGTAATATAATTCTCTTTTTCAGGTGTTTGTATTTTTTTATAAACCTTGTGTTACATAAAGGTGACCCATTCTGTCATGTAGCTCATTTAAACACCTTCCAGAGAAGCTATATATTTCTATTTAGTAAAATAGTGAGTGTTCATTAGAGCATCCTAAGTCAATCCTAATTAGTATGTGTGCTCTCTGTAGCATAATTGTTTATATATGTTTTATAAATGGAAACCAAAATTCCAAAGTTATACAAAAGTGAATTGATATTAGAAAAAAGACATACACATATCTTTTAGGTGTTATTTGGGGCAAATATGCAAGGAAGTAGTAGGTGGTCAGTCATTAAAACGTAAAAGAACTGTGCATTGGTGTCTCAAGACTGTCATCTTAGCTGCACAGGAGGCTGAATCTGAGGATTACAGTTTGAAGTCAACTAGGGCAGAAAAGTCCCTGTGAGACCCTTATCTCCAATTATCTACCCCAAAACTGGAAATAGAGCTGTGTCTTAAGGCTTTAGTGGTAGAGCACTAGCCTGGAGCACAAAGATGTTCAGGGACAGCACCCAGGTTCTAAATTCAAGTCTTACAACTGACAAAAAAAATGTAAAAAGGAAAAAGCAGTGTGAATATCCTGCTATTTTATTGCAGAAGATTTTAGTGAAAAACAAAACTATGAAAATATTAAAGAGATAATAGAATTATATAGGAGGAATAAATTATGTGCTCTATATGTTTTCTATGTATTTGAAAAGCCTTGTTGGGTACATGAATTGTGGGAGAGGTATAAAATTCATTCAGTGGCAAAATTAGGTTCTCTTAAAAGATAATCTTGTGTATCACAATGTCCTACATGATTGCATTTACTACTCTGACTACTAACATCTATAATGAATTATCTCAGTAGAAGAAAAGCAAAGCTATTAAGTCAAATCTAGTCCAGGCTTTAGCCAATTTGCCTGTTCAAATAATACATATACATAATTGTATGATGTGTCAAGACCCTTCCTCCTCCTCCAAATTCCACTTTCAATGTTTTCCCTGTGTGTAAACTAATGTATAGTTAAAGATGTATCTAACAAGGGCCTCTCACAGTATTTGCTGAATTTTAACCCATAACATAAGCTGCCACTTCAGCCATAGGGAAGTATTTTCTATTTGATGAAATCCTCATTTCTATAAATCTTAGTGTTTTTCTAGATTTTTCTTCCTTTCTGAACATTAGGCAAATTTGAAAAGATTTTTCAAAGTTTTCTCAGAATATATTGGCTCTGGATAAGTTCTATGACCACACTTCAGGCCAATTCAGGTCCTTCTACTACAAGGTATTCATTAAAATACTTCATTAAAACTCTTATAATAAAATTATTTTTATGTGAGCATTATTCATAGAGATGAGTTTATGGAAAATAGGACTTTTTTATTCTTCAGTTCATCTTCTAAGAAGAATATCATACACATACAGTAAGTTCTTGGTAAATAAGCTTAAATAAGTTAATTTGTCAACTGAATTTTTACTAAGCTTCATGTGCTTAACTAATGGGAATTTGTATAAACATTTTTTTTACAGATGAAATGATTGTGAGATTTTAATGTAAAAGTCAAGTAGGATTATGATACACACAGTCAAAATAATTATATATAGTTTCATTCTTTTTTAAAATAAGGAATGTATCAGGAAGACATTTCACATATGTATATTTTGATAGTCTTTCATGTTTGATCAGAAGAATAATGTCTTCTTACATGTTTAGGGCTGGAATACTTCACTACTTTTTTTTTTGGAGGGGGGGTGTCTGGTCATGGAGCCTGAACTCTGGGCCTGGGTGCTGTCCCTCAGCTCTTCAGCTCAAGGCTAGCTCTCTACAACTTGAACCACAGCGCCACTTCTGGCTTTTTTTCTTTTTGCTTATGTGGTGCTGAGGAATCGAACCCAGGGCCTCATGCATTCAAGGCAAGTGCTCTACCACTGAACCACCTTCCCAGCCCCTACTTCACTACTATTTATCAATGAAAGTTGAGTGGCATTTTTTTCTCCCCAAGTATATTATTAATGATGTCTTTCTAAATGTATCTTTGTATAGTTGTTCAAATTATTTTTCAATTCTGTTTCAAGAAATGGAATTCCTGAAGTTCATTCAACAACTTTTTCAATTATAACATTAGTTTCACTTTGTTCTGTATTGTTATTGTTTATATAGAGAAAATACATATTATTAATACAAAATATGTACTAACATTTATTAGTGTAGAATAAAATAATTGTTTTATTAAAATGTATTTCAAAATGAGTATTAGAAATACTATTTGGTATATTAGTCATATTACCAAATTCTTTTTTTTTCTTATGTTGTAATTATTCTCTTGGATATTAACTTTATATAATTTTCCAATATTAGATTAGCTTTAGATTTTCTATCCTTTTCCTTAGTCATTTCTTTTGCCTAATTTAGTATATGAGCATAATCATTGTAAAGAATTACCAGTAACAGTAGCCATTTCTATTTCCCATGTCTTGGTAATATTCATCTGAATTATTCTGAATTTGTGGAATAGATAGGAGGATTCTTTGAAAATATTTTTGTTATTTTTATTTCTTATTGTTTCTCATCCTTTAAGCTAAGATGAAGTGTTTATTTTTATTTCCTTTATTATTAATTGAAAACAATATTTCTTACAGTTTATAGATAATTCCTCATTATCATGCAAGTTATTATTTTATAAAATTAATAAAATAACCTATTAGCATTTTTCTATTAGCATTTTTAACTTGTTGATTGTCTTTAAATAACTTAATTCTTTCAATTCTATAGGTTTACCTTTTGCTTTTGCCCTTTCTCTTTTTTGGTGCCTTTCTTTTCTTTTGTTTCTTTTTCTTTTCTCTTTTTTTATTTAATTTTTCTTTGAGGTTGCTTGTTTTCCCAATTAATTGAAAGTTTGCATATTTGTATTAATCTTCTATTCTTTCCTTGGATTGTCTCTCTGATACTCCTATACACACATACAAGCAACATATACAGAATCCCATACACATTTTTACTATGTGAGTGCACAGGAAATATATTTGTATCAGATTTAAAAAAATGTACATCTAGGAACCATGGCCAACATCATTTATCTCTTCCTAAGAAGTAATAATTTTCCTGGTATTTAGTAATTTTCTAACTACATTATTCCTGAAACTCAGTAAATTTGTTGGCATCAGTAAATAATATATTTTACCTTTTTCTTTTATGTTTCGTCCACTCTATTTGAGATTCCCTTCTATGAAACATTCTTTGTGAAGAAAGGTACCACCTGTTTGTAAATACTTTGTAAGCCTTTTTTTAAATCTTCTGATTTTGTAATTTTTAATATTCAAAAACATTTCTTCATTTTATCTTTGCTCTAAAATTTTACTCCAAGCTGGCAGCATTTACCCTGGTATTACATGGGAAGAAAAACCTGCTGTCTCCTATGTAAACCATAGGGATTCATTGCATTAACACAGAGGATCTTCAGTAGAATGTTTCAAGTCTATCCCACCTTTGTTTTTTGCTGTGCTACTGAGATGATCTGTATGTTGCACAGTTGATTTTGTCAAGACCCTTGTTTATCAGCAAATGTTATGATCGTTGTTACTTTATATGCAGAGAGAAACTATAAGTCATACTTTTCTTTTTCTTTTTTTTCTGATGCATGCTCTTTATCAGAAATGAAATTTTAGTGTCCTTTATAATGTTTTGTTTTCATTTATTTTTACTCATTTATTTTATTGTTTTTCACTTACTTATTATTACTGTGAAGGTGAAGTAACATAAGTCAGATGTGGAACAATGTCACCCTTCCCTTGCTCTCTTCAAGTTTTTTCCCCCTCTTGTCACCACCCACAAGTTACATAATCCATTTTCAACACTGTGAGCATGACTGCTACATTTTTTTCATGGTTTGTCTCACCATTTCTGAGTCCCTGTTTACCCTCCCAAAGACAGAAAAATGATCAAATAAACAAGAGGAAATGGGAACACAAACAGCAACAATTATACAACAACAAACAAACAAAACACCCTCCAATTTCTACTTCCTGGAGTTAATTATTATTTTATTTGTCAGTAGCTATTGAATCTATGTCATCTTCACCTAAGAATATCCTCCTCTGGTCTCACTTTGTGTGAATGTCTTTAGACTTGTATAATTTATCATGTCCCAAATATTCTCATTATTTTAATATCGAATGTGTTTACTTGTAGAATTATGGACACAATCTAGTTAGGGCAAATGAGAGAAACCTATATTTTTGTTTTTGTTTTTTTGTTTTTAGATCTGGGTTATTTTGCTTAATATAGTTTTTGCAAGCATTTTCATTTTGTTTCGAATGGTACAGTATCATTCTGTCTGATGTATGTTTTGAATTCCATTTTGTATATATAACATTTTCATGACATTCATCCACTGAGGGGCATTGAGTGGATTCCATATCTTGGTTATAACAATGTTGCAATGAACATAGTCTTGCTGATAGCTTTAGGGGTGCTCTGTTTATATTTTATTGGATAAATATCCAGGAGTGAGATAGCTGGGTCATCGGGAAGCTCTATGTTTAGTCTTTTCTCGAACTTCCATATTGTTTTTCATAGTGGATGAAAAAGTTTACTTTCCATCATGTGGCCCTTTTGGCCACATACCTGCCAAGATCTGTTATTGTTAGTTTTCCTGATAATGGTCATTGTAACTGGGGTGAAGTACAATTTCAGTTTTGTTTTTATTTGTATTTTTTTATGGTAAGAGATGTTGAACATTTCTTTATATGTCTATTGGACAATCTTATTTATGAGATTCTTCCTTTGAGTCTTTAGCTCATTGATTAATTGGGTTGTTTTTACTTTGAGGTTTATTTGGGAGGTTTAAGTTTTTGAGTTCTAAGTATATTTTAGATATGAGACCTTTGACTGATGCATAGATAGTAAAGATATTTTCCCATTCTGTGGGCTTTCTACTTATCATGCAAGCTATGTCCTTTGCCATGCAGAAACTCTTCAGTTGGATGCAATCACATTTATCCAGTCTTCCTTTGATTTGTTGTGGTCTAGATAAGAAGTTTTGACTCATGTCTAGGAGCCCTAGTGTTTCTTTATCCCATCCTGTAATGTTTTCATGGTGTATGACCTTACATTGAGGTCTTTTATCCATTCCAAATTGATTTTAGTGCAGAATATTATAAAAGGATCTAGCTTCCAGCTTCTGCATGTGGATAGTCAATTTTGCCAGCACTATTTGTTGAAGAGGCTGTTCTTCTTCCAACCTGGGATTTTGGCTGCCTTATCAATATCACGTGCGTATTGTCTATAGTTTCATTTCTGGGTTTTCTATTTGGTTCCCTTGGTACTCAGGCCTATTTTTGTGCCAGTACCAAGCTGTTTTTATTACTATAACTTTGTAATAGCATGTGGTTTGGTATTGATATTCTTCCAACACCACACCTCCTGCTGAGGATTTTTTTTGCTGTAGGACTTCTCTTTTTCTCTATGGTTCATTTATATATGTATGTATGTATGTATGTATATATGTATTTATTTAGTCAGTCATGGGGCTTGAACTCTGGGCCTGGGCACTTGTCAATGAGCAATTTAGCTCAAGGTGAGCACTCCACCACCTGAGTCACAACACGACTTCCGAATTTATGGTGGTTTAATTGGAGATTACAGTCTCACTGACTTTTCTGCCCAGGCTGGCTTTGAACTGTGATCCTCAAATCTCAGCTCCTAAGTAGCTAGAATTAATTACAGGTATGAATCACTGGAGCCCGGTCTCTATGTGGATTTTTAGATTGCTTTTTTTATAACTTTGAAGAATGTTGTTGGGATTATAAAGCCTATTGCAACTTGTAAAACACTTTGGGGACTATTGCCATTTTCATGATGTCAGTTTGTCCAATACAGGAATATGGAGGCTTATACCATTTCCTTAAATATGCTTCAATTTTTTTCTCCAGATTGTTAAACTTAATATAATAGAGGTCCTTTTACATCTTTTCCAAATTAATTACTAATTTTTATTCATTCATTTTTTTCTAGGCTATTTCAAATAGAGTTGCTTTCCTGATTTCAGCCTCACTTTTCTCATTGTTGATGCATAGAAAAACTACTGATTTAGGGGGTTAATTTTTTGTGTTAATGTTCTACTTTGTCAAAGTTTAGAACAGCTCAAGTAACTTGGGAGAGGAGTCTACAAGGTTCTTTAAATACAAGATTACATGATTTTCAAAGAAGTTAGTTTTACTTCTTTTTTTCGCTATTTGGATCCCTTTTATGTAATTCTCTTGCCTTATTGCTCTTGCTAGAAATTGCAATATTATTATTATTATTATTATTGGGGTGGGCCAATTGTGGGGCCTGAACTCTGGGTCTGGGTGCTGTCACTCAGCTCTTCAGCTCAAAGCTAGCATTCTACCACTTGAGCCACAGAACCACTTCTTGCTTTCTCTGCTTATGTGGTGCTGAGGAATGGAACCCAGGGCCTCATGTATGTAAGGCAAGCACTCTACCACCAAGCCACCTTCCCAGTCCTGAAATTGCAATATTATTTGAGGAGGTGGAAGAAGTGGACATCCTTGACACCTTCCTTATTTTAGAGGACATGGTTTAGATTTTTCACCACTAAATATAATGCTGGCTGTAGATCATTCATATACAATCTTTATTATATTGAGGAATGTCCATGGATTCCTAGCTTCTCCAGAGCTTTATTTATTGACTTATTATTTATCAACTTTTTTATTTACTGACTTATTTACTTATTCATTCTCACTAGATTTTATTTATTAACTCATGTATATCAAATCAGCATTAAGTACCTCAAATTAATCTTTTTGGTCATACTTATGATTTTTTGGTAGCTGTTGAATTCAATTGTCCAAAATTTTATAAAGAAGTTTTACAACAATTTTAATCAAAGAGATGGGTCTTCAGTTATCTTTCTTTGATTTCTCTATTTGGTTTGAAGATGAGTACTATGCTGGCTTTATAAAATGAGTTTCATAGTGATCTTTCACTTAAAATTAAACTGAAGTATTTGAAGAGTATTGGAATGAACTCTCCTCTGAAGGTCTTATAGAATTACACTCTAAATACATTGGGTCTAGGACTCTTCATAAGTGTGAGGTCTTTTATTGCAATTTCAACTTCATTACTTGATATGGGTTTATATATATATATACACACACACATCTATACATATACATATATATAATATATATAATTAACCCAAGAAGATTATGTATATTATATATTTCATATATAGTATATATATTTCATATATATATAGTATATGTATTTTATATTTAGTATGTATTTATATATACTATTTATTTATATATTTATTTATATACATAGTATATATATATACTATATATAGTATATATACATATATAGTATATATATTGCATATATATACTATATATTCTATATGTTCCATATATAGTATATATACATATATAATCTTCTTGGGTTAATTTAGTTATATCTTGGTTCAATTTAGATATGTATTTAGGAATGCTTCCATTTATCTCAGATTCTTCAATTTTTGGTCATAAAGGTTTGTTATTCTTTAATAATATTCAGAATTTTTCTTGTATCTATTGTGATATTCCCATATTTGTCTCTGATTTTGTCTTCTTTTTCCTTTTTTTATTGTGAAAATACTGTACAGAGGGGTTACAATTACATGGGCAAGATAATGAGTATATTTCTTATCAAGCATTGTAGCCTCCTCCTTTGTTTACCCTTCACATCCCTTCCTAGCCTCCCCCCAACCCCCCACCCAATCCTCCCCCCTCCACCAAGGTTGTAATGTTCGTTTTGGACATGCAACTCGTACTTCTCATTGTTGCAATGGGTCAACATGTATCCTTATTTAAACGACTTGTTTTTCCCCTTCCCTCCACAACTTATACGGACATCAAATACAGTGAAACCAGGAGTTATATTGTGGGGGAGGGACATACAAAGCAACAAAGAAATAATCTTATAAATGCATTAGAAACAAATGCATGAAAGAAAAAAAGACATTTAAATACATATCTTAGGGTTCATTTTCCTAACATCACCTTATCTGACCTTTTCTGCTTGACTCATACATATACTAGATATTGCAAATAAGGGAAACCATGGGACCTATGTTTCTTTGGGCTTGGCTTACTTCACTTAAGATAATTTTTTTCCAAGTTTTTCCATTTCCTAACAAATGGGCCAATGTCATTCTTTCTGATGGAGGCATAGAATTCCATTGTGTGTATATATACTACATTTTCTTGATCATTCATCTACTGAGGGACATCTGGGTTGGTTCCATATCTTAGCTATAGTAAATAATGCTGCAATAAACATAGTTGTGCTTGTAGCTTTAGTGTGGTCTTGTTTGTGATCATTTGGGTAAATGCCCAAAAGTGAGATTGCTGGGTGTAGGGGAGCTCTATGTGGAGTCTTTTGAGGAACCTTCATACTGCATTCCAAAGTGGTTGAACAAGTTTACACTCCCACCAACAATGAAGTAAGGTTCCCTTTTGTCCACATCCCCTCTAGCATCTGTTGTTATTAGAGTTCTTGAATTTTTGCCATTCTAACTGGGGTGAGGTGGTATCTCAATGTTGTTTTGATTTGCGTTTCTTTTATGGCTAGGGAGGTTGAGCATTTCTTCATGTGTCTATTGGCCATCCTTCTTTCTTCTTCAGAGAAGTTTCTCTTTAAGTCTTTACCCACTTATTTATTGGTCAGTTGTTTCTTTGAGAATTTGTTGTTGGGGGATTTAATTTTTTGAGTTCCAGGTATATTTTAGATATGAGATCCTTGTCCGTTATATGGCTAGTGAAGATCTTCTCCCAATCTGTAGGCTTTCTATTGATCTTGCTAGCCATGTCCTTTGCCATGCAGAAGCTCTACAACTTCATGCAATCCCATTTGTCCAACCTTTCTTTGATTTGTTGTGTTTCCAAGTCTCTATTTAGAAAATTTCTGCCTGCGCCAAGGAGACCTAGGGTTTCTCCTATTTCATCCTGTAGTGTTTTCAGAGTGTCTGTTTTGACTTCGAGGTCTTTGATCCATTTGGAGTTGATTCTGGTGCAAGGTGATATATAAGGATCTAGCTTTAGTTTTCTACAAGTAGTTAACCAATTTTGCCAGCACCATTTACTGAAGAGGCTGTCTTTCTTCCATTCTCTTGTTTTAGCTCCCTTATCGAAGATTAGATGGCTATAGGTCTGTAGGTTCATTTCTGGGTTTTCAATTCTATTCCATTGGTCCTGAGGTCTGTTCTTATGCCAATACCAAGTTGTTTTGATTACTATGGCTTTATAGTGGAGTTTCAAATTTGGTATTGATATTCCTCCAGCAGTGTTCTTTCCGTTGAGGAGCGTTTTTGCTATTCGGGGTATTTTATTGTTCCATATGAATTTTTGGATTGCCTCTTCTATTTCCTTGAAGAATGAGGTTAGAATTTTGATAGGTATCGCATCTCTCAACATTAATGGACTTAACTCTCCAAACAAGCAACATAGACTGTCTAGTTGGATTAAAAAACAAGATCCGTCTATCTGCTGCCTTCAGGAGTCACATCTTGCCCTAAAAACAAACACATTTTCAATGTTAAAGGCTGGAACAAAATCTACCAAGCAAACGGCCCCCATAAACAGGCAGGAGTTGCAATCCTAATATCAGATAAAATAGACTTCAAATTAAAATTCGTGAGAAGAGATAAAGAATGTTGCTACATACTAATTAAGGAATCTCTCCTTCAGAAGGATATTACAATTCTAAATATCTATTCTCCAAACAACGGAGCACCCAAATTTATCCACGAAAGACTACTTTCCCTGTGATTTTGTCTTTTGTATGTGTCCTCTTCCTCTTTTAAAACTAATGGTTTGCTTAGGATCAGTCAATTTTGTTATCTTTTTCAAAGAACCAATTCTTTGTTTTTGTTTTTTTTTAATTCTATCTAGTTTTTTTTTAAATCATTAATTGATTTATTTCCAATTTAATTTTGATTATGTATTTAAATCTACAGTTTTGGGGTTTGTCATGCTCCTAATTTTCAAGGAACTTGAGGTGCATGATTAAATGGTTCATTTGAGGTTTCCTCAATTTTTTGATGTAGACACTCAGAAGTATATTTCTTTTCCCCTCTGAGTACTGCCTTTGCTGTGTGCTAGAGGAGATGGTATTGTGTGTGTTCATTTTATTAAGTTCCACAAATATTCAAATTTCCCTTTAAATCTGTCTCACAATTCACTCATTATTAAGAAATGTGTTGTTCATTCTCCATGAGTTAGATAATTTTCTTTGATAGCATTTGCTGTTGACCTCCAATTTTATTCCATTGTGGTCTGAAAGGATTTAGGCAGTAATTTCAATGTTTTATGAATTTGCACAGATTTATTTATATGATCTATTTTGCAGAATGTTGCATGTACTGCTGAGAAGAATGCATATACTGATGTTGCTGGGTGAAATATTCTGTAGTTATCTGTTGTCTACTTGGTCAGTACAATTATTTAGATCTGAGGTTTCTTGGATGAGTTTTGGTCTGGATGATCTATGTAGAAGTGACAATGTGTTAAAGTCATCAAGAAGCAATGTGTTTGAATCTATATATGTTTTTAAATCAAATAGTATCTGTGTGATGGAGTTGGATGCACTTGCATTTAAAGTTTTTATGTTTATGTGGTTATACAGAGGAATTGCCATTCATCAAAGTAATGTATGAAAACAATGAAACTTGATCAATATCAGCCCATTCATTATTTCTCTCATTCCTTCTAATCCCACTACTTTCCACACTTTGTGTTACTTTATAGTATATGCATTGTGTTTTACAAGTATACTTCCCCTTCTTCTGTTCATTTGTCTACTTTCCTTTTCTGTGTCTTCCACCCAACCCCTTACTTTCAAGTACCCAGTTTCTGGTGTTTATTTTGTATATTTTTTTTTCCTTTTTTTCTCTTTCTCAACATAGTGTAAGCAGCTTAAATATTTAATATCTTCTAACCAACTTTCTTAGAAGAATAAACTCATAATAATACACACACACATACACAAACACACAAACACACATTGGTTTTACTTATATAAGTTTTACAACCTATATCATGAGTATTGTAAGATACTTATATAACTTATTGCATGGTAACATATTATCTTTTCATATTTTGAATCAAGTTCATTTTTGTTCCTGGTGTCCTTTAAATAAGAATTTTCAGTTAGGAAAATCTTCAATGATATCTCTTCTTTCATTCCTGATACTATTATGTATATTTACTCACTATTTCTTTTTTTTTTTTATGGGTCCGGTCATGGGGCCTGAACTGTGGGCCTGGGCACTGTCCCTCAGCTCTTCAGCTCAAGGCTAATGCTCTACCACTTGAGCCACAGCGTCACTTCCAGCTTTTTTCTTTTTGCTTATGTGGTGCTGAGGAATCAAACCCAGGGCCTCATGCATGCAAGGCAAGTGCTCTACCACTGAGCCACCTTCCCAGCCCTACTCACTATTTCTTGATCAGTCTCACTAGAAACTTTTCATCAGTATTACCAAGCATTCAAAGAAACAACATACATTTTGATGAGAACAATCATATGTTTCATTTCCTTTCTATTATTTTCTACATTTATCATGACTCTTTACCACTAATTTCTTTAACTTTGCTTTACCGGTCTATTCATAGATTTCTTAGAAAATATATTCTGATGAGTTCATTATTTCTCTTTTCTAATATATTCATTAAAACATATCAAATATTTTCCATAAGTGGTCAGATAATGAACATTTTAAGTTATATGAGACATGTGTGTGCCACCTGTAATACCTTTGTATCTAAAGTCCTTACCAGCTGTCAAAAAAATGACAACACTAGCAAACAAGCTGAATTTAACTAACAAGACACAGTATGCTGACACTTGGTTATATCCCTAATTCTTCAAGTCATTTTATTAATTTATTTTTCTAAATATTTTCCAATTTCCAGTACCACAGTGAATTAATCATGCATACTTTGATTTATTAATTTTTTAAGTTCTTACTATATAAATCACAGCCGAGATCTAGAAAATGTCTTTTCTCTTTAGAAACCTTTGGATGAAAGGAATGTATAACATCATATGCTTAACTCTATGAAATTGGAGTCTTAGACCTGCTTGTGATAGGTTAAATATTTAACATCACTAATACCTACATATATCTATTTCATTATAGATACTTACTTAAAAACAAGTCCATGTTATTTGTAATATAGGAGCAAGTTTGTATAAGATCACTTTGGAAATTATTTAGATTCTCTCTTTATATTCCTTTATATTGCTTTTAAAAATCAGGCCAATACTAAATAACATATTGCTACCTCAAACCTTATTCTATTCTAGGTAACTGACTTAAATAGATTTTAGCTACATCTGTAATACCTTTTAAACCAGATAATATGAAGTTGTCTTATTTCCTTAGCTGTGTTTGATATTTATATTTTATCTTATTGTCCTAATTTTATAAATAATATTTATTAAAATTGATAAGAATCTAATATTATGCACATATTTAAAATTTCATGAAAAGTGAGGTATATGCTATTTTTAATTTATTATGAAACACTATGTAAACACAGAGGTGAGAAGAAAAATATTTCAATAAGGACTACACATTTTTTTCTCTGTATAAACACTTATACTGGTATTGAACTTTGAAAGATATATGATTTCAAAACTAGAGGAATGCCCAAAAATACTTAGGTTGAGAATTCATACACATAAAGAGATATAAAAATTAAATTGAATGTTTACAAAGTAGTTGGTGCATGTCTAGGTTATTAAAGTGTTCTGTTTTGAAATGATAGAAAATAATTATTAAATGAAATACAATGAGGAAAGCTGTAATTTCAATTGTAATTTAACAAAATGTTTTAGCACTGAATCATATTAAATTAAAGAAAAAGACCAAAGAATAAATGAGTTAAATTGTTTCAAAATCAACACAAGTAATAGAAAATTCATAGACAATATTTGGCTGGCCTAAGCCTTACTCGGACTTTCTCTATAGAGAAAGTGTCTTGGGGTTTTACATTCTCTGTTTTCATTACAAGCTACAGTATAATAGTGTGAAGCTAAATGAAAATTGTGGATGCATTTTTATACTCATATTCTTTCAGTAGAATGTATTGGGCCTAACAATACTCAAAATAAGTAATAGACTTTTCAATCTCCTCAATACAACTTGGTAGTAATATCATATTTTTGTTAAAATACAAGTTATAGACACCTGTTTGCATAAACCAAAGTTTAAATACTACCAAAATATTCAAAATGTAAACTCTCAAGTGAAAGCTTTGGTGATTCCAAACAGGAACATAAATGAGGATTGGCTGATGTGGTGTAGATACCTCAGGCTGGGCAAACAGGGAGAACAGGCCAAGTTGGTTTTCCTTGTGGCTCCGGGTACACCTCTTCTCAGAGTAAGCCTGGGACAAAGGTGCCAGAGGCAGAGTGTGAGGGGATTTTACTCACTGCCAACAAGAAGTGACAATGAATGGAAATCTTCATCCTGCTAACCACAGACAGTCACATACAATGGACAGCCCAGAAACCAAGGTAAAGTTGTGAATATCCCACAAGACATCCTCACTTCTTCTCATGGTGGGAAGGTAGCCCATCCCCAACCACAAAAAATCTCCATCTTTGATCCTGACAAAGATGGGACCAGATCTGTAGCTTATCACTCAAGGCTTGGAAGAAGATAATTGGAGCCATTCAACAGGTCAAAGCCTCTTTAGGACTCAGCTCCACCCAGTGGAAAATTGCCCTTCCCAGTAGAGAAACCTTTGCCCATGGAGGAGTGACTTACTTTCTTCACTGGGTAAACAGAGCCAGAGGCTGGCCCAACCCACTGCAGCCAAGCATCAGATCCAGCTGCAGGAGGGTAAGTAAACACAAATCTTGAGAATGGCTCCAGGCTGGGCTGTGTAGGTGTATCATGGGCTAGCCCCTCAGGGAAAAGCTATTGATTGCTGATAGTCCTCAACCCTACCCACAACTTACCCTGTCACAGAAACACCAAGCAAAGGAAACAGCCATCTCCCTCTTTTGTGATACTCAAAGCAGATCATCCTCCCACTGAACTAGCCTGGGAGGAGGGTCATAGAAACCCTGCTAAGGCAGAGCTTTGTTCTGCCTGCTCAAACTCACCTAAGAAACCATTCAAGCCACAGGAAAATGAAACATCACAAGCAAAACAGAGACCCCACCAAGAGACTAGCTATGGACACAGGGAAGACACAAAATTACCCCTCCCCCCAAAAAATTCAAAGAAATATTTTTCTACCTAAGTTTTAATTTTTTTAACATTTTTTTCTTATAAATATGTTAGAAACAATCACATGAAAGCAAAAACATTGGAATACTTATCTTGGGGTTCATTTCACCTAACATCAACTTATCTGACCTTTTCTACTTGTCTCAGACATATACTAGTTACTGCAAATAAGGGAAATCATGTCCCTTCCCCACGGTATAACCCCTGCTTTCACTGTATTTGATGTTGGTATAATTTGTGGAGGGGAAGGGAAAAAAATCATTTAAATAGGGATACAGGTGGACCCATTGTAACACTGAAATGTACAAATTGTTATGTCGAAAAACAATCTTTACAACTTTGGTGGGGGGTGGGGGGAGGAATTTGGGAAGGGATGGGAAGGGGAAACAAAGGAAGAGGCAGCAATGCTTGATAAAAAGTGTAATTATGTTGCCCATGTAATTGTAACCCCTTTCTATGGTATTTTCACAATAAAAACAACAACAACAATAACAACAAAAATTGCTCTTTCCCTTTTGTCCTTTTTTCTTAATTGCTGTTCTGTACATCCCTTGATATATACCTGTCTTCAATTATTTGACCTTATCCTTCACTGTGTGCATACTTAATTCAGAAATTGATTACTCAATTCACAAACTCTCAGCCTTAATTCCATTAACTGAAGTATTATTTTTTATACTCATATAATTTTAAGTGTTTCATTTTTAAATATTTTATTTTTCATTTTTCCTTTTTATTTATCTCTTCTCTTTTCCTTCTATTTTCCTCTTTCTACATTTAGGTCTTGGTTATATTCCCTCTCTCCCTTTCCCTCCAAACATTCCTCTAATCTTATTTTCTCTTCACAATTCTCCCTAAACCTATTAATTTCTGGTCAGCTGAAAATTCTTTGATTTTCTTAGACCATTGATCCCTAGTTATTGGTTGTTCTTTTCTTTCCTTTTTTTTTTTTTTTTTTTTCTGTTGGTTGTGGGGAACTTTAACTCTGGACCTGGGTGCTATCCCTCATCCCTTCAGCTCAAAGGAGCACTCTACCACTTGAGCCACAACATCACTTCCAGTTTTATGAGTGGTTTATTTGAGATAAGAGTCTCACGGACTTTCCTACTCAGGATGGTTTTGGACCATGATCCTCAGATCTCAACCTCCTGAGTCGCTAAGATTACAGATATGAGTCACTAATAACTGGCCAGAAATTTTCTTAATAAAACCCAGAAACACAAAAAATCAAAGCAAGATTGAACAAATGGGATTGTATGACACATCAGACCTTCTATATGGCAAAGAACATAGCTAGCAAGATCAACAGAAAGCCCAAGAATTATGAGAAGATCTTCATTAGCCATACAACAAAGGTCTCATATCTAAAATATACTCAGAACTCAAAAATTTAAATCTCCCAAAAAGAAATCCTCAAAGAAACAACCGCCTGGTTAATAAATTGGCCAAAGACTTAAAGAGTGACTTCTCTGAAGCAGAAATAAGAAGCATGAAGAAATGTTCCACTTCATTGGCCATAAAAGAAATGCAAGTCAAAACAACATTGAGATTCCACCTCAATCCAGTTACAATTGGCTATAATCAAGCAATCTAATAACAACAGATGCCAGAAGGAATGTGGGCAAAAGGAAACTCTACTGGATTGTTGCTGGGTGGGTGGGTAAACTGGTTCAACCACTTTGGAAAACAGTATGGAGTTTCCTCAAAAGACAACACATAGAGCTCCCCAATGACCCAGTAATCCCATTTTGGGCATTTACCCAAATGATCACAAACAAGGTCATTCTAAAGCTCCCACACTACTATGTTTATTGCAGCAGCGTTATTTACCATAGCTAAGATATGGAACCAACCCACATGGCCCTCTGTAGATGAATGGATCAAGAAATGTGATACACACACAAACAGTAATTCTATGCCACCTTCAGAAATATTGACACCACACCATTTGTTAGTAAATGGAAAGACTTGTAAAAAATTACATTAAATGAAGTAAGCCAGGCCCAAAACATTGGTCCCATGTTTTCCTTATTTGCTATATCTAGTACATGTGTAGGACAAGTAGAAAAAGTAAAAAAGTTATGTACATATGACCATATAAGATGATGCTAATTGAAATCAACCCCATGATAGTGCCACAAGATGTTTTATACTTGTTTGTTGTTTTTAATGTAGTTATTATGTACCATGTGATTTTTTTGTTTCTTTTGTATGTTCTTCTCCCATGGTATAACCCCCGTTTTCACTATATTTGATTCTGGTGCCATGCATCTTGTACATACATTTTTCTAATTTGGGGTGGGGAAGGGAAATAACAAAATGCTGAAATAAGGATACAGGTTGCCCATTGTAACAATGAGACATACAAAACACTATGTTGAAAACAAACTTTACAACTTCTAGTTGGGTGGAAGCAGAAGTTGGAGAAGTGTGGAGGGAAGGGATGGAAGGGAAAAACCAAGGAGGGTTTAACAATGCTCAATAGGAAATGTACTCATTATCTTACTCTTGTAAATGGAACCCCTCTGTACAGTATCTTTACAATAAAAATATATTTAAAAAAAGAATATAAATGAAGCACACTTGCAGTATTTATTCAAAATATTTTATAAAGTTGTATTTGAACATTCTTTCATTTTTTATATCTCTTTTATTTGGAGAGTATAAGTTGTGTGCATAGATGGGATAAACAGACTACTCCTTATTGGGTTGGATCATGCCTGTAGTCACAGCTATTCTGAAGACTGAGATGGGAAGAAAATTGGAGACAAGAATATTAAGACCAGCATAAGAAACATAGAATGTTGGTTTAAAAAATATCCAGGAGTCAATGGCTCACTCCTATAATCCTACTAACTCAGGCATGAGATGTGGATGAATACATTTCAAAGCCAGTTTGGACAGTAAAAATATGCAAAGTGCCACTCAATTAAATAGCAAAACCCCAGGGTATTATGAAGAAATCAAGCTGAGCAACCCAAGTCCCTGAGTTAAAATTCATACAGGCAACAACAACAATAACAACAAAAAGCAAAGGATTTGGATCTCATTGACTCACACCTGTAATCCTCACTACCTTTGATGCTTAGATTGAGAGTACTGTGGTTTGAGATTAAGGAAAAAAAAATACAGACCTTTTCTCATTGGAAAGCTGGAAGCAATAGTTTCTATTATCTTAGTTACTAAAAGAAATTTTAAGTAGGTGACTCTGGTGTACATTTTCACCCAGGCCTGATCCTATCATACACTTACAAAATATGTGGAAAATATGTCTTCATTTCAGGTCCCACATTTGGAAGCCATAGGCCTTGAGTTCCAACCACAGTGCTGCAAGAAAAAAAAAAAAAAGACATAAAAAAGAAAAGATGGAAGGGATAGTTTAAAAAAAAGAAAAGAAAAAGAGATAGAAAGCAAAAGAAAATGAGCAAGAGTCAAAAGTGAAAAGTTTTAAGTGTTTGATTAATATAAATGTAGAGAATGAAAAATAAAATATATACAATAGCAATTTGTCTTAAAATTTGTTTCCATGAGACATTACATTATACACACAATTAGTTATTTAGATTGGTGTTCAAATATGGCATCTCAGAAATTTACCCTAATATTTTTGATAACCATAGACCCATGTGAGAAGTCCCAAATTCCTTTACCATTTAAGTTATGTTCCTCAACTTGTTGTTTGTACCTTCAAGAAAGGTTATAATTGCTCATGATACCTGGATGAACTGATATAGTTTCCTAAATCAGACTCCATTGAGACTGGCAGTATCTAGTTACCATGGCAGACACTAAGGTAAAAGCCCCAGACAACACACATTACCATATATGTGTGTGTGTGTGTGTGTGTGTGTGTGTGTGTGTGTGTGTGTGTGTGTGTGTGTGTGTGTGTGTGTGTATATATATATATATATATATATATATATATATATCCTGGATGATTTAACATAAATCCCTGTCAGATATCTTCACAGTTTATGTGACAGAAAATTAATACTGTATATCAGTAGCCATAAAAATGCATAAGCCAATTGTAGTCCTGAAGCTTAAGCATAACCTTGTCTCTAGGCTGATAATGGAGAAGATTCTGCTTGGAATCTTCTTTATCGACATACTCATAAAATACAATTCTACTGACACATATATGTGGATTTCACAAGTTTCATTCTCATCCATTTCTAAGATGAAAATACAGAAGATCAGGCTCAAAAGTAAGATAAGGAGAAACTTAATAGACACTTGTCATCTTCATATAGTCTTGGTCAATAGTCATCATTCAGAATTTGGGCAAATTAAAGAAACAAGTAGAAAAACAAATCTTAAAACTTAAGTAAACTTCACATAGTGAACATTTAAAGTGAAGATATAACTTAAATTTGCTCTTGGACATTTAAAGAAAAAAACCTCTAAGATAAACCTGCTTCTTGCATTTCTCCTGAATATGTAAAATATACATAGATATGACTGTGAAAGAAAGAAGATTGGGCAAAGACAGTACAAAAAATAAGTAACCTTGAAGTGTTTTCCATAATAGATATAGATTATAAATCAACATCAATTCAAGGAAGCAATTACATCAAATATTACTTCTTATTTCAACATCAGTGACTATAATTTTGTTATTAGCTTTTTAGAAGTTAAACCACAGTGATAAATACCACTTTTTTGGTTTTATATTTTAAGACATTTCCATGTTTGCAGGATTACTGGAAGCTGCACAAAATATGTCTACACAAGGTCTGTGTTTATTATTGTGTACCTAAAAACTTTTGGTCATACCAGCAATATCATGACTAAAAAACCAGAAGAAAAATTTGTTATTTAAATAGAGTTTATAATAACATGAAGGGTAATGAATCACTAAGAATATTTTAATGATGATAATATACAAGCATTTACTGAATAATTGTTGCGTTTCAGGAACAACTCTAAGTGCTTTGAATGTTTTAATATTTATAAAACTTCAATTATGTATGCTTATTGTCAGAATTTAAACTTTAGAGCCTTTATCATATAATTTGACCAGATCATATAATTTGCCATTACATAGGTAAATGGTGGAATTTAAATTATGTTGAAATCCATTAATATCTCACATTATTTCTGAAAGCAATGTTATATACAGAAATACTTCAACATCATTCAATTATGGTAAGTGTTTTCATTCAAAGTATTAGTTAGACTGTGATGAAGATACATTGTACACATGCATGGAAATGTTAAATTGCAATTCCTTGTACAAATATGTGAGGATAATTAAAAATAAATACTAGTTGGTTCAATCAAATGTAGTATTAATAATCAAGTTCAAGACTAAATGTCATCATATTCAAAATTTGCAATTATGCATGATGCATTCCTCCACACCCAAGTCAATAAACTACAAAAGTTAATTCAGTGAAGAAAATTGTCTTTCCTGTATATAGGTACTTCAGTTACTTGGGACCATAAAACAGCTTGTCTCCTGATTGTTGCATTTCCTTGTTTTGAGATGGCACTTTCTCATTTGATTTTATTTACTTTCAAAGTGACATTTCTACAGAGGTATCCACATTCATTTCTACTTTCCTTTGACATTTCTGTGACTTAGAGTGCAAGAGGCTGCTTGCCAAAGTCTTGCTAGATTGATGTTGGGAGGAAAAAAAAATTCTTCAGATAGCAGATGTTTCTTTTCTTCTTGTTGTGCCTATTACTTTGGAAAACTGACACTGGTTAGAAACAGGTTTCAGTTGTTGCCTTTTGGGCATAAAATGTGAATGTGCTGCCCAACCAGGAGAAGAGAAACTACTGTCTAAGCAGGCAAATTTAGTTGGAGGAGAGAGCATGAACAAACACTTAGTTTTCTTGATCAACCATCAATTCAGTAAACAACAACAGCAACAAAAATAGCTAGGTTTAGTACTATATTTAATCATTTCATTTTTATTTTACATAGATAAAGAAGAAATAGTTCTTGCTGGGTGATGGTGGCTCAAGACTATAATCCTAGCTACTCAGGAGGCTGAGATCTGAGGATTGCAGTTCAAAGCCAGACCTGGCAGGAAAGTCTGTGAGATAATCTTATCTCCAATTAACCACCAGAAAACTGGAAGTAGCACTGTGGATTAAAGTGGTAGAGCACAAGCCTTGAGCTGAAGAGCTCAAGGACAGCACCCAGGCCCCAGAGTTAAAGCCCCATGACACACCAAACAAACAAAAAAGCTAATCATCTAAGTAATTTTTCAACATGATGTTTTGCTCACAGACGTTTTGAAAATGCAGACATATCCAAGGTTATCAATCATTAATTGTGTGTGTGTGTGTGTGTGTGTGTGTGTATGTATGTTAGTGCATGCATGGGACAATGTTATTAATCTCATCACAAAACATACCCAGTATTCAGCCATATATACTTACTTGCACAAAATTTTTAAGACAAACCTTTTTTTTCTGGGTTTGATAAATAAAATACACAGACATATATTTATTTATATAAAAACTTATATATATGTTTATATATTTATATATATATATATCAACCTTTGGGAAGACAAATTAGAAAAAGTCATCTGTCTTCCATGTAAGTGAAAACAGATGCAGAGGTTTGGAAACTGCACATGTCATAGCCCATGTTCTGTGTACCTTTACGTCCAGCAAATATGTGGAGTTATGAATGTCAAGTCCTTTGGCATTTCAAAACCAACTCAACTAACTTCAAGATAGCAACTGGTATGACAGAATCTATTAGACAATTTCAAATGTCCCCTATCTTTTAAGCAAGCTTTGTTATCAACCAAACAAGTGATGTTAAGGAGACTTTACAGTCATAGGGTGTCTTAGCTTTAAAAAAGCCTGAAAATATCCTATCTGTTCTGCTATATAAGCAATGAAAGTAAAGTTTTTGGTTGCAAAAAAACAAAGAAACTGTTGTTACTGTTATTCTTTGTCTCCTTTTCCTCCATCATATTGTTTTTATTTTTAATTATTAATAATCTAATTAGGGTATTGAATAGTAATCAAGAGTACCATTTAGTTAGCAATTGGAAATCAGGTATGCAGAGTTGGAATAAGAAAATTTAGGACTTTGAACACATTCACATTTTTAGTCTTTTAGCATGAATAGCAGTTGTGAGAAAATGGTGGCTTTTCCCCCAATATAGAGCTCAAAATCTTTCCAATATTTCTCATTTCCAAAGCTGAGAATGTTTTGAGTCCTTGATCACTGTATATAAAATCTAGTAAAAGGAAGGCATAGAAATCCAATGGAATAAGAATTTTATTGAAGAAAATGAGTTTATATTGGTGACTTAATTTTAAAAGATTTTAAGGAATTTCAGATAACTATTTTCAGTAAGTGACCAAACCAGTTGCTGTCATCTTGGTAGCACTTAAACTCTAGGGAAAAGGCACTGGGGATGTCTGAAATGATGGTCATGAATTACATAGACTAAAAATGGTGTGCAATATATCTGCTCAGGAGAAGGGACTGGTGGTGTCACATCTATAGTAAGAAAGGTGTCAATGAAACCATGTCACTTTAACAGCATCAGCACAGGCTCAGGAAATAAAATGGAAATTGTGGCTTTGTCCAGACAGCAAATGTACCTCAGTATATAAAATAGAATGGGCCCTAATAAATCAAAGTTTAGTATGAGATGTCTATCTATCTATCTATCTATCTATATATCTATCTATCTATCTGTCTATCTATCATCTATCTATCTATCTAATTGTAATGATGCTTTACAGAGGGGTTATAGTTGCATGACTAAGGCAATGAATGCATTCCTTGTTGATCATTGTTACCCCTTCCCTTCCTGTTGTTGTCTCACCATCCCTTCCCACCTCCCTCCCTCCTCCCCACCCCACCTCACTTAACCCTCACCCCCCCACCATTTCCAATATACTGTCCTGTGGGTATCCTTGTTGCAGTGTGTCATCCTGTATCCTTGTTTCAGCGTTTTCTTATTCCCCCTTCTCCTCCCCAGATTAAACATATGTATAAAAAATATGCAGGGTTCCAAAATCAAATACAGTGACAACAGGGAATATGCCATAGGGGAAAGTACATACAAAAGAAATAACAACAACAAATAAAATCACATGGTATATTTAAAACAAATAACAATAGACATACCTCTTGTGTCCATATCTTGAGGTGCATTTCATTTAGCATCATCTTGTATGATCATCTGTACATGAATTTTGAGCTTTCCAGCTCATCTGACAAGATTATCCTATATGTATACTATTTATTGCAAATAATGGAAACCATGGGACCTAAACTTCTTTGGGACTGTGTTACTTTACTTAATATGATTTTTTCCCAAGTCTTTCCATTTCCTAACAAATGGGGCAGTGTTGTTCTTTCTGATGGAAGCATAGAATTTATAGATAGATAGATAGATAGATAGATAGATAGATAGATAGATAGATAGATAGATAGATAGATAGATTGATTGATCACATTTTCTTAATCCACTCATCTACTGAGGGGTATCTGGGTTAGTACTATATCTTAGTTATGATAAATAATGCAGCAATAAACATAGTTGTGCTTGTTTTAATAATAGAGGAGGAATAGACAGGAATAGGAAAATACCATGCTTCCTGCTAATAAGGCAAGTATTGAGAAGAGTGATTATTTAGAGAAAATATAATGTGACTACATTTGCCTCAGATAAATGAAACAAGTCATATCAGATATGTAACACATCTATCATTATCTGTACAAATGGCTAGGTTTTTCTGTATCTTGCTATGTTGTAAAATAACAAGGTAGCATTTCTTTATTTATACTACTTGTGAATATTGAAGGATTATGTGATACAAATAAAAACCATAAAATCACATTTCTATCTCTAATAAGTGCATTGTAATAAGATTCTGTCTTGTTATGGGAAGACATTTGTTAGTTCCTTCTTATGCTAAACATAACAATCTTCCTGTATCTCACAGTTTTATTTATCTCTTGCAAAAAGAATATTCCAAATAAATACTTTCTTGTTCATAAAAAAGAAACTAAGATTTGTATGGACTGAATCTCATTTTTAATTAAGATATTATAAAGTTTTTATCTGAATCCATATTTTTCTCTGAAGCAAATTCTTGTACTTTACAAAACTAGATTAAACTATTCTCTATCATATATAATCTATATAATCTGGGCAATATAATCTGCTTATATAATAATGGTATATGAATTGATGAGGACAAAGCATGCTATGGATTTTTCTTTGAATAGGAAATGTATGATATGAAAGAAAGCTCAGTACTACATTAAAGATTTTTCACACCTTGGGACACATGAAAATTAAAGAGATAGATAAAATTCTCAGATGTAGGTACATCACTAAAGAAAGATCCCAAAGAATATGGATTACTGAAATTGTAAACTGGAAACATATGTATTTTTAAATGTTGCATTTAACAGAAAAAAAAAGATTTGAATTCTATATAAAATGCAATTTGAATACTCTTGGTCTACATTGCATTTTAGATGAGTGTGTACATTTGTTTAATCAAAATATAACACATATAGCTGATAAGTAGAGATAACTAAAGCTTGAGGTATTATGTACTTGTAGTTAGTCCCTGTCAACACTTTGGGAACCAAGCATAGAAGCTTTTGAGGGAATGCCTTCAGATCATATCTTAACTGTGTCAAATATGAACTGATCAATGATTAAAATAGAAACATAAAAATAACATTATTAATATTGGCTAATCTAATGAATAATAGCTATGGCTGAGTAGTAAGGGAGTTCTAATAATATGAGAGTTTTAATATGAGAGTTTTAATATGAGTTTTAATATGATAGTGGGTAGACGAGTTGATTATTTTTTTAAACTGGGAACCAATGGCTCATACCTGTAAACCTAGTTACTCAGGAGACAGAGACCTTAGGATCGTAGTTTGAAGCTAGTAGGGCAGAAAAGTAACAGAGACTCTTATCTCCTATAAACTACTCAGAAAAACCTGGAAGTGGCTCAACTGGTATAACGCTAGCCTTGAAAAAAGAAGCTAGGCACAGCTCCCGGGCCCTGAGTTCAAACCCCAGGATCGGCATGAAAAAAAGAATTTTATTATATCAGAATTAAAAATTTTTACCTAAAAAATTATTTAGTTAAGCCGGCTGCTGGTGACTCTTTCCTCTAATCTAGCTACTGGGAGGCCGAGGTCTGAAAATAAAGTTTCAAAAGTAATTAGTGCCCTGTCTCTTGTATATACATATCTCTAATTTGGGGAGGGGAAGGAAAAAAAAACCAAAATGTTTAAATTGGGATGAAGGTTGTCTCGTCTCATTGTAACAATGAGATGTACAAGACACTATGTTGAAAAAGAACTTTACAATTTAGGCGGGGTGGGAGGGTATAGTTGTGGAGGTGGGAGGGAAGGGATGGTAGGGGGAAAACAAAGGAGGAGGTAACAATGCTCGATAGGAAATAGACTCATTACCTTGTTCATGTAACTGTCACCCCGCTGTACAATATTTTTACAATAAAAATGTATTAAAAAAGCAAAAACAAAAACAAAAATTAGTCAGGACAGCTGGATGCCAGTGGCTCACATCTGTAATCCTAGCTACTCAGGGAGATAAGATCTGAGGATCGCAGCTCAAATCCAGCCTGGGCAGGAAAATCCGTGAGACTCCCAGTTCCAATAAACCACTCAAAACCAGAAATGGTTTTGTGCCTCAAGTGGTAGAGTGCTAGCCTTCAGCTGAAGAGCTGAGGGACAGCGCCTAGGCCCAGAGTTCAAGCCCCACGACTGACAAAAAAAAAAAAAAAGGCACCTAGTCGGGACAGAAAAGTCCTTGAGACTGATCTCCAATTATCCACCAGAAAACTGGAAGTGGTGCTGTGGCTCAAAGTGCTCAAACATTAGCCTTGAACAAAAGAGCTCAGGGACAGCTAGCTCCCATGTTAACAAGTTTAAGCCCCATGGCCACTGTCACCAATAAATTATTTAATTATTTGAATCCAGCAGTAATTACAGAGGTGAAAACATATTCAAAAGATAACAAACTATATGCAAAATGGGTATAATGTATATAAGCTGCATTTTTTTTCTTGGTCGGTCATGGGGCTTGAACTCTCGGCCTTTGCACTGTCCCTGTGCTCTTCAGCTCAAGGCGAGCGCTCTACTGCTTGAACCACAGCACCACTTCTGGTTTTTTGGTGGTTTATTGGAGATAAGAGTTTCACAGAATTTCCTGCCCAGGCTGGCTTTGAACCATGATCCTCAGATCTGAGACTCCTCAGTAGCTAGGATTACAGGCATGAGCCACCAGCGCCAGCCTATAAGCTGCATTTTTATATGGATAGTTTTCAGAATGGACACTACGAATAAACACTAACATATTTGTGTAAGAGAGATAATAGACAGTTGCAGTTTTATATGACAAAACAAAGACAATTAGAATTTGTTAGAAAATTGAAAGACTTGGAAAAAATTATATTAAGTGGAATGGGCCAGGCCCAAAGAAACATAGGTCCCATGCTTTCCCTTATTTAAAATACCTAGTATGTATCTAGGACAAGCAGTAAAGGTCAGAAGCTATGTACATATAACTATATAATATGCTGCTAAGTGAAATGAACTCCAAATAGAGACACAAGTGGTTTTATTTTTCTTGCTGTTGTTTTCAATGTACTTATAGTGTACCGTGTGATTCTTTTTGTTTCTTTTGTATGTTCTTTCCCCAAGGTCTAACCACGTTTTCACTGCATTTGATTCCTGTGCCTTCATCTTGTATATACATTTTTCTAATTTGGGGAGGGGAAGGGAAATAACAAAATGCTGAAATAAGGATATAGGTTGACCTGTTGTAACTATCAGATGTACAAGACACTATGCTGAAAATGAACTATACTTGGGAAGGGGGAGAAGTTGGGGAGGTCGGGTGGGACGGGATGGTGGGGGAAAAACCAAGGAGGAGGTAACAATGCTGTATGGGAATTGTACTCATTAACTTACTCATGTAACTGTAACCCCTCTGAACATTATTTTTACAATAAAAATATATACAAAAGAAAGAAAGAAAATTCCTGTAGTCATTATAGCAGAAGAAATGCAAACATGATTACAAAAATGGGCAAAAGACACTATAGAATACAATACATGAAATCCTGACAAACTTTACTGACAATATGTTAAAAATTATTACTAATTAATGAGATTAAAATGAGAACATAATTTACTTGCAGTTTATCAAGTTGGAGAAACATTTTAGGATTTATTTTGCAGAGATTAGTAGATGTTTGTAATGATAGTTCATGTGAACAGTAGTTTTTAATACATAGAATAACCCATAGCTAAGAATCATAGATTTTTCTCTCTGGTTATAAGAACTTTTTAATCCTTTAATCCTTATGCTATAATGTAGTGGTAAATTGGATATGGAATACATTTTTCTAGGGGAAATGACAATCAAACTGTGTTGAATATAGTATGACATGGCTATTGAGCAAAGCAACCAAAAAAACAATAAAACTGAAATATCACTGTTAACATAAAAATATAATTTCTTAATAGTACTGATGATTCAAACATGCTATTTTTGCTACTTGTGCAGCTTTTAAAAACATGTAACTTATATGCGCTAATGCATTTAAGCAAAAATAAACACTTATGTACATACATAGCAGTGAGGTATCAGACACAATTGTTCCGGATAAGAAGTAAAATAGAAATGTGAAATGAGAAGAGGACAGAGTAAATGAACAAAATAAAAGTATAAATAGGAAAGATCCTTTATAGGTTATTGATTACAGAGTACTATAAACTTTATTTTAACTTATTTTTATAATTATCAATTCTATGTTCTGCTATTCATTAGAAAATCACATCCAATTTAACCCCTAAAGTATAGAATGATTGGCTCTGTCAAGGCCTTCCTCTCACCTGCAGGTGTACACACACTTGAATTGTCTCCTCCCAGTGAGATTTGGCTTCTTTGGCCAGTAAAATAAGATGATGTTGAGTTAAACATTTATGATGCTTAAAAAACCAGCCAGACTTACTATAATTTTTCCAAGTCTTTCCATTTCCTTTTAAATGGTACAATATCATGCTTTCTAATTGATGAGTGAAATTCAATTTATAGATATATCACATTTTCCTAATCCATTCATCCACTCAGGGTCATCCAGGCTTATTGCATAGTTTGGTTGTGGTAAATAGTGCTGCAATAAACATGACTGTGCTGATAGACTTACTATACCCTTATTTGAGTTCTATTGGATAAATTGCTTAGGAGTGGAATTGCTAGGTCATAAGGTAGTTCCATGTGTACTTTTTTGAAGAACCACCACACTACTTTTCAGAGTAATTGAACAAGTTTTACACTCCCATCAACACTATAAGTGAAGTAAGCCAGAGACAGACAAAGTTTTCATGGTTTGCCTCATTTGGGATAGAAAGGATATACCTATAGATCTATAAGCAAAAAGGTTGAGTGGTATTCAAGTGGTTACAAATGAATTAACTGTAGTTAAGAAGACTCTATGGAAATCTCAAATAATACATATACTTTATAAAGACTAGGTCAAAGCCCAATAACGTCAACACCAGGTAATGGTAACAAGCAAAAGAAAGGGTGGGGGCAAAGGGAGCAGAGAAGACAAATGGAAGGGAAAAGGGGGGAGAATGCAGCTACTAATTCATTGTATATTCCATTTTTTTAAAGTAGGAAAACAATAGGTTGGAAGGGAATGAGAATATATGGGTGACACTGATCATGAAATACTGTATTGAAGCCAGGCATTGGTGATTCACGCTTATAATCCTAGCTACTCAGGAGGCTGAGAGCTGAGGATCACAACTCAAAGCAAGCCCAGATAGGAATGTCCATGAGACTTTTATCTCTAATAAACCACCAGAAAACCAGAAATGGCACTGTGGCTCAAGCAGTAAAGTGCTTGCCTTGAGCTGAAGAGCACAGGGACAGTACACAAGCCAAGTTCAAGCCCCACAACTGGAAATATATATATATCTATATATATATAGATATATATACACACATATATATGTGTGTGTGTGTGTGTGTATATATATATACTTTGTTATATGGCACCTTCTTTGTACAAGTACTTAAAGATAATTTTTTTAAGCAGTCACACTCAATTTCTTATACTTTACCTGAGTGGGAATACCTAGTTTATTCCACATCACTAGACCCTTAGACATTACACTGAAGTGAAAAAAAAATCCTTGAATTTTTAGACTCATGGCCTACCCTGTAATATGAAAATGATTTGCTAATGTGTATGGAAATATTATTACTATCTGCTTACCTGATCTAGTATTACCTAGTACAGTTTTATCAATGTAAAATGCAAGTGTAACATTTTGAGTAATAGAAAGATGATTAAGACTTTTACATACTAAATGACTGCAGAGGTTACAGGTCTTTTGAGATCATATAAATATGGACTGTTGCTGTGAATGTGTATTGCTTGATACTTGAAACATACTGCTTCTGGTGAGACCTATGGACTGGAATGGAGAAAAACACATTTTCTATGTCATTAGCTACGTATTAGGTCCCAAGGGGTTTGTTAATTTGCTCAAGCTATGAAATCACATCTGGTACTACAGCTGCAAATGAAGTTACCACCTGTGCAAATCTGTGATAATTATTGTCATTCTCTAAGATCTACTTGTCTTCTGTTTAAGATACTTGGTCTATTTGGAAATACACATAGAGAAAATCATGACCCCTATATATTTCAAATCCTTGGAATTGTCAAGTTCTTCATTCTGTACATTATATTTTACTCCTAAGTGTATATTTAATATTAAAGAAATCAGTTGATTCCTTGGAGAAAGTTGAAGAAAGATTAAACATTCCTGTAGTATTCCAAGGTTCCCTTTTAAGAAGACCCAGACTTTTCCTTTCCCTTCATTCTGAATATTCATTCCGATTTATGGTCCTCACATTTGTGCGTAAATAAATCACTAATTTCAAGTAACTCTTCTTGCTGTGACTCACACTTTTGCATGGGTCCCATTTTGTATTTTATCTTTAGAATCCCATGAGATATTTATTTCTTATTATTTGGATAGTAAATGCAATGGTTAGAGGTGTGTTTTGAAATTCAAGTCTGAATTGTATGATATTGCATTTGGCTCAAAGGAGGCCATTGCAGTTTTCCCAGGTAATCTATATATTGACAAATGGAAGAAGAAGAAGGCCCCAAATGAGTAAAAACTCTTTTATTGATGGTTGTTTTTGACAATGGCACCAAAATCACTCAATGAGAAGGAATGTTAAGTTCTATTTCAATCCAATGACTATTCTAGAGAGAAGAGTGTACATGACCAGTACTTAAAACTGGTTCCTGAGTTTCTTATAAGTTGGCTTCTTAACTAGAAGAAAGAGAAAGAAAAAAAAAGAAGAAAGCAAGAAAAAAAAGAAAAGCAAGAAAGGAATGTATATAGAGAGAGAACCTTATATTGGAGGACAATATGTACTATGGAATATCTCTTGACTCACCATGGAGGATAAAATTTCCTGGACTTACCATTAGTAAGCTAGAGAATATGAAAGCCACTAGTATAGATAAATACAAGTCAGAAACCCAAAGACTAGGGTAGAAAACCCTGTAAGTCTGTCTCGGCAGGAAAAAAAAAATCAATGTTTTGACTTTTTGCAAGGGCAAAGGGAAATTAAAATATTTTTCTTTTTCTTTTCCTCTGTTTAATGACTCCATGGATTGGATAGTGTCAATTCACATCGAGGTATACATTCTACTTTATCAAATATTTACTAGCTAATTTCATCTAGAAACAAACTTATCAGAAATAAATTATAGGCAAATTGGTGCATGAAATTACCATCACATTATATGACCAAATTTTGGCAAATGAGATATGAAGTATACTTTGAGAACCTGGGGAACTATTTTTTTCCTAATAAAACATTAAAACTATATAAAAGAAGAGACTTTTTTTGTTTTTTTATGAATACCTATGTTTAGAAGTAAAAAGAAAAACAAAATCAAAGTGGCAGTTTTCTTTAGCAAATGTGTGTGATAGCATTGTGCAGGTATACATGATATTAGTAAAGCAAAGGGATAGTATGGAAAATCAATTCTTTCTCTAAGTCACAAAATAAACAACTTCATCAAAAACTCTGAAAATTAAAACTAAGTATTTTAATGACTTCTGCTAATTTTAATTATATAGTCACTATGTATAGCCAAATAGTCTAAATAAAATATATAATATTTATTATTAAAAAGTTATTTTTATTTTTCTGAAAAAATATCTTGTAAACAACCCATTTAAATGGAATTCAGTGAGGAATAGGGCACAAAATGGTTTTAAGATAATTAAAAGTCATTGACAAATTGCACATTTAATCATAAATATTCATGACGTGTCTATTTTGAGTCAGGTTCGTCTTTAGTGACTGGACACAGAGTACTGAACAAGGAGATAAACAAAATCTGTTAAAAACATGTTTTGCTACAGTTTAGATAGATACATGCACTGTTTTGGATAGCATATTTAAGTAAGATATTAAAAACATAAAACTAGTGATAGTTACAATGTGCCTATAAATCTACAAGGAAACATCCTGGGTGGTAAGCAAGAGGTTACAAATGAATTAACTGAAATCTAATAGACTCTGTGGAGAATGCAAGTAGTTTAATTCTTTTAAATAAAGTTAAAGCACAACACAACAAGGACAGAGTTATGGGTACTTTCAAGAGGGGAGGGGAGGACCAAGGGAAAGAAGTAGAAAAATGAAGTGGGGAGGAGGGAGAATGCAGGCAAAAATATCATTGTGTATACCACACATATGAGAACTATAAGACAAGGGGTGGTTTGAAAGGGACCAAGATATTGAAATGATGATAGAGATAAAGATTTATTGTACATAGATACTGCTCTGTTAAATGCCAAAAAAAATCAATACATAACCTAAAATTAAGGTAAGTAAGGGAAGGTGCAGGTTGGGATGAATGGATGAGAATGTTGAAAGGGGTGAAATTGATTAAGATGCACCATATTCAAAAACAACTCTTTGTATGAACAGTTACAGATAATAAAAACATTCAAAAAGTAAAACAACAAATTCAAGTTTCTTTGAAACAGTTTTTAAAAAGATAAGACCATCTATTAATGGGGCTGGGAAGGTGGCTCAGTGGAAGAGCGCTTGCCTTGCAGGCATGAGGCCCTGGGTTCGATTCCTCAGCACCATATAAGAAAAAAGAAAAAAGCTGGAACTGGCGCTGTGGCTCAAGTGGTAGAGCACTAGCCTTGAGCTGAAGAGCTGAGGGACAGCGCCCAGGCCCAGAGTTTAGGCCCCACGACCAGGAAAAAAAAAGATCATCTATTAAGTTCTAGTCAATTTATATTTTGCTGGTAATATAAATTACATTATTTCTGCTAATATAGTGATCCTATTGCATATTTGTTTCACATCAGAAGTTCAATAGACTGCTAATGCATTTCATATTTTGTGTCATTATGCAATCCAATATCAGAGTGCCCATAATGTCAGCCTGATGCATATCTGTTTAGCACACAAAACAATAAGATGCTAATGTTAAGAATAATAATAGCCTTAAAAATATTATTTAAAATGAATTTTTAAAACATCAAATATTCTGTAAAACACATCAACAAATCGAATGTTGATATATTAAACCTTAAGAATAGTAAAACATGGTAATAAATAGTAACATGAAAACGTTTAGCTTAATAGCAAAAAGCAAAAAAACAAAAACAAAAACAAAAAAATCTGAATTAGACTAGGGCCATGATTCTTTCATTAAATAGAAAATATGAGAGTATTGTCTTATTGTTAATATCCACTATAATAATTAAAATCAATTTCTAAGTGTTATTTGCTACAATGCCAAAATAAATTGAATTTTTAGACCTTAGAAGTCAGTAAATACGATACATTTAATAATAAAATTAAGCAGAATAATGGTTGAAAATAGTATGTGTATTCTATTCTAAGTCTGTATTGACTTAAGAAACAACTATGAGAAAATACTTATAGCTATTAACTGTTCAATTGAGATAATTGACTAGATACCTCTTTTGGAATGACAGTAAAAGTTACCCAACCGACAAAGAAAATGATCCACGCAGCCAATATTTGGAGAGAAAAAGTCTGGCCAATGTCAGAACTATTTCAGAGCCAAAATCCAGGTGCATGCCTCAGGAAACAGCAAGCTAGAATATGGCTGGCACATGGCTGTTACCAGTTACACTGACGTCTAAAACCTATTTTTATATGCCTTATTTTTCTTCCAATGGTGCCTCCCTTACTATGATTATTTCTCTCTCCTTCCCATCTAATAATCTCATTTGTGTTTTTCTAGACTTAGCTCATAAAGTCCTTCTATCAAGTGTCCCCTTTTCTATGCTTCCATATCCCTACCCTGACTTGTCAATATTCTATTCAGTACATTTTTTTCTACTCAAATCTTCTCTATCATGCGCTGCATTGTAACCAGGTTTTCATCTAATTGAAACATATGAATTTCCCTGCTCAGATCTAAATAAATAAATATCCTCTAACTCTCACTTCTCCAACATTTCACATTTCACAGACAAATTGCACACTAGAGAAATGTGAAATGATTTTTCCTGATCTCAGTTAAAATATCTATTTCCATACCTATTTTGTTTCTTGGACTTTTGTAAAACTAAGAACTTGGTCTTTTAAGTCAGTCTCTACCTCTGCCTTGTATGAATCTGTTCATCCTTCTCATAAACACTGTGTCATTGCTTATTTTTCCACTTTGAGTACTGAATATGATCACTCTTATCATTTACTTTTATTGTAATGATGATGTATAGAAGAATTTCAGTTACATAAGTAAGGCAATAAGTGCATTTCTTTTGGAATAGTGTTCCCCTTCCATAGTTGTAAAGTTCATTTACAACATAGATGTCTAGTGAGTATTATTGTTGCATTGGTCCATCCTCATTTATATACACTATTTCAGAGAAAAAAATGTGACACTCAGTAAGATCACATATTCACTTGTATGTAGTTCATCAGGTTTATGGAGAGTAGTCAGAAACTTTCATCATTTCTCTGTCATCAAATATCATGAAAGAAGGAGGAAGATTTTGCATGAAACCATTAGACTTGTCTGGCTGTAACATTACCATCTTCTATTTAGTCAATTTTATTTTGTTGTCTACATAATATTTCACATAATATAGGTTTGATTTCGTTAGGCTAATCACACACAAATTACTGATGTTACAATGTTTACTAAAATTCAAGTGGAGTTTACATGAACATATTTTTATCTTTAACTAATTTTTCTTTAATACACAAAACAAAAGTTGTACATAAAATTTGACACTTTGTTAATGTATTATGTTTCATAATATTTTTTCATGATTTTTAATTAAAATTTATTTAAATTAAATTAAAATATATCTAAATTAAATGTTTCTATCTTCTCAAATAGTTATAATTGTGAAAACATTCAAAATTCTAGATTTTTCAAATCTATAGAACTTTAGTTTTGTCTATAATCATGATATTATGAAATGAAATACTCAAACTATTAAGAAATAATACCTTTTCATTGCATTTATTTTCTCCTTTCTCAATAACCATGTTTTAATCCACTATCATATTCCACCTTGCCTCTTTGTATAGTCACTAAATAGATTTTCAGGTCTTTTTATTTTATTTTCATAGTTCAGATACAAAAATTATTTTTTTATCCCAGTACTCTAATGTTACTTCCTATTTGAAAGTTTTCTGCTCTCTCTAATACAGGAGAAAAACCCAATCTTTGTAAAACTTGTGTATAATGCCTTGTTTGATCCATCTTAATTTGATCTCTTGAAACTCTCTGGGACTCTAGTTTCTCAGAGGTTTACATACAATGACCTCCTTCTGTTCAGTAAGTGTGCCCTATTTTTTCCTTGCTACATGTGGTTTATTTTGCAAAGAGCACAATCCTTCCAGTCTTCATTCAGCAAATATGCATTTATCCCATACATTTCTCAAGAAAAACTTATTTAACCCATATTACTAAGTCTCCTCAGAGTGTTATTTTTTTTTTGTACATGGTCTTGTTGAATCCATTCTGGCCTAGGATATACCATATAGCTCAATTTAACCATTCAACTCTCCATTCTCTGCCTCTTCTTTCCAAGTGCTGGAATTGGAGCCCAGATCACCAGGCCTACCACCAATTTCTATTTTTTTTTAATTTACATGGAATGACTATTAAAATTTTTATAAAGCATTTGAAGTATTAATGTCTAACCCTCCATCAAATTTAGAAATAAAGGAATATATAATTGACTGGTTAATTAATCAAAATAGGAAATTATTATAACTAGTAAAGTTATGCTTAATCATTGGTCTATATCAAGATATAATATAAATATTGAATCATTACCAAATGGCAATTATATAGTGCAAAATAAGTACATATGAATATCATAAGAATTTCCATTCTACTTAAGCTAAAAATGTTTAATGTTTGAATTAAGAAATGGAGATGTCAAAGTTTTCTCAGATATTTATAAACAATACAGAGAAAATATTTTGACAGTCAGACTGAAATGTAGTAATTGAAAATCAAATAGTGTTCCATGGCATAAAATATTATTTTAGTGCTTTTGGTAGTTACTAGTCATTTTCTCAAATATTTTCTTTATTACAAGTGGAGAGTGAACCAAAACTTTCTTATATTTTGTCTCCGGTAGATTAAAAATATATTCTCAATTTTGTGTTCCCTGAGTGTGCATTAGTCAGACAGAGTTAATAGAGCCATCTATCATTTCCAGCTCTCCTCTTGGGCAGGAAGCAATAGATGATGGAGCTGACTCAGCTAGTTTTTATTCATAGACTGACTGTAGTGTCATTATGGTGGACACACCACAGAGATATTAGGCAACAGCACTGAAATACTATGTTAAGTCTGGGAGTTACTCTTACAGATTAAGTCCTAATTCACATGATGCATTATGAAAAATGACTATGTCCATTTATAGGTAGGAATTTACACCATCAAGTCAGATTTAACTGTTGTTTTACTGTCAGAAATAGGGAGAAACTGGGGAGATAGTCAATACTTTATTTAATCCCTGATACAAATAACCAAACAAGACAGATAGACAAGTAAAGTATAATCAGTTGTTATTAAAAGTATTTCAGTTCTGGATTAATAAAGAGGTGGGAGCACAGGAGTGGAGGGAGAAAGCTCAACAGATGCAGTCATTACATTCAATGTACATTATTAAAAAAATTGTAACTTAAGCATAGGGACCAGAGAGGAAAAATGGAGAAGAAAAAAAAGGGGCGGTCAGTAACCAAGAAGAATTGTGCTTAGAACCTGACTTAGGGAATTATAACCTCTGTGTACAATTACATCATCATTACCATCATCATCATCATCATCATCATCATCATCATCATCATCATTCTGCCCAAATTACACAAACAAGATTAGTTTTAATTAAACAGGAGATTATTGATTTAAAACTTTTAGTGGAGGTGATCAATGTTTACTGAAATAGTTATACCACTTATTAATACTTAAATACTAAAACTTCATGTACAAAGTCTCACTGATTATGGAAATTATCCAGGAGTTTGACTTCTAAAACTGTTGGAGTAATTTCTCAAATTTCATCAATTTAATGGGAAAAACTTGGGAATAAAGTTAAAGAGATACAGTGATATGCATGTTGTATTCACATCTCTCACATCCAAATCTAACTCTATATGAATTATAATGTTTTCTACTTTTGAAGTATTTAATTTGTGGAAGTAGGACTTTCTGTCATTTCTTTTCCTTTCCCTAGATTCCATCATTTTTGAATAATGTAGAGATCTAGGCATGTCCCATCTTTGACATGTCAGAATGATTATTTCTAGAAAACTGTCAACTTAGGTCAACTTTCATTTCTCTGTTAAAGTTGAACTGGAGTATTTAATTCAAGGACTGCCTTTCTCAATTTGACAGTATGACACTAAAAGTAGAGTGATAAATGTGAGATATATACCTGGCATCTGAATCATTTACTGAACACTCAGAGTCTGAATATCAGTGTTACTAAATTTGTTAGTTATTATAATAAATTAATACCAATACTATTTTATATACAGTGAAGGTATTATTGAAATTGTTCAAACTAATGTTTTTCTTAAATACCATTTTGAATATTTGTGATTATTTTCCTTGTCTATGTTAAACATAACCTACAAAAATTCATGTTTTATTATTTTTTACTTGTCCAAAAATTTCTTTTAAAATCATTTTATTGTAGGACAATTTAAATGTTCTAAAGTTATATATATTTTCAGTTATGGTTGTGGGGCTTGCACTCAGGGCCTGGGTTTTGTCCCTGAACCTCTTTGTGCTCAAGGATATGTAGCCTTCTACCACTTGTACCACAGTGTTTTTGAGTTGTTAATTGGAGGACACAGACACTTTCTGCCAAAGCTAACTATGAACCATGACCCACAGATCTCAGCCTTGAGTAGCTTGGATTACAGGCGTGAGCCACTGGTGCCTGACTAATTATATATATATTTTAAACATATATGTTCATTATTTTCAAGGTATTTCATCTAGGCTCAGGATAAAACATAAAACAATACCAAATGCTAAATATGAAGAACACTCAGACACATGCCCTCTTTTGGAAGTTAGGGAGAAATAGAGAGAGGGTGAGAAGGAGAAAGAGGGAGAAAGAGAGAGAGAGAGAGAGAGAGAGAGAGAGAGAAGAGAAAACACAAGAAACAAACAATAATATATTATGTCCCTTAACCAAGAAGAAATACAGATGAATTTGAGATCCAGTTGATTGCTATATGGACAAAATCTGCACAGAGGTCACTCTACACAGATCAGTAATTTCTGTAGGATGACTCATTCAGGACACTAGATGGGCTTCTTCCCCTACAAAGAAAGTTTAAAAAAAGAGAATGTCTAATGTGCCCTGAGATAATACTGTATTGTAGTATGGATGTGCAATGTCATAGAGAACTTCTGGAACAAACAGTCCCTGTAGGATGTTAATAAAAATAGTTAAATGCTGCCGGGCTCTGGTGGCTCAAGCCTGTAATCCTAGCTACTCAGGAGGCTGAGATCTGAGGATCATGGTTCAAAGCCAGCCCGGGCAGGAGAGACCGTGAGACTCCTATCTCCAATAAACCACCAGAAAACCGGAAGTGGCGCTGTAGCTCAAGTGGTAGAGCGCTCGCCTTGAGCTGAAGAGCTGAGGGACAGCGCCCAGGCCCAGAGTTCAAGCCCCACGACCGACAAAAAAAAAAAAAAAAAAAAAATAGTTAAATGCTTCGTACTGATTGTTCTACAGCCCTGGTCTGGACTGTTCTATACCTGAGGACATCCTATAACAGTAGGGAAAAAGATACATGAGTCCATATCAGCCAGTTTTGCGACTCCATGAACACCAAAATTTTTACTTTTGAGATATCCTCCAGCCTCCAGCCCTGAATTAGCATTGTTGAATTGATCTCCCAATTTCTAACACATATTTTCACTAAATTATCCTAATTTCATCCCAGAAACAGAATAGGCAAGCATGAAATAATTGTGTACTTAAATTCTATTCATAAACAGTTAAGAATCTTAGGAGTAGGAAAAAAGTTTTAATCCAGAGCCTTTCTGCTCTCATTTATCTGGGCAACTAAAATCCATAAAATTAAAAAAATCAAACTTATTTTTGATCAATTAAGCAATTAAAATCAAGTGTGGTATATAATGATTCTTTTATGTGATATTTTTGATGGCCTTTGGCACATTGTTTGCTATGCAATCAGTTACAGATCACTGTTTTTTTCTGTGTGTGCTTCAGTTAAACAGGAGCCATATACTCTTCCATTGTGAAGTAATTGAAATGTTCAGTAGTCAATTTTAGAAGTTTTCTTTCCAACAATACTGTGACTTGGCTCTATAGATACTTTAGGTGAATATGTTTTAAACAAAAGTCATAAAGTCAATTGTGGAGTGAAAATGTAGAAGTAATAAAACAATTTTAGGCCCCTGAAAATGTTAACCAATCAATTAAGTGTTAGGGATTATAGGCCTTACCATATTCAAATCAATGAACTAAAAAGTAATCCTGCAGTAAATAAATCAAATCTGTTTGCATATACTTACCTTGAATTTTATTCTGTAAATGGTTTTGGTATTCGATTTTGAAATGTCTGTATAATTATAAGTTTGTCTCTAATACATATTTAAATTATTTCCAACCTCAAATTTAATCATTTAACCTTTCCAATGGCAATTTTAGCTTTTGACACACAAAGGTCTTTTTTTAATGATGAGGATTGGTATAAAGCAGGATTTGATTAATAGAAATCCACCCTCCATTAAATAATCATGAAATGTTTCTAATCTGTTAATAGAGTTTGGACTAAGCCACTTAGAAACAAAACTGTAGTTTAGTATTTGTTATTAATTCCTATTTCCTGCACTTCCAGCTTATTATAAAAATACCATATTTAATTTACTTTAAAATATGAGAATAATTATTTTGTTTCAAGAGAATTATTATTGCTCATGTGAACTACTGTAAATTTAAATGACTCAATAAATGCACATGCCTCTAGTAATCGTCTTACACTCATCCATTTTCTAAGAACATTAGATTGCTTTAATGAGGAAGATGGCCATCTTAAGTACTATTTGCAAAGTAGTAATAAAATATCCTCCAATGAATGAAAAATTGTTTATCATGTTTTATACTGGGTCTTTTCACATTAATTTAACTGTAGAATTATCAATTAACCAATAAATAAGTTCCTTAGGTATATGTCCTGAACCCCAGAATTAATTTAAAGGCAATTGCAACTGGTCATAGTGCCTTTAACCATAGTTAATTACTGTTGTAATGTGGAGTTTGAATTTCACTGCATTTTTAATAAGGGTCCAAATCCACCTTTAGAATTTTCCCTCTTGTTACTCTTTACCAGACATTTAAATCATTTCCTAATGTTATAGATAAGAAAGGGGTTTAGACACGAAGACAAAAATCATTAAACTTTCCATTTTCATTTATAGGGCTTTTCTTCTAATCAGGGCCTTTCTTCCCATACTGTTTAAACAATTTGTTTTATTTCTTTTGAATTCCAATCACCCTGGAATAAACATTAAGAAAATATTTTTGGCTAAAAGTTAAGTCATTGCTTAAGGCTTTATTTAAAAAGAAATTTAAACAGGGGCAAACTGATCTTCTTCATTATTGCTTCCTAAAAGGCATTCTTTGTGAAGACATGTGCTTTTCCGGTACACACTAGAGAATATGAAAGCAATGGGGACACTTTTCTGGTCTCTTTATAATAAAAGAGAAGAAAATATCTTTGTCAGTTTATTAATATGGGTGTCTCCACATTAATGGAGTCCTTTAAATCTTGGAAGGGTTCTACAGGTCAGATTCTGAAAGTTAAGGTTCATTAGCATGCATGCAATGAATTTACCCTGTCATCCATGATCTCTTCCTACTTTAACATTTTTTCTACTTATTGTAACTTGTTAACATAGTCTGGCAAATAGAAGATAAAGGTGTTGATGTAAAACTGTAGTACGTTCATTTGGTTTACATGTTATATTTTCCAGAAAGTTTTTGTTATTTGATTGGTTGTTTAGTTTTGAAACAAAGTTGGTTGATTTTGAATACAACTACCCTTTTGTTATAAAGTATGACAGCTTACTTATTTCAGTTAACTCTCAGCACAATTATCAAAGTTATGGATTATTTATTCATCTTTCATGATACAGTAAGTCAGTCAATACGTGGAGTAAGTTTGGAGGAAAAAGAAAGTACATTTGTTACCAGAAGTTCAGATCAACTAATTATCCTAGAATATTGTGTCTAACATGGAAGCAAGTAAGACATTGTGGTGAAATATATTTTTTGAAAGTATTAAAGAGAATGTAGAATACACTGCAAGAGAGCAGCTGGTTCAAACATGGCTCCAGGGAAAAGAAGGAAAAAAAGAAAAAGAAAATTTCCTGAATCACTAGAGAGGTTCAAGAGTGGGATAGAAATTCAGTAACTACTGTTCATGATTTACGAAGAATCAAGGGCTCTATAATCAAGGGCTCCATGTGAAGGGAACTAAGTGACCTTTATCATTATTGGATGCCATGTGCAAGACATCACTTTTTAGGTCCCTCTCATAACAGCCCACAACAGTTATACATATATTCCGCAATCCAATCAGAGAAGATAGGTTTTCCCTGTGTACACTGTCATATCCAGCATACTTTTTCTAGACATCAGTTTACTTACCCATAGTTCCATACCCAGAAACAGGATATTGAGGTGTAAAATAGATTGTGGGTTTGCATGTCTACCTAAGGATTGCAGAACCCTTTTCCTATATGTAGAGGATGAACTAATCTCTAGCAATGGTATAAGAATACACTATGGAGAAAGAAAAATCTCCTTAACTAATCATACTGGAGAAACTGAATGTCCTCATGCAGAATAATGAAATGAGTTCCTTTCATTGCAATATAATTTAAGAACAGCAATAACAAAACACTTCCAAATAAAGATTGTATTCCAAATAAAGTCCAGCTACTCAAGTTGCTGAGACCTAAGGATCACAGTTCAAATCCAGCCAGGACAGGAAAAATCTATTTGATTCTTGTCTTCAATTAACCCATACATGTCTGTAGTAGAGTTATGGCTCAAGTGATGGAGCCCAAGTCTGGAGCAAAAAAAAAAAAAAAAAAAACTAAGGAACAAAGCACAGACCATAGAACAAAACAAAACAAAAGTCTCATTTTAACATTTCTGTTTATTTGTACAATGCATCATCATTAGTCTACCCCCCTCATTCTTTCCAATCTCACCAGTAGCAAGTTTTCTAATCTCATTTTCCCATATGAACATTTGCTGACATATATTCTCATACCACTTCTCTTTTATTTTGTCTACCTTCCTTTTAGCACCTATCATCTACAATCACAATATGTTTCGGTTTTCATATACTCATTTTGATAAATTATTTGATAGTTGTTCATAGAGTATCACACTACTGTAAATAACTGTTTGATCATGCATACAAGAATATGGCCTTCTGTGTATTTTTATGTATGTCTATATTTTAGGCTTAATATATGACAGAAATTATGTGTCTTTTTCTTTCTAAGCCTCACTGAATTCATTAAGTATGATTTTTTTCTAGTTCTACTCATTTCCTCACAAGTAACAAAGCATTCTTCATACTGGATAAATAAATCCCATTAAATCATAAGTATTTCTATTTTATATTTCATCCAGTATTCTAATTTGGAGTGCTTATCTCAGGTTGCTCTCAGTCATTATTTTGTCTATCTCCATAATTTAAGAGAGGCAACATTTTCTAGCATTGATCCTACTATTTTTTATATCATTTTGTAAATTTTCATGTTGGTTCATAAGGAAATAATTTTCCTATGTGTTACCAAAACAAGGAGAAATTAAAGTGTCAACTCTACTTGTTGAAAATAAACTTCTCCCACTCCTTTTTCTAGAAGCTCTTACATTAGAAAGCTTGCAACTGTGTTCTTAGCCCCAAATTATATATAGATATATACATATATAGATATATTATATTATGTATATTATAGAGATATGTACACATACAGATATATATGTATATAGATATGTATGTATATTTCTACAGATATCTCTAAAATATATACTTTTGGATATGTGGACACTAGTTCTGTTGACTTTAACACCCAGGAACATGTTTCTCATTTCTCTGAAATGCAAACATGAAAGTACATAATATTCTTACTTTCCAGTTTCCAAGTAAAGGTAAGGACTTATCTTCAGAAGTTGGTTGCTTTGCCCTAAATTATACAACTACCCTTTTGTTATAAAACATGACAATTTATTTGTCCTCTAGTTAAATTCAGTTAACTCTCAGTACAATTATCAAAGTTAGGAATTAATTGTGCATCATTAATGATGCAGTCAAGCCTTAGTTGAGTATTAGTTATTGCGTGTTGGAAATATGTATGAAATATATTGAATTGATTAAATCTAAGGGGGAATTTCTTACCATTTTTTCAACCTCTCATCAGAAATATGATAAACCTCACATTTTGGTTTGATATGTTGCAAAAAATAAAAGCATTTTCACTGTCTATTACCTTTGTATGAAGAATTTTATCTAGAATTTTGTCTAGTTCAATCTATTAGTAATAAAACAGAACAAATTACCCACCTATGTGAGCAGATGCATCTACATGCATGGTTCTTTCCAGTCATCTGCACACTTAGAAAGAGTAGATACCACCTTGATTTTTAACAACATATGTTAACTTTGCCTATTACTATTTATTAATTGTAGTTTAGCTTAAATCGCTGTATTAGTGCACTTTACTGCTTCTTTTACTTAACCTAATATCTATGATATTCACTCACTATTTTCCTGTTGTACATTGTTTGCAACATTGGCTCCAATGTGAATAACTGTAACTCTAAATGTATGTAAAATGTTGTTATATTTATTCAGCCATTTGAAATTAATTCAATTGTTACTTCTTTCTAATTTGTGGCTATTATGAAAGGTACTATTTTCAATATTCAAATATCTGTGTTGTAATTAACACATAGGAAATTTCATTTCATTATATTCCTGGGAAAGGAATTGCCTTGCCATAAAATGTGTACATGTTCAGTGATAGGAAATGGCAAACAGTGTTGGAGATTATTTATATCATTTTTCAAATTTCTCAGAGTATAAAGTCCCTGCGGCTCTATAGTATGGTCAACAGTTTTCTACACTTTTCTACTTGTCCATGTGTTACTGTAATCTATTTTGATTTCAACTTATATTGGTTGATCATAAATGAAGTTGATTATTGTATTTATTATTGTACATTTTACTAACACTATATAAAATATTTTCATTATGATTTTTAAATTAACAGTCTTTTACATTTTATTTTATAGACAATAGTTATTCTGATTTTAGTTACATATTTTTGGGGATATCAGTACTTTGGTTTGAAATTACTTTAAAATGAGAGTATTGACAATGTAGGTCCAGTCACACATTCCCATTGTGCAGGTCTCTAATGAATTGGATTTGGTTAGTTTTTGGATATATCTATATTGACCTATCTATCAATCTATCTATCTATTGATCAATCTATCTATTGATCTATTTTAATAGCATAGATTATATGCTTTACATATGATACACATAATGTTTAGATATAATGTATAATTACATGCATATATTTATACCAAACTGTTCAATTAAAAAGTGTATAAATTACACTAATCGGCAGTTATTTTTATCACTGTGACTGTTCTTGAAAGAGAAAAACACTTAAAGTTTAAATTCAAGAAAATGACTTTACATATAAATTTGTTTCCCATCTGCAGTATATGCCATTAGAATAGCAATATTCATTTACACAAAAGGGGAAAAAAGGTCTTAGCACAAACATAAACTGAGCAAAATTATGAATGTTTGCTAATATAATTGCAAGAGACGTCACAATGAGATATTGAAAACTCAAGGTTTTTATACCTATAATTACTGTGAAGGCCCAGTCCAGGTGATGTCTATGCAGAGTATATACTTAAAGAAAAAGTAACTGATTCCAGAAATATGCAGGTCTTGGAGCTTGGTAGATCAGTATTTGCAGCCAGAATGAAAATAGTGAAAAAAAGAATTCTCTGTCTCCCATAACTGCCAACTACCAGTAACTTTAATGTATCTCCTCTTACCAATCTCCCTCACAAATGCAACAACCCTCAAACTAAAAATGTTAGTGACTGAGACAAGGATTGTTTGAGTGTCTATGTCAAGGCCTTTTTTTTCAAAGTCTTGTTTATATATGTTTCTAGGATTCAAAGTTCAGAAAGACATTTTACCTAGAGTGGTCCTCTAAATTAAAACTGCTATGAATATTAGTCCTCTACAGGCTTACTCCTAATTTGTAACAAGGAAAGCTTAACTGTTTTAACAACGCTGTCAATCTTAGTATTCTAACATGCTGTTTGGAAATGAATAGTTTTTTTTCAATTGCTGAACTGTTCAAAATTTGCACCATAGTTATTATGTCTTTTTTTATTGTTTATTTGATCATCCCATACTATTTTCAATCATCCCATAGAAAATGACATAAGCATTTATCTGACAAATTGAATTAGTTTTTCAAATAAGTGCTATGCAAACTTTACTTAGGAATTATTATTTTTAATCTCATTGTCTATGTTTTACCTAAAATAATCTTACTGGCAAAAAATCCCATGTGACTTATTTGTCTCTTCACTCCAATATGACATGAGAAAAAGATTTCTTATCCCAGTAGCAAAAAGACATCTACTAGGCAAAATTAATCTGGTGACAAGAAACCAAAGATAATCAAACAATTTGGATATGTTAAGCTAAGATTAAATGTTATAGAAATTAGAACAGAAATACCTTTGCTCACCCTTTCAAAAATAACTAAGTATATGTGATTAAAAAAAATTCTTGGAAGTGGTGCAGCAGCTCAAAGTGGTAGAGCAGTAGCCTTGCATAAAAAGAACTCAGGGGGCCAGGTGCCGGTGGCTCACGCCTGTAATCCTAGCTACTCAGAAGGCTGAGATCTGAGGACGGTGGCTCACGCCTGTAATCCTAGCTACTCAGAAGGCTGAGATCTGAGGATAACGGTTCAAAGCCAGCCTGGGCAGGAAAGTCCAGGACACTCTTATTTCCAATAAACCGCACAGAAAACTGAAAGTGGTGCTGTAGCTCAAGTGATAGAGTGCTAGCCTTGAGCTGAAGAGCTGAGGGACAGCGCTCAGGCCCAGAGTTCAAGCCCTATGACCTACAAAAAAAAAAAAAAGACTCAGGGACGGCACCTAGGCCCTGAGTTCAAGCGAAATGACCAATAAAGAAAAAAATCTTAAATATGACTACCTAATGTGCAAGTATCTCTGTCATGGAACTTGTAAATTTACCTTTGCTTCTTCAACTTCTATTTCTATAAATCTATAAAAATCTTCTATTTTCCTCTCCTTATTAGACAGACCTTTCACATTGTTAATGCTTTAATAGAGGGTGTTTTCTCTTATCTCTAGGCTATAAAGCTATAGTTATAGAGCTTAAGTGCTAAGCCTATTAAACTCCTAGGATAAGATGACAAAAGAGAATATTTCAAAACAGATTGACCCTTGATATTCTAACTATAAAACAAGGTGACATATGAGCCTTGATTCAAACTAAATACTGTCCTTCAGATAATTCAGCCAACATTCCTGAGCCCAGATCACTGCAATCTCTGACTCTGTGTGAATTTGTAGATCCCCTGACCTCTTGGTTCTCTGGATTCACATGATGAGTGAAAGCATTAGTATATTCTTCTGTTTTGTAATATTCCTGGTCATAATCAACTCTTGCAGAATCATACTCTGATTCATACTCTAATTAAACACAGCTACCTCTCATTTTGTTCTCTAAACAATATCTACAGCGACTCTCCATGGTTTATGGAAAACCTAAGAGTAGAGCTGCCTCAGCTGATCTCACTGACAATTGACAGAGAGCAAAGAGAAGAGACTCAACTTAGGCCCATGCACCATTGCAGCAGGAACTAGTGAGAGACAGCATTTTGTAACAGATTTCAGGCTCTTGAGCTTTTATGGGTTAAATGCTACATATCATGAATAGTGGGAAAGTGTAAAGAAAATCTGAACTGGAGAAAGAGATCAAAATTTCTCTGAAAGAAAATTGCAATTAAATTTGCCAAACGAAAAGGGATAAGCCTAGGTGGCTCACCAGGGTCATGAAAATCACAAAATGTGTGTGTGTGTGTGTGTGTGTGTGTGTGTGTGTGCCTCACCCACATAAACATTAATCAATGCAAGGTAAATCAACAAATTGCTGCTAAGTCAGATCTTTAGCTTACATATTCATGCCAGTAAACATACTATAGAAAGTCCAACGCAATTCAGCAATCTTTCTCCAAGCTTGGGGCAATGGCTGTTGCATACACTGGACCTGAGGAGTGACTAAATTCTAGCTTATTACACTTTAATAAAAACTTTTGTCAATGGTTTTAAAAAATAATGTCTCTAGGACTGGTGGTTTGGCTCAAGACTTTAATTCTAGTTACTCAGGAGGCTGAGATCTAAGGATCACACTTTGAAGCCAGCTGAGGCAGGAAAGTACATGAGACTCATCTCAAATTAATCACAGCAAAAGCTTTTAAAGTGGAGTTGTGGCTCAAATGGTAGACTGCTAAACTTGAGCACAAAGAGGCTCAGGGACAGCACCCAGGCATTGCCCCAGGACTGGCAAAAAAGTCATTTTCACTCTAGAATTGACCAACTTTCACTCTATTGAAAATGTATGAAAGTGTAGAACTTTTCTAATATTACTTTCAGACACACAACACAAACAGACATAAATATGTATATATATATATATATACACACACACATATACATACATATACATATATATGCATATGCAAATGTGTGTGTGTGTGTGTGTGTGTGTGTGTGTGTGTGTGTGTGTGTACGCGTGTGTGATTTTCCCTAAAGGTAAAAATGAGAAATTTTTGTAGGAAAACAAATGTCTCTACCTCATGCACTAAGACTCTTGTATGAGACATTGGTGCAAGTAAACAGCCTAATGACTGCTCATGCATCCTAAGATTTGGTGTCTCAGTTCACAAGCTCTCCTTCTGTCCCCAGATCTTACTTGCCTTACTTTCCACAGGAAACTTAGAGAAAGAGATAAAAAACTTAGCACCAGAGGGAGCTCAGACCCCTTACCTGAAATAATCCATATCCTGCTTCTTACATTTCACTATAAAATTTCAGTTAAGAACCTAAGAAATCATTATTAAAGGGCAATAGTGAAATCAATCTAATATGTTTTATTTATATATTATCTATGTATATATAATTCAACATATATATTAAATTGTAACCAGGGAGATAATATTAAAACTTATTTTAATTGTCATTTTAGAGAAAATTAGGAGACAGTCATTAATATGGTTTTTTTTAAGATAAGGGAAATACACTAGAATACAAAAAGAATGAATCATGAGCTATGACATATGTGATGAATAAAAACAAATCTTTTAAATAAAAGATGGAAATATAAATTTATCACGGAAACCTCATGAATAAAAAGTATGAAAGAAAGAATGCATGACAAAGAAGATTAGTCCATCAGCTTTATTTCTCCCTAAATGAATTTTGACAAAGAAAGATCAGATAAAATGGATCAAAAGAAATAATTAAAGCAAAAATCTTCCATCATTAAAAAAATGATTGAAGAGCCTCACCATATATCAAGTAGGATAAATAATTAGAAAACCCACACAAAGACTCATCATCAAAAAGTTTTATACTATTACAGTTGAAGAGGGAAAAAAATCCTGAATAAAAGTGGCCATCAGCAAAAGAAAAAAATTGGCTCCTACTAGACTTTCAGCATTCACACACACACACACACACACACACACACACACACACACACACACACAAACTAGAAAGTAGTGAAGCAAAGCCTTGCACGTTTTGAAAATATCATTGACTTGAATTTCAATTTCTATATTAAGTCCAATTACCAATTAATTAAGAGCAGTGGGAAGATAATTTTAACAAGTAAGCACTCAATTTACATTTGATGTGTTACTTCTTGAAGTTACTTGAGGATAAACAGAAATAAAATATATGACAGCCCAGGAAAAACTGACTGGAAACACAAGAATATTTCAAAAACATGTATTAAAAGTCTGACAGGTAATATGTGCCCAATAACAAGGGACAAAGTGAGTTCAACCTGGGAAAGATGTTTTTATGGCACATGGAAGTTTTGGAGGATTTTTTAAATTGTACATTCGGCATGAGTGCTGGATAGATACATTTAAGCATAATTTAAAACATTTTTTTATCAAAAATAAGTAGGTTAACATTTCTACAAAAACAAACAGATGAGGAACAGATTCTGTTTAAATACACTGGCATAATGGCAATTTTTTAAGCAACGGATAGAGAATAGAAAGAAAGATTTCATTTACCTTTGGAACTGCAAGTGCCCTTCAAGTGCATAAAGATTATTACATTTATTTTTTATTTTTTTTGGGGGGGGGGTCCGGTTGTGGGGCTTGAACTCTGGGCCTGGGCGCTGTACCTCAGCTCTTCAGCTCAAGGCTAGCACTCTACCACTTGAGCCACAGCGCCACTTCCTGCTTTTTTCTTATGTGGTGCTGAGGAATCAAACACAGGACCTTGAGCATGCAAGGCAAATGCTCTACCACTGAGCCACCTTCCCAGCCCAAGATTATTACATTTATGTTTGCAGGTGTTGAATTATATCAGAGTATAGGCATCAGAAGACAGGGCAATATATTGTGTGGGTCTGTTTCATTCTCTGCTGAATCCTATTTAACTAAAATAATCTCCAATTTATGGTCAATATGGAATGTAGATTTCTTGACTAATTTAATGATAGGTAATCTCAGCATTTTACATGACTCTAATAAAAAGAGTTGTACAAATTGCATTAAAAACCTATTTTAAGAATATTATAGTTGTTTTCAAAAGCAATTAGTAAAACAGGAGATGTCATAGAATGATGGCAATTCTTTGTCAAAAATGTTAGACAAATATAGACTGTTCTCTGAGGAGTATTAGAATTGAAAAGTTTTTATTAGTGTGCACTAATGGTTTAAATCTAGAATTTTTTTTTTTTGGAGGGGGATCGGTTGTGGGGCCTGAACTCTGGGCCCGGGCACTGTCCCTCAGCTATTCAGCTCAAGGCTAGCGCTCTACCACTTGAGCCACAGCTCCACTTCTGGCTTTTTTCTTTTGCTTATGTGGTGCTGAGGAATCGAACCCAGGGCCTCAGGGAGGCAAGGCAAGCACTCTACCACTGAGCAACCTTCCCAGCCCCTAAAACTAGAATTATTAATATAGTAATATTTTAGCTATGCTTTATTGACCTCTAAAATTAAATTCAGTGTGTTAATAATCAAAGTATTTAAATTAAGATAGTAGTATAAAACTAAGTATCAGACACTATATGAAATGAAAAAATATTTTCTATCATAGAATTATATTATTTGATTTGAGCAACAAGAACTTTATGGAAAGAAACCATTCACTTGGCAATAATTACATGAGGACCAAACATCATTTCTCTAGCTTTGATATTGACTATGACTTTAATGCTTGGAACAAACTTATGATTTATTTTTCTAGCAAAAAGAGAATTTCTCATATTTTTTTAACATTGGAAATAAAAACATTCCTACTTATTACATAAAGTAACATCACCCAAAAGGCAAAATTTTTCCCTCGTAAAGGCAAACACCCACACTGGCATTCTGAGATATAGATCTACAGTTCTTTGTGAGAGCTTTAAAATAGATGTGAAAAGAGATAAAAGCTTGAATGGCTGTATCTTATCCCAGCTCACTGTATTGGAGAAGAGAAATAGAAATATGTTCATTCTTTCTCAAACTGTTCCATGTTGCAAGCACTGAGATGGAAACCATGGTTTCTTTTCTATACTTCTGGCATGATAATAATACCTGTTTCTAAAAAAGGAAGAACATATACATCTGCTGAAAGAAATTCTTAAGAAATAATCGGAGATATTGGTCGGCAGACACAAGAAAGACCTGTCAAAATGGTACCTCAGCTAGAGATTTAAAATAGGCAAGATATGAAAAAGGAATGACAAAAAAAAAAAGTAGGCCTGCATGTTCATTGCAATAGCATCGGAAAGGGCTTAAAACCAAGAAAGAACATGAAACATTTGTTCAGGGGGAGTAACAGACTGCATGGTATTTCATGTTGGAAGAAGCACCTGAATCCCATGTGCAGAGCACAGAGGATTCTCAAGAGATAAGTGAGTCATGGCAGAATACATCATGGGTTCTTTTCTGCTCTGAGAGACACACGTGTCATGATAAAAATGTTCTCAGTGTGTGTTTTTGTGCAATTCTGCTGTTAAATTCTGTAGATTGTTGCTAGGTTTAAATACAGGTTGTTTGTGAGAATGAAAAGCAAACCTGCCAGGCTCCTCAGTAAAATTATAAATGTGAATCTATATTTTATATTGTGTAACATTTTTCTAAACAGTAAACAAAATAATAAGGAAAGAAAATTTGAGAATAATTAAGGAGAGCATACTTAAAAGCATGATAATCTACTATTCACATTTACGAAAGTATATCTAGTCATAAATAGAAAGGTTCATGAGAATTTGTAGCCATTAAAATTAAATAAAGTAGTGATTGTAAGTTGATTGATGTAACCATATTATAGAAAGTGAACACTCTAATTCTAAACTACTAAAAACCAAACAACCAAAAATTCTTCTTTATGTCTTACAGTAGGATATAGTTGGCTCTTTCACAGGTGAGGCCCAGGCAGAGGTCACATGGCCAACTATAATTGAGAGGATTCTTTACCATTCCTTTTAAACCTGAGAAATAATGTAATAGATATTTTATCAGGGTAACACATATTAAAAATATGACTTTGATTAAAAGAGCATATGGATTTGGGAGCTGTATGCAACCACTTTTGCTGAAGGCTATTGCTCTCCCACATGAGCCATGGCTCCACTTCCAGATTTTTTAAGCAGTAAATTGGACATAAGAGTCTCATGAAAATCTATTAGGATTCCAACTCCCGCCTGTTCATAGGGGCCATTTCACTTTCAGAATGTTTGTTTTTGTGGGCAAGGTGTGACTCTTGAAGGCAACAGATAGAATGATCTTCCTTTTTCATCCAACTAGACAGTCTATGCCGCTTAATTGGAGAGTTAAGTCCAATAATATTAAGAGTTAGGACTGAGAGGTGTTTGATAGTTCCTGCCATTTTATCCATCTTCTTTGAGGCTGTGAAAACTATGTTCTTCTTATACTTCCCAGATTCTCTGTTTGGGGCTGTTTCTTGGCCTTTATTGTGCTCTTGTTGGTTTTCTATGTGTAGGACATCTTTAAGTATCTTTTGTTAAGAATCAGTCAGTGGGAGATATATTGTTTCAATTTTTCTTTGCTTTGGAAGGTTGTTTTTTTTTGTCTCTCTATTATGAAGGAGAGTTTTGCTGGGTATAGTATAAACCGTATTCTTTTTTGATTTTAGGATGTGGCATACATCATTCCTTGCTCTTTTTCCCTCATTGTCTCTGCTGAGAAGTATAAAGTTATTCTCATTTGTTTCCCTTTATAGGTGATTGATCTTTTCTCCTTGACAGCTTTAAGAATCATTTCCTCGATCTGAATTGATTCTGTGTGGATTACAGTGTGACAGTGGATTTCCTGCCAGGGCTGGCTTCAAACCATGATTTATAGATCTAAGCCTGCTGAGTAGCTAGGAATAAAGTTGTGCACCATTCATTCAGGATCTGTTTTTTGACATTTATTCTTTTTTACTGTACAATTTATTAAACTCAGTGACATGTAAAATTTTGGCCATTTTTTTTTTTTTACAAAGTAACATTGGGTTCAGTAGAATTTACCTATATCATAGACAGCACCTTGAGAATAAATATATTGGAAAAACTTTAATTGCATTCACTATCAATAAATGTAAGTATCATATCTTGGCACATGTTGAATTATTTTACATATTAAAGATACTAAGTTTTTTCTGAACAGTTAAGAAAAAATTAATATTTTGAAATGAAATATTTGCAAAGAGTTGTATAACTATTAAACTATTTATATGAACATATAACAAATTATATTAACAGTAAATATGAATCTTTTAAACTGTTTATATGAACATGAAAGTTATAGTAAAATGAAATGTATTTTAACAGAATATATGATTTTTAAGTCATAAAGTAAGATTTATTCTCTCTTGTTTTAATATTAAAAAGACAAGCATAGCAGAGTCATAGTGACTGTGCATCTTCATCACTTAACTAAACAGAATCCTAAGGCATATAACCATTTAAAGAGGAAGAAACAAGAAACTTGTGAAACAGGTTCAACAAAATTAGATATACTTTACTCAAGAAAAAAATGTTGGTGTATAAAGTAGCCTTGAAATATCGTCACATCAACTTAATAAAACATGCATCTATATTTTTAATAAGTTTTTTTATTGTGAAAATACTGTGTTGTTACAATCAGATGTGCAAGATAATGAGTATATTTCTTATCAAGCCTTGTTGCCTCCTCATTTGTTTTCCCCCTCCTGTCCCTCCCCTCCCATCTCCACAACTACATCCCTCCTCCCCCAACTTAAACTGTAAAGCTCATTTTTCAGCATAGTGTCTTGTACATCTCATTGTTGCAATGAATCATCCCATTTAAACAGGGTTATCCCTATTTAAACAATTTTTTTCCTTCCACTCCACAATTTATACCAACATCAAATACAGTGAAAACAGGGGTTATACCATGGGGGAGGGACATACAAAATAACAAAAATCACATGGTACCTCATAAATACATTCGAAACAATAGCAAGAAAGAAACAGAACAAAACACTGTGTCCTTATCTTGGGGTTCATTTAGCTTAACATCATCTTATCTGACATATACTAGTTATTGCAAATAAGGGAAACCATGGGACCTATGTTTCTTTGAGCCTGCTTACTTAATATATTTTTTTCAAGCCTTTCCATTTGCTAACAAATGAGGCAATGTCATTCTTTCTGATGGAGGCACAGAATTCCATTGTGTATATATATGACATTTTCTTGATCCATTCATCTACTGAGGGGCATCTGGGTTTCTTCCATGTCTTAACTATGGTAAATAATGCTGCAATAAATATAGTATAGTTTTGTTTGTGATCATTCGAGTAACTGCCCAAAAGTGGGATTGCTGGGTCAAAGGAGAGCTCTATGTGTAATCTTTTGAGGAACTCTCATACTACTTTCCAAAGTGGTTGAACAAGTTTACACTCCCACCAACAATGAAGTATGGTTCCCTTTTGGCCACATCCCTTCCAGCATCTGTTGTTATTAGAGTTCTTGATTACAGCCATTTTAACTGGGGTGAGGTAGTATCACAATGTTGTTTTGATTTGCATTTCTTTTATAGCTAGAGAGGTTGAGCATTTCTTCATGGGTCTATTGGCCATCCTTCTTTCCTCTTCAGAGAAGTTTCTCTTTAAGTCTTTAGCCCACTTACTTATTGGGCAGCTGTTTCTTTGAGGATTTGTTGTTGGGGGATTGAATTTTGAGTCCAAGTATATTTTAAATATGAGACCCTTGTCCATTGTATGGCTAGTGAAGACCTTCTCCCAATCTGTGGGCTTTTCTATTGATCTTGCTAGCTATTGTTAGGTTTTTAAAAAGAGGTAGCAGAGTAAGAACTGCACCACACACGTGGTATTCAGGTAAGGGGTAGGTTTATTCAGTAGACCTGCTGGGACCAGGCAAGGTTGGCACTCAACGTGGCTGGGAAAGAGAGAGAGCTGGGAAAGAGAGAGGAAAGAGAGAGAAAAGAGCTAGAAAAGAGCAGAGAGAGCAGAGAGAGCAAGAAAAGAACAGAGAGAGATAGGTAGCAGAGAAAGCTACAATAGAGCAGTGAGAAAGCAGAGAGCTAGAAACGAACAGAGAGAGAGCTAGAAGAGAACAGAGAGAGTGTGCTAGGCCTTATCTAGGGTATGGGCGGGGAAAGGTGTGGCCACATCAAATTCAGATGTGGCCTCAGCGGATGCAGATGTGACCTCTTCCAGGTGTCCCAGTTGCCTAGGTAATGCAGGTACTGGGTGGAGACTTTGCTGAGAGGAGGGTGGAGTCTGCTAGCCATCCAGGAGCGGACCTTACAGCTATGTCCTTTGCCATGCAGAAGATCTGCAACTGTATGCAGTCCCATTTGTCCAATCTTTCTTTGATTTGTTGTGTTTCTGGATCTCTATTAAGAAAATTTTGGCTAGTGCCAAGGAGAACTAGGGTTTCTCCTTTTCCATCCTGTAATGTTTTCAGGGTGCCTGCTTTGACTCCGTGGTCTTTGATCCATTTGGAGTTGATTCCGGTGCAGGGTGATACATAAGAACCTAGCTTTAGTTTTCTACAAGTGATTAAATAATTTTGCCAGCACCATTTACTGAAAAGGCTGTCTTTCTTCCATTCTATTTTTTTTTAGCTCCCTTATCAAAGATTAGGTGGCTATAGATCTGTGGGTTCATTTCTGCATTTTTAATTCTATTCCATTGATCCTGAAGTCTGTTCTTGTGCCAGTACCAAGGTATTTTGATTACTATCGCTTTGTAGTAGAGTTTAAAATTTGGTATTGATATTCCTCCAGCACTGTTGTTTCTGTTAAGGATCGTTTTTGCTATTCGGCGTCTTTTATTGTTCCATATGAATTTTTTATTTCTATTTACTTGAAGAATGAGGTTGGAATAATGATAGGTATTGCATTGAATTTGTAGATAGCCTTGGGAAGTATTGCCATTTTCATGATGTTGATCTTTCCAATGCAGGATCATGGGAAGTTTTCCCACTTTCTAAGTTCTGTTTTGATTTCCTTTTTCAGGTTTTTAAAGTTTTCATCATAGAGGTCCTTCACTTTTTGGTTAAGTTAATTTCTAGGTATTTTATTTTTTGTGGGGCTGTTATGAATGGAGTTGCTTTTCCTATTTCAGCTGCGCTCATCTCATTGTTGGCATACAGAAAAGCCATTGATTTTTGAGGGTTAATTTTATACCCAGCTATTTACCAAAAAATCAAATCACCCCCAGTAATTTGGGAGTGGAGCTCATGGGATTCTTTAAATAAACAATCATGTCATCTGCAAAGAGGGACAGTTAAAACTCTTCAGTTTTTCCTATTTGGATCCCCTTTCATGTCATCTGCAAAGAGGGAGAGTTAAAACTTCAGCTTTTCCTATTTGGATCCCCTTTATGTTTGCATTTTGTTTTATTGCTGTCGCTAGGCATTCTAATAGTAAATTGAAGAGAAATGGAGAAAGTGGACATCCTTGTCTTGTTCCTGAGTTTAGAGGACATTGGTTTTAGTTTTTCACCATTAAGTATAATGCTGGCTGTAGGTTTCATTTACACCCTTTATTGTATTGAAGAATGATGCATGGATTCCTAGTTTTCCCAGAGCCTTCATCATAAAGGGGTATTGGATCTTGTCAAATGCTTTTTCTGCATATATTCAGAGAACCATGTGGTTCTTATCCTTCCTCTTGTTGATGTGATGAATTATATTAATTGATTTGTATATATTGAACCAGCTTTGCATCCCTGAAATGAATTCTGTTTAATTGTGGTGTATGATTTTTTTGATGAACTGTGAATTCGATTGGCCAAAATTTTGTTGAGAAGTTTTGCATCAATGTTCATCAAAGAAATAGGTCTATAGTTCTCTTTCTTTGATGATTCCTTGCCTGGTTTTGCGATGAGGGTTTTGATGGCTTCATAGAAAGTGTTCGGTAGCAAACTTTCTCTTTCAATTTCATTGAAGAGTTGGAGGAGTATTGGTGTGAGTTCTGCTTTGAAGGCCTTGTAGAATTCCGCTGTAAATCCATCCAGTCCTGGGCTTTTCTTAGATGGGAGGTCTCTTATTGCTGTTTCTATTTCAATGTTTGATATGGGCCTGTTAAGCTGGTTTAACTCATCTTGGTTCACTTTCCACATGTCGATAATTGCTAGGAAATCGTCCATTTCTTCCAGGATCTGAAATTTATTAGCATAAAGGTTTGACAAGTATTCCCTTAAAATGTTCTGAATCTTGGTTGTTTCTGTGGTGATTCCATTCTCATCTCTTAGTTTATTTATTTGGGTGTGTTCTCTTCTTTTTCTGGTAAGATTTTCTAAGGGTCTGTCAGTTTTGTTATTTTTTTCAACAATCAACTCTTTGTTTTGTTGATACTTCCTATGGGTTTTCTGGGATTCTAATTCATTTAATTCAGATTTAATTTTAATTGTTTCCATCTACTGGATCGGGGTTTAGCTTGCTGCTATTTTTCTTTAAATATTTGTTTTCAGATTTCTCCAATGTGTTGATATAGGAACTCAGAGCTATAAACTTGCCTCTGACTACTGCCTTTGCTGTGTCCCAGAGGAGCTGGTAATTTGGGTGTTCATTTTTGTTGAATATCATGAACATTTGAATTTTCTTTCTAATCTCTTTCATGACCCACTGGTGTTCATTCTTCATGTTTTTCTTTGGTGGTTTTTGGTGTTGAGTTCTAATTTTATTCTCTTGTGGTCTGAGAGAATGCAGGGCATAAGTTCAATGTTTCTGAATTTGGACAAGTTTGCTTTGTGACCTAAAATATGGTCTATTTTGGAAAATGTTTCATGATCTGCTGAGAAAAACTGTTTTCTGATGCTGCTAGGTGAAATATTCGGTAGATATCTGTTAAATCTAGTTGATCTATGCAGTTGTTTAGATCTGTGGTTTCTCTGTTGAGTTTTTGCCAAGTTGATCTATCTAGTGGGAATAGTGGTGTGTTAAAGTCCCCAACAATTAATGTCTTTGGATCTATGTGAGATTAGAGGGAAAGTAGCGATTCTTGGATGGATTTGGGTGCCCCCTTGTTTCTTGAATAGATATTTATAATTGTACTATCTTCCTGAATGAGAGATACCTTAGTATGTAGTGACCTTCTCTATCTCTTCTCACTAATTTTAAGTTGAGTCTATTTTGTCTGATATTAGGATTGCAACTCCCACTTGTTTATGGGGGCCATTTGCTTTGTAGATTTTATTCCAGCCTTTTACTTTCATAATATGTTTGTTTTCGTGGGCAAGCTGTCACTCTTGAAGGCAGCAGATAGAAGGATTTTGCTTTTTAATCCAACTAGGCACTCTATGTTGCTTAATTGGAGAGTTAATTCCGGTAATGTTGACAGTTAGGACTGGAGGTGTTTGATAGTTCCTGCTATGTTATCCACCTTCTTGGGGGCTGGGACAGCTTGGTTCTTCCTATGGTTCTTGGATTCTCAGGTTGGGTTCAGTTTCTTGGCCTGTATTGTGGTCTTGATGGTTTTCTATGTGTGGGACATCTTTAAGATCTTTTGTAAAACTGGTTTGGTGGACATATATTGTTTAAATTTTTCTTTGCTATGGAAGGTTTTTATTTGACCTTCTGTTATGAAGGAGCATTTAGCAGGGTCCAGTATTCTTGGTTGATAGTTGTTTTTCTTTAGGGCATGATATATATCTTTCGAGGCTCTTCTTGCTTTTTAATTGTCTCTGCTGAAAAATCTGAGGTTATTCTAATTGGTTTCCCTTCATAGGTGATTGATCTGTTTTCCTTGACAGCTTTAATGATCCTTTCCTTGGTCTGATTTGATCCTGTGTGGATTATAATGTGATGATGGGTCTCCTGTTCTGGTATGGTTTATTTGGGATTCTAAGTATCTAAATAGGTCTATCTTTTTGCATGTTCAGGAAGTTCTCTGCTAGGATCCTGTTAAATAAATAACCTAAACTGTTAACTTCTGACTCTAGGTGCTACTCTACACCCATTATCCTCAGATTATGCCTTCTGAAGGTGTCTTCCAAATGTTGAATAGATCTATTACATTTCTTGGATTTGTCTTGGATAGTTGCCTATTCTTTCTCTATAATATCTAGGCTGTCTTCAATCCCTGAGATTCAATCTTCTGCATGGTCTAACTTAATGTCAAGGCTTTCTACTTTGTTTTTTATTTCTTTTCCTTCTAATTGGTTGGTTTTGATAGCTTCAAAGTCTTTATTGGAGCTTTGTTTTAGATCTTGTGTGAACTTTTTTGCTTTCTTAATTTGGTGTTCACTGTTTACTCTCAAATCACTTAGTTCATTAGATATGGTTTCCTTGGACTCCCTTTCTTTCTGATGGACTCCATTCAGGATTCCATTTATGGTCTCACTGGATTCCTTCAGCTGTCTGTTTATGGATTCCATGAATGCCTCTATTGATTTTTGTCTATTCTCATCCTGCTCACTCAATTCCTGTATTATTTTTTGATTGGCTTTCTCAAGCTCAGGCAATTCCTGTATTTCTCATCGACGGTTAATAGCCTGTTCACACAATTCCTGTGTTTCTCTATGACTGTTCTCAGCCTGCTCACGAAATTCCTGTATTCATCTTTGATTACCTTCCTCACACTCGCAAGATTCCTGTAGTAATTTTTGGTTAGCCTCAACATACTCGTGAAGTTCCTGTATTAATCTTTGGTTTGCCTCATCTTGCTTCCTAACATGCTCACACTGAGTCCTTTGCAGGTTTTCAATCTTTTCATTCACCATGTTTACCAGTAGTGTTTGTAGAGCTTTGTGGCAATTCTCCTTTGGATTATTCATTAACTGATACCTGGACTTGTCATTTTTCTTGTGTTTCTCCGGCTTGTTCTGCCTATTTGGTATGAAATTTACACCAATTTTGTGCTAGATCAACCAGTATCTTATAGTTGCACAGTCAAAATGACTGCAGATACAATGTAGTTCAACTGATACAATCTATTCAACATCAAACAACAATGGATAAATGGGCTAAGAATATTCAAGAGGAATTTAGCAAACCAGAAATTATTAGGTTTAGGGAGGATTGTGGGGAAATATAGGATTAGAAGGATGTGGAGAGGTAAAAGGAGAGTGAATTTAACCAATTGCTAATCTCAGAGAGGGAAATGGATTAGACAGAATGATAAGAGAGAGGGGGAAAAAAGAAGAAAAAATGGTAAAGCAAAAATTTAAATTTAAAAAATGAAACACTTAAAAAATATGCAAGTAAGTTCCTGCCTATGTTTATAAGTTCAAGTGTCTCTCCTACTCTGTCCTGCAGTAGTTTCAGAGATTCAGGTTTGATATTTAGGTCTTTAATCCATTTTGTGTTGATGTTGGTCCATGGTGATATGCTGGGGTCCACTTTTAGTTTTTTGCATGTAGCTTCCCAGTTTTCCCCTCACCAGTAGTTGAAGAGGCTATGTTTCTTCCACTGTATGTCTTTGGCTCCATTGTCAAATATCAGCTGACTGCAGGTGTGTGGTTTTATTTCTGGATCTTCCTTTCTATTCCATTGTTCTTTGGGTCTCTTTTTGTGTCAGTACCATGCTGTCTTTGTTATTATGGCTCAATAGTAGAGTTGGAAGTCCAGCATTGAGATCCCTCCCATGTTGTTTTTTTTGCCTAGAATTGTTTTGACTATTCTAGGTCTTTTGTTGTTCTATATGATTTTTGGACTATTTTCTGTATTTCAGAAATGTATGACATTAGGATTTTAATAGGAATTACATTGAATTTGTATATTACTTTTGTCAGTTTTGCCATTTTCACTATATTAAGTCTGTCTATCCAAGAGCATGGAAGGTTATTCCATTTCCTGGTGTCTTTTGTAATTTCTTCCTTTAAGTTTTTTATAGTTTTCATTAAATAATTCTTTTAAATCTCTGGTTAGGTTAATTCCTAAGTATTTTTTTTTTGGAGGAGGGAGTTATTGTGAATGGGATTGCTTTCTTTATTTCCCTCTCTGCTTGTACATTGTTAGTGTACAGGAAGGCGAGAACTGATTTTTGTGTGTTGATTTTATATCCTGCTACTTTGACGAAGTGATTTATAATTCCTACAAGTTTGGAGATGGAGTTTTTGTCACAGGGTCACAACGAATTTGATAGAGACTTGACAAATGGGACTACTTTAAAATAAAAAGTTTTGGCACAGCTAAAGCTATAGCAACCAAACTAGAAAGACAACCAACTAACTGGGAAAAAATATTTACCAGCAATATATCAGACAAGGGGCTAATATACAGTACATACAGGGAACTCAAGAAACTAATCCCTCCCAAACCTAACAAACCAATTACTAAATGGGCAAGGGAACTAAAGAGAGACTTCTCTTAGAAGAAGAGATAAAAATGGCAAAGAAACACATGAGGAAATGTTCACTCACCATCCTTTGTTGTGAAAGAAATGCAAATAAAGACAACCCTGAGATACGACCTTACCCTAGTCACCCACATCCTAAAGTCAGCCAATGACAAATGCTGGAGGGGATTTGGAGAAAGAAGAACCCTATTACACTGTTGGTGGGAATGTACACTTATATAGCCACTTTGGAAAGCAGTCTTGAGGGTCCTCAGAAAGCTAAATATTGACCTCCCTTATGACCCAGTCATACCACTTCTAGGCATCTATCCTGAATAACAGGAACCAATATATAAGGACACATGCACCTCCATGTTTATTGCAGCACTATGCAAAATAGCCAGGATATGGCAACAATACAGATGTCCCACCACAGATGAATGGATCCAAAAATTGTGGTATCTATACACAATGGAATATTATGCAGCCACCATAAAGGACAAAATAATGGCATTTGCAGGGAAATAGATGGAGCTAGAAGAAATCATGTTGAGCTAGGTAAGCCAAGAGCAAAGAGACAAATGGCACATGGTCTCCCTCATAAGCAGATGTTAAATCCAAAATGTAAGGTGATAAGACAAAATTAACAAGACTTAAGAAACAAAGGGCTTCCACTCATCTGGTTGATTCACTACTAAATAGCCCCATGCTGCTGATCACATATATGGTATATTTGTGCGCACTGGAAGGAAACCAGGAGGAAGGACACAGAACAAGAGGAAATTAGGGAAAAACATTCAACAGCGGGACCCATCAGCTGCACTGGACATTGACCAAAATGAACTAAGCAATTCAATGCCAGCAATGGGAGGGAGGGAACAAGTGAAAAAGAGGGAACAGCTGATTCTATGCAAAACAAAATAAATGTACATATCACCCATTGTGGAAGACATAACTGTATTGCAAAGATCATAAAACATAAATGTTATTGACCATGATAGACAATTTGCCACATGGAAGTTAGAATGTGTTTGTGACTTTATCTAAGCATCCTATACCACAATATTGTGAAATTTGGGAACTTATTTAATCACAATAAAAATTTTGAAAAAAATGTATAAGTGTAAGGAAATCATATTGAAAGAAGAAAATTATAGGATGAGAGGAGGAGAGCGATAAAAAAGAAATATGAAAAATAAAAATTCTTAAAATTGGAATACTTGAAAATTATATAGGCATAAAGATATAATACTACTATTTAAGAAGTTAAGCCTAAGAGGTTATGAATTGAATAATAAATTTCTGGATTAAGTTTGTACACAATGGGGATTAAGGTCTAATAAACGATGATGGTTATATATCTGGGGATGAGCAGAACAGCAATTAAGTCATGCAAAAAAACAAAGTAATAGAGAAAAAGGAAAAGAAAAGAAAGCAAAGGAAAAGAAAAGAAAAGAAAAAAAAAAGAACCAAAGGCCAAAAGAGATTTTTTTTTAAAAAAGCACAAACACCCATATACACCTAAAATAAAGATTATGAGAAAAAAATCATAGAAAACAATTTAAAAAATAAAAATTTAAAAAAGGTAGGAAGGCCTGGGAAGGTGGCTCAGTGGGAGAGCGCTTGCCTTTCATGCATGAGGCCCTGGGTTCGATTCTTCAACACCACATAAGCAAAAAAGAAAAAAAAAGAAAAAGAAAGTGGCCCTGTGGCTCAAGTGGTAGAGCACTAGCCTTGAGCTGAATAGCTGAGGGACAGCGCCCAGACCCAGAGTTCAGGCCCCATGACTGGACAAAAAAATAAATAAATAAAAATAAATAAGTAATAAAAAATATAAAAAGGTAGCAAAAAAGTTATTTGATTTTTTTTTTTGGGGGGGAGATCTTGTATCTGTGTCTATAACTAGTGCCTTGGTGGAGGCTCTGGTCTGCTTGTGGTGTTTGGTTTTCCTGTGGCTTGATTGGTGTCTTAAATCAATTTGTTTGAACAGGCAGGCAGCTCTGCCTTACCCAGGACTTTGTGATCCTCCTCCCAGGCTAGTTCAGTATGAGGGAGATCTGCTTTGAGGGAGATCTGCTTTGAGTATCACAAAAGAGGGAGATGGTTTTCCTCTAGTTTGGAGTTGCTGTGATGAGTCTAGGTTCTGGGTAGGGTTGAGGTCTATCATCAATCGGTTGCTTTTCCCTGAGAGGCTACCTCCTGAGATACTTATAGAGCCCAGTCAAGGTTTATGTTTACTGAGTTTCAATTGTTTGTCTAGGGTTCAGTGGGGAGGGGCAGCCTCTGGCTCTGTTTACCCAGTGAAGAAAGTCACCTCTCTGGGGGCGAGCTTCCCAGTGTGACTTTCCCCTAGGTTGAGCTGAGCCTGGCAAGTCAGGTCAGGTTCCTGTGACCAGCTAAGGGCTCTAATTGTTTACTTCCAAGGCATGGATTGGAACTAGGTGCTTGGCTGGGCCTTTGTCAGTATCAAAGATGGAGATCTTCTCCCATGATGGAGGAGGAGCTGCCTTCCCACCTCAGCTCCATGAGAAGGAGTGAGGATGTCCGGGTTCTACTCTGCTAGACTCTTGGTTCCTGGGCTGTGCCTGGTCTGTGATCAGCAGGATGAAGATTTCTGCTCCTTTTCACTTCTTGCTGGTGGAGAGTAGAATACGCTTGCATGCTGCATCTGGTGCCTTTGTTCACGACTTTCTATATTGGTATGGTGGCCACAGCCACCGCAGCCACCACAGCCTCTATCACGGCAAATGCTCAGATCTGTCTCCTTGACCAACTTACCTGGATTTTCCTCTCTGGCCAAACTGTGTTTACTGTGATGGCACGCTTGGGGTGCTTCTCTAGCCTAGAAGTTGTGATAGAGTTTAAGTTTGAGATTGATATTCCTCCAACACTGTTCTTCCTGCTAAGGATTGATTTTGCTATTTGAAGACTTTTATTGCTCCATATGAATTTTTGGTTTGCTTCTTCTATTTCATTGAAAATGGGGTTGCGATATTGATGGTATGACATTGAATTTGTAGATAAATTTGGCAGTATTGCAAAATTTCATGATGCTAATCCTAGCAATACAGGAGCATGGTAGCTCTTTCCACTTCCTTAGTTCTGCTTTAATTTCCTTTTTCAAGTTTTAAAAGTTTACATCATAGAGGTCCATCACTTCTTTGGTTAACTCCTAGGTTTTTACTTTCTTTCTTTTTTTAATTTTTTGGTGGGTCTATTATAAAAGGATTTGTTTTCCTCATTTCAGCCGTACTCTTCTCATTATTAGTATATGGAAAAACTATTGATTTTTTTATTTTATTTTATGGTAAAGATACTGTACAGAGAGGTTACAGTTACATGAGTAAGGTAATTAGTATATTTCCTCTTCATGGTTGTCACCCCCTCCTAACCATCCTTTCCCTAACCATCCTTTCCCTCCCCAATTCTTCTACTCCTCCCTTCCCCACTCCCCAAAGTTGTAAAGTTTGTTTTTAACATAATTTCTTGTACATCTCACTGTTTCAATGGGTCAGCCTGTAACCATGTTTCAGCATTTTGTTATTTTCCTTCACCTCACCCAATTAGAAAAATGTATATACAAAACAGGGCACCAGAATCAACTACAGTGGAAACAGGGTTTATACCATTGGAGAAGAACATACAAAAGAAAGAAAAAAATCACATAGTACATGGTAAGTACATTAAAAGCAACAACAACAATGATAAAACCTCTTGTGTCTCCATCTTGGGGTTCATTTCTCTCAGTACCATCTTATATGGTCATATGTGCATAGATTTTGACCTTTTTACTTATCATTTAAGATTATCCTGGACGTGTACTAGTAATTGCAAATAAGGGAAACCATGGGACCTGTGTTTCTTTAGGTCTGCCTTACTTCACTGAGTATAATTTTTCCAAGTTTTTCCATTTCCTAACAAATGAGGTGGTGTCATCCTTCCTGATGGGGGCATAGAATTTAGATAGATAAATAGAGAGATAGATAGATAGATAGATAGATAGATATAGAGATAGATATAGAGATAGATATAGTTATACATACCACATTTTCTTGATCCATTCATCTACTGAAGGGCATCTGGGTTGGTTCCATATCTTAGCTATGGAGAGCAATGCTATGATAAACATAGTGTGTGGTGGTATCTATAAATGGCCTCTTTTGTGATCATTTGGGTACATGAGCAGAAATAGGATTCTTGGGTCATAGGGGAGCTCTATGTGCAGTCTTTTGAGGACCTCCATACTGCTTTCCAAAGTTGTTGAATAATACTATAGAGAAATAGAAATCAAAACAGCTTAATATTTACACCAGAACAGACCTGATGACCAATGGAATAGAACTGAAGACACAGAAATGAACCCACAGACTTATAGCCACCTAATCTTTGACAATGGAGCTAAAAAAAAATAGAATGGAAGAAAGATAGCCTCTTCAGTAAATGATGTTGGTAAATTGGTTAAACACCTATAGAAAACTAATGCTAGATCTTTATACATCACTCTGCACCAGAAACAACTTCAAATAGATCAAAGACCTTGACTAAAAGCAGGCACCCTGAAAACATTACAAGGAGGAATAGGAGAAACTTTCAGGCTTCTTGGAACAAGCCAAAATTTTCTTACAACAAATCAAAGAAAGGTTGGACAAATGGGATTGTTTGAAACTTCAGAGCTTCTGCATGGCAAAGGACATAGCTAGCAAGATTAATAGAAAGCCCACGCAGATTGGAAGTTCTTCACTAGCTATACAATGGACAATGGACTCTTATCTAAAATCACTTTAGCTTTTCACCATTAAGTATACTGCTATCTGTGGTTTTGTCATATACAGCCTATATTATATTGAGGAATGTTCCATTGATTCCTAGTTTCTCCAGAGCTTTTATCATAAAGGAATGCGTGATCTTGTCAAATGTTTTTTCTGGGTCTATTGAAATGATCTTGCAGTTCTTATCCTTGCGCTTGTTGATGTGATGAAATACATGATTTGTGCATATTGTACCAGCTTTGCATAACTGAAATGTGTATGATTTTTTAATGAATTATTGAAATCAATTGGACAGAATTTTCTTGAGAATTTTTCATTGATGTTCATCAAAGAAATGGATCTATAGTTCTCTTTCTTTCATGAGTCTCTGTCTGGTTTTGGTATGAGGGTTATGCTGGCTTCATCCAAAGAGTTTGGTAGTGTACTTTCACTTTCAATTTCATTGAAGATTTGGAGGTGTATTGGTGTAAGATCTGTTTTGAAGTCCTTACAGAATTCAGGTGTGAATCCATCTGGCCCTGGGCTTTTCTTAAATGGGTGGTCTCTTATTGCTGTTTCTATTTCAATGCTTGATATGGGTATGTTTATTTAGTTCAGATCTTCTTGGTTTAGTTTGGGCATATAAGTATTTGCTAGAAATTCTTCCATTTCTTCAAAATTCTCAATTTTTTAGCATAAAGTTTTGAGAGGTATTCCCTTATAATGTTCTAAATCTACGTTTTTTCTGTGGTAATGTTTCCATTCTTACCCCTGATTTTGATTATTTGGGTATCTTCTCATATTTTTTTGGTAAGATTTGCTAAGGGTCTGTAAATTTTATTATTATTATTTTTAACTAACTCTTTGTTTTGTTGATTCTGTGTGTTTTTTGGGGGAGGGGACTTGTAATTCATTTACTCCTGATCTAATTTTAATTATTTGTTTCTATCTAATGCATAGGGGCTTGGTTTCTTGTTTTTTTCAAGGAGATTCAGGTGCATCATCAAATTGTTGGTTTGTGATTTATCCAATTTGTTGATGTAGGAACTTAGAGCTATAAATTTTCCTTTGTGTACTGCCAAGGAGCTGGTAATTTGTACATTCATTTTTGTTAAATATCATGAAAATTTGAATTTTCTTTCTAAACTCTTCCATGACTCACTGGTAGTTCAACAGTGTGTTGTTCAGTTCAGTCTCCATGTGTTACAGGATTTTCTTTGGTGCTTTTGGTGTTGAATTCTAATTTTATTCCCTTGTGGTCTGAGAGAATGTAGGGCATAATTTCAATTTTTCTGAATTTGGAGAGATTTGCTTTGGGAACTAAAATGTGGTCTATTTTGGAAAATGTTCCAAGTGCTGCTGAGAAGAATATATATTCTGATGCTGTTGTGTGAAATATTCTTTTTCTTTTTCTTTTCTTTGGGGGGGTTGGTCGTGGGGCTTGAACTCTGCACTTGGGCGCTGTCCCTGAGCTCTTCAGTTCAAGGCGAGCACTGTAACACTTGAACCACGGTGCCACTTCGGTTTTGCTAGTGGTTTATTGGAGATAAGAGTCTCATGGATTTTCTTGCCTGGGCAGGCTTTGAACCGAGTTCCTCAGATCTCAGCCTCCTGAGAAGCTAGGATTACAGGCATGAGCCAGAAGCATCCGGCTGTGTGAAATATTCTGTAGATGTCTGTTAAGTCTAGCTGATCTATGCTGTTGTTTAGATTGAGGTTTCTCTGTTGAGTTTTTGTCAGGTTAATCTATTCAGTGGTGCATGCGGTGTGTTATAGTCACCAACAATTAATATCTTTGGATCTATGTGTGGTTTTAGAGAAAGTAATGTTTAGTGGCTATATTTAGATGCTCCAGTATTTGGCTAATACATATTTAAAACTGTTAAATCCTCCAGTAGGAAAGAATTATTTATTAGTATGTAATGCCCTTCTTTCTCTCTTCTGGCTAATTTTAATTTGAAGTCTACTTTGTCTGATTTTAGGATTGCTTCTCCAGCCTGTTTGTGGTGACCATTTGCTTGGTAGATTTTATTTCAGCTGTTGAATTTCAGAATATATTTTGTTAGCAAAGTGTGTCTCCTGATGACAGTAGATAGAAGGATCTTGCTTTTTGATCCAAATAGTCTATGATATTTAATTGGACAGTTGAGTCCATTAATATTGAGAGTTAAGATTGGGATTTGGAATTTCCTCCCATGTTTCTTAGGGGCTATGCCTACAGGGTTCTTCCTATCATTATCTAATTCTCTTTTTGGGGACTGTTTCTTGGCCTTTATCATGGTCTTGTTGGTGTTCTATGTGTAGGACATCTTTAAGTATCTTTTGTTATGCTGGTTTAGTTGAGATATATTGTTTCAGTTTTTCTTTGCTGTGGAAGGTTTTTTTTTTGGTCTCTCTATTATGAAGGGGAGTTTAGCTGGGTACAGTATTCTTGGTTGGTAGTTGTTTGTCTTTAGGGCATGGAATATAACCTTCCAAGCTCTTCTTGCTTTCAATATTTGATGAGAAATCTGAAGTTATTCTGATTGGTTTGCCTTTCTAGGTGAATAATCTTTTCTCCCTGACAGCTTTAAGGATCCTTTCCTTGATCTGAATTGATCCTGTGCAGATAACAATGTGATGGTGCGATATCCTGTTCTGGTCTGGTCTATTTGGGGTTCTAAAGGCTTCTTGTATCTGAATGGGCCTATGTTTTTGCATGTTTAGGAAGTTCTCTCCTAGGATTCTGTAAAATAAATTTCCTAGTCATTGAACTTCTTTCTCTAGGCCTTCCTCTATACCTATTAGCCTTAAATTAGGCCTTCTGATAGTGTCTTTTCTCTGTTAAATGGATCTATCATATTTTTTGGTTTTGTTTTGAATACTTGTCTCTTCTTTTTCTATAATGTCTAGGCTATTTTCCATCCCAAAGATTTGATTTTCTTCATGATCTACCTTAAAATTTTTTTTTTCCTTTTAATTGGATAAATTTGACGGCTTCAATTTGTTGTAGATCTTCTATGGACTTCTTTGTCTCCTTGATTTGGTTTTCAGTATTTACTATCAAGTCCCTTAATTGAGTGGCTGTTTTCATTGGACTTCCCTTCTTCTGTTGGAATTGATTCAGCTCTCTGTTTATGGATTCCATGGTTCTCTCCAGCTTTCTTCTTGCAGATACCATAAATTTCTTGGTTAATCTTTGGTTACCCTTATCATGCTCAGTCATTCCCCTGTTTTTCACAAGTTTTCAATATTTTCATTCAGCTTGTTTATGAGTAATGTTTGTAAAACATTTTAAGAATTATTCTCTGGGTTATTCATTAATTGCTATATTGCCTATTTATCATGGGCGGGAGTTGAGGTTACTAGGCTTCCATTTTTACTGTGATTCTATGGCTTGTTCATCTCATTTTGGTATGAAAGCAAAACTAATTCCACACTAGAACACTATTTTAAGGCAAGCACCAACCCAGAGCCCTGTAGTTGCACAGGTTGTTTTATTTATTTATTTATTTATTGCACAGTCAAAAATGAGTATATATGCAGTCTAGCTTAACAAGGAATTAGGGAATCAGTGTACTAAGAAAATGAAAGAAGGAACCAGGAGACCGGAACTTAAGAAGTATAGGGAGATTTATGAGGAGAAGATAAAATTAGGGGAATCTAGGCGGGGAAAGGAAGAGATGGAAGATAACTAAGGTCTAAATTCAGCAAGAGGAAAAAGAAGTAAAAAAGAGAGAATAAAAGGAGAGGAAATAAAAAAGAAAAGAAAAATAAATTAAATAAAATAAATAAAAACAAATTATGTAAGTATAAAGGAATATATACTGCAATTAGAGGAAGTAAGGTAGTGAAATTTTGAATTAAATAATCAATGTGTAAGTATGTACACATTGAAGGATGAGGCCTAATAACCAACGATGGCTACTTATCTGGGATGAACAAAACAGCAATTAAGCAGAGCGAAAAAAAAAAAAAGTGAAAACAAACAAAAAAAACTGTAGAAAAATTTAAAAAAAAATTAAGTTGGGAAAAACAACAAAAAAAGGATTCCCTGATTTGTTTGGGGCATCTTGTGTCTTCCCTGTATCTGTATCCTGTGTCTTAATGGAGCCTTTGATTTGCTCATGGTGTTTGGTTTTTATGTGGCTTAGTTTTTTTTTTTTAAATCAGTTTGTTTGAGCAGGCAGAAAGATGCTCTGCCTTACAGGCATGGAGTCTTTGTGACCCTCTTCCAAGACTAGTTCAGTTAGAGGGCAATCTGTATGAATATCACACAAGAGGGGATTGGCTACTTCCTCTAGCTTGGAGTTGCTGTGAGGGAGTTAGAATATGGGTTGGGTTGTGGCCTGTCTGTAATCAGTAGCTTTTCCCTGAGGGATAGCTATGACACACTTTCAGACCAGCCTAGAGCCACTCTCAGGTTTTACATGGTATACATTTTCCTTTTTTTTTTTAACCTTCTGCAACTGGGAAAGCTGCCTATGCTGCAGAGAGGTGGGGCCACCTCTGGCTCTATTTAACTGTGAAGAAAGTCACCCCACACTGTGCAGAACTTCCCTAGGAAGGGAAAGTTTCCCCGGGATGGATCTGAAACCTACTGCTCAGGCTCCTTTGCCCTGTTGAAAAATGGCCTTCCGTATCTGCTTCTAAGGCCTGAGTTATCTGCTAGCTACTCTGAACTGGTCTTGGCCAGTATCAAAGATGGCGTTCTTCTCTGTTGGAGTGGGAGGGGCTACCTTCCCATTGCTCTCCATGGAAAAAAGGGAGGATGTCTTGTGTGGCACTCATGCCTTTCCCCTGGTTTGGGGCAATGTGCAATCTGCATCCATCTATGGTCAGCAAGATGAAGATTTCTGCTCCTTGTCAGTTCATGTTGTCAGTGAGTAGAAGTGGCCCTCATTTCATTTCTGGAGTCTTTGTTGCAGGCTATGTCTGCAGCTGTTGCTACTGCCTCTGCTGCTGCAGTCACCAGCCTATGATCAAATCTGCCTCTTTAAATAGGCTGCCTTACTTTTTCCTCTTTGGCCAAACTCTCCATACTATGATGTCTCACTTGGTGTGACTCTCTAGCCTTGGAACACTAAAACTGGTTTCTTTGCAAGAGCTCAGTTAGCACCCAGATGCTCCTCCACCATCTTCCTCCTGATCTGAATTCATTTCTAGTCTAACAGTGTTACCCCTTCCCTCATTTTCTGTTTTTCCTTCTCTGAATTACTTTTTTCTTCTCTCAGTGTTCTCTCTCACTTTATATGATTATTACCTGGAAAACCTCTAGCAATTCTAAATGAATTAGGATATCAGTCTCCCAAAATATAAGCAAGCTTATTCATCTAATTTTCTTATAGAATTGATAACACTGAGTCTCTATTACATCTAGCCATCCTTTCTTTGTATACTACTAATCATTATTGCATAAATAATGAAGAACCAATTACTCCCTTATATCTTTTTTGGTCTACTGACTATCATTTATCATAACATATTTCATTCCTAACAGTTTTCTACTTCTAATTCATTTACTTTTTCTCATTCCCTCAAGTTGACACTTGCCATATCAATGGAAAAATATTGTGTCGACAAATATTTTCTAAACCATATTTATTACCACTATAATAATATTTAATATTATTTTATCTATTGGATATACTGACATTTTAAATAGTAGCTATTTAAATATAATTATCTTTCTAATGTTTTTTCCTAATTATTTTTCAGCTTTCTCCATGGGCTACTATCTCTGGACAGTATTTAAATGGTTTACATCTTTTTATTAGAATTTACATTTTTTGATTTCTACTTTTATTGTACAACTTTTACTGTAAAAGATCTATTGCCACATTTACTTCAAAAATCACAATGAATGCCAGAAAAGAAATACAAAAAATCAATTAAATTAATTAGTTAAATTTATATTCTTTTGTTAAGGCTTACTTTATGAAATGAAAATGTGGCCTGGAAAATGTCTAATACTTATGTGTAAAGTTATTCCACTTAATTTCTTTTACATTTTTGAGTTATGTAAATGGAGCCATGGTTTTCACAATATTTAAATGTGCCCTGCTTTCCTCTTATATAATTTTTTCTTATATACCATATATAAAACAAATAACCAGGACTATATAGTCCTTAGAAAATCGGCTATGCAATGAAATTTTACTATCTTTTATATAAAGAAAACCATATTACTTATATAATAAACATGATAATTTTTTTCTTTTTTTTTTAGTATCAAATTGAGGATGTATAGAATGTCATATTTTGGTCAAATAATGTGTGTCAAGCTTTTCTTGAATCTTCCTTCCTTAGTGTCTTTCTAAAGTGCCATATATTAATGATCATCTATTGTTGTTTTTTCTTTTTCTTTTTCTTTTTTAAAACAATCCACAATCATTAATTGGAACATATTTCTTTCTTTTTTTTTTTCCTGGTATTGAAACTTGAACTCTGGGCCCGGGTGCTGTCCCTGATCTCTCTAAGTCTTCTATCATTTGAGCCACAGTGTTACTTCCACCACTTTTGAGTGTTTTTTTTTTTTTTTAAAGGTAAGAGTCTCACAGACCTTCCTGCCTCGACTGGCTTCCCACCATGATCCTCAGATCTCAGTCTCCTGAGTAGGTAGTTTTACAGTCATGAGCCACCAGCACTAGGCTTCATATTTCCCAATTTTGTAACATTTCATTTTAACTATACTGAAAGTTAGTGTACAAGTAAATTGACACTTTCTTTACATACAGCAACATTTTCTGAAATGTTAATATGCTGTTACATAATGAATGTTATAGAATAGGTTCATCAAAACTTTAATGAATTCAATTACCAAGAGATACAAAACAAAACAAGAACAAAAGAAATGGCTTCAGCATATAAATGCATTCTTCAAATAAGCCTTTGTTCTTCTACAAGGCCATGGATTAATTATCTTTCTTATTCTAAACATCTGGTTCATTACTTTGATTCAATGAAAGGTTAATTTGACCCCCCCTCCACCCTCAAACATTCTTCATAAAGCATTGAAAGTATCAATTATTACCTGGAGATTGCTTATCAAAAGCAAGAGTTCTCAATCATGAGGTGATCACTACTTATGGAATAACTTACTTTGCCCATTTGTGATTTAGCAACATTTGTTTCAAAATAAATACTAAATTGCACAATAAAATATATATGTTTTATGTTAATATTCTTACAAAATGACTCACCAAAGTAAAAGTTTGAAGATTATTAGTATGGTCTCTCCTAATTTAAAAATCTCCCAGGTAAAACCAGGCACCAGTTGCTCATGCCTAACAACCTAGCTACTCAGGAGGCTGAGATGTGAGGATCATGGTTCAAAGCCAGCCCAGGCAGGAAAGTCCATGAAACTCTTATTTCCAAAAAAATCACCAGAAAACCAGAAGTGGTGCTGTGGCTCAAGTGGTAGAGCTCTCTCCTTGAGCTGAAGAGCTGAGGAATAATGCCCAACACCAGAGTTCAAGCCCAATTACAGACAAAAGAAAAAAAAAATCTCCTGGGTAAATATCTATATAGTAAATGTCAATTAATTTTCTCTTTGATGTGGTTCCAGTGCCCAAGGCATTTTTAAAGAACAGAAGTTGTGGGTTCGTGAAAAGAAAATTGAGAAAACTGTTCAATGTTTGTACATATTTCACAGAGACATAAAGCAGGGGGTCAGAAACACACTTAAAGTATTTGTGGAACAGAATTACAATGTGTGTGTGTGTAGGGGGGAATCAGGTTAACATTAACTGAAATTGCAAGTTCTAAAAAAGAGATGGAATTATTGTTCATTCCTTACCCAAATCTTCTTGTTCTCAAAAGCAACTTAAAGAGAGACAGAAAGACAGGCACCAGGACACAGAGAGACAGAGACAGATAGACAGAGAGGCAAAGAGTGGCAGAGAGAGAAAGAAACAGAGAGAGAGCATATGGGAAAGAATGAGAAAGTGTGTGGTTTTTTACATCCTTGTGAGGAGACTTTTCTTATTATAGAGTTACAAGTGTTATTATTTGATCCTGGTTAAGGGAAATGCTGTGAAGTTGGATGAGGCTTAATAATAGACTAAGGAGATCTCATGTCCTGCCATCATTTTTGCTTCATCTGGATAAAGAAGGATTTAGGTTTCCAAATTTTTTGGCTGGGAGAAGCCACAAACAAGGTACTGTCCCTTCCATTATGCCAGGGTACACAGAAGGTGTTAGCTAAGGTGTTAGGATAAATGGTTATTTAACAAATTTATGTGTAGGGGAAGGATGTTAAGCTATAGCAAACTGAAGTGCAGAAAATTTAAGCTTTCAATTCCTAGAAAATCTAAGCTTATCTATAAACCAAACTTCTAGCTCCTAAAGGGAATGTTTGCAATTCTAAGTCAAAAAGTAAATACTGTGGGTGGAGAATGGTTAGAGCCGATGTTCTTATTCTAAATAACAGAAAAAATGGTTAAAAATATAATCACTGAAAATGCCCCAGAGGTTGAGAATTCTATTTGCTCTTTTTTTTAGTTAATATTTTAAAATTTGTTATGAAATATATTGTTCTAAAGGGAAAGCTCTATTTCTAGTAACAATTAAGAACTGGTTCTCCTATCTTGTATATTTACATTTTGCCACTAGCAGCTTGATCGCTAAATGCGATGACAGTCTTACATTCTCCCAACATCACTCACGGGCAAAGGAGGCCATGGAACTACCATATTGTCTGTTTATATCAAAACATGCCTAGCTCAATTAAGCTATAAAGAGAACACAGAACCACATTGAATGGATCCACGCTGGATGATAACTAAAAGTACTAATTTGTGTACAGTCATTACTTATTCAACTAGTAAGTGTTAGCTCAATATAATACCATGTTGTTACTCATATCTTCAAGTTACAACTCAGGCTGGCTTTTCATAAGTGATTTAACTGTTTGTGTTCCACGTTGGCTGATTATTTTGCTACTATGTGTTATGAAGGACACTGGAGATTGGCAAGGCCCTACAGGTCTAACATTCTAGTTATTATCTAGATATTAGCAATCTAGATCAAATGAAACTTCTAGTTATTACATGTACAAATGGAAAACTGACTCTAAATTAGTAGTAAACCCAATGGAGGTAATGATGAAAGCAGAAAAATAATGTAACTTCTAACTTAAACAGACAATAATAGCTCTGGTATGAAATTTATTCTAATCTAGTTTAAAAAGAAGCAAATTAAGTGACTTGAATCAAGCTTTTAAAAATTTAAAAGATATTAAGAATAGACAAAACATTTACCAAATTCTTATGTTTATTTAAGCTTTCTTATATTTCCTATATATTCTTGCTATAGAGGCCTGTAATTTATTAATAAAAAATATTGGCTTAATGAACTAAAAGAGAAATCAAGGAATTCACAATGTATTGACAAAATTATTTAAAAATATTAAATATAGTAATAAATATTAAATATGTACTTCTATAAAGATTTTGTAGTTTACTGTGAGAGCTATGCCATTATTAATGCAACTGTATAAATATTGTAAGTTTAACACTCAGATAATCATGCTGACTAAGCTATTAACATTATAAAATGCACAACTTAGTTTGTTCCTTGGAAAATAATTTTATGTAAATTTTAAGTAAAATTAACTAAAAAGTTCATTTTTCAGATATAGACTTATAGACATTGTATGCACTAAATAATGTTTAAGATTATGATGGGAGCTAGGCGCTGGTGGCTCACACCTATAATCCTAGCTACTCAGGAGGCTGAGATCTGAGGATCGTGGTTCAAAGCTAGCCTAGGCAAGAAAGTCTGTGAGACTCTTGCCTCCAATAAACCTATAGAAAACCAGAAGTGGTGCTGTAGCTCAAGTGGTAGAGCGCTAGCCTTGAGCTGAAGAGCTTAGGAACAGAGCCCAGGCCCAGAGTTCAAGCCCCATGACTGACAATAAAATAAAATAAGATTGTGATGGAGCAATCAAGTTTTCATTAAAAATATTGTAAGAGTTTATCATATAATCACACTTCTTTTCCTGTGTCCTAAGCCTGGAGTGTAGAACTTATCACCAATAGCCTGAACAAATGAATAAACTGTACCTCTTCATTTTAAACATGCTTTAACTGGTTTAATAGCTCTGATGTTAAAACAAACTATGTCTCATGTGTTGCTGTAAAGGAGATGATCTTCTCACTAATCTTAACATTAAAGCAGATTAAACACTTTTACTAACCTTACTTTTTTCTTCTATTAAGTCACAAATAAAAATAGATATTATAACAAAGGTTTATCTAATTTTAGTGATTTTAGAAAACTATGTAATAACCCTATTAGTAATCTATGCAAATGTCCTAGAATTAAACACCAAGTACTTCTTAACCAAGAGGACTTCTAATAAACTAGGAAGTATTTGACATTATCTCTTAATTGAAGAATTTTATTGTCCTAAATGGTGAAGTATCAAAAAGGGTATTTACACAGTAAAAGGCGTGTAAGCTGTTAAGTGTTTTGTTGATAAAAAATACAACCTCCAACATAAAAAACATATCATAAAATGTCAATAAGCCTGAGGTAGAAAAGTTCTCAGATGAAATTTCCCAATGGTTGAAACTCCAGAGTAGAAGATATAAGAATTCATGACTAAGAATTGAGTCCTAATTGTGTCTTAATTATTGCTGGAAGTAACAATATAAGAATGTTTACATATATGTACATCTACATTAAGAAAATAATTAAATAATTAAATAAATTTAATTTAACTTAATTAAATCAAACAATTAATGTGTAATTTAATTAAATTGACAATTAAATAAGAAATACAAATGTTATACAAATTACAAAGTCATTACAGATGCTTGTTTATCACATTTTTCAGTCTAATTAGGACAGCTTTTTTTTTTTTTAACTATTTTCCTATAAAGATGCTGTACAAAGAGATTACAGTAACATTACTAAGGTAATGAGTACATGTTTTTGTGGAGCAATTTACTCTATCCTTTGTTTTTCTCCTACTATCCCTTCCCTCCCCCATTTCCCCTACTCCTCCCTTCCCCTAAGTTGTAAAGTTCATTTTCACCATAGTTTCTTGTATATCTCCTTATCACAATGAGTCAACCAGCATCCTTGTTGCAGAATTTTGTTACTTCCCTTCCCCTCCACAAATTAGATAAATGTAGATACAGGATACAAGGTGCCAAAATCAAATACAGTGAAAACAGGGATATACATACAAAAGAAAAAAACATAGTACATTAAAAACAACAACAAAGGAAAACCTCTCGTCCATGTCTTGTGGTTCATTTCACTTAGCATCATCTTATATGGTCATATGTACATAGCTTTTGAGCTTTTCTGCTCCTAGACATATACTAATTATTGCAAATAAGGGAAATCATGGGACCTATGCTTCCTTGGGTCTAGCTTACTTCAATTAATATGATTTTTTTCCAAGTCTTTCCGTTTCTTAACAAATGGGGTATTATGATTCTTTCTGACAGAAGCATAGAATTATAATATATATATATATATATATATATATATATATATATATATATATATATATATATATATATCCCATTTTCTTTATCATCTACTGAGTGGCATCTGGGTTGGTTCCATATGGTGAATAATGTTGCAACAAACATAGTTGTGCTGGTAGTTTAAGTATGGCCTTATTTGTGATTATTGGGGTAAATGCCCAAAAGTGGGATTGCTGGATCATAGGGAAGCTCTATGTGGAGTCTTTTTAGGAACCTTCATACTCATTTCCAGAGTGGTTGAACAAATTTACACTCCTACCAACATTGCAGTAGGTTTCCCTTTTGGCCATATCCCCTCCAGCATCTGTTGTTATAGCCATTCTAACAGGGGTGAGGTCTCAATGTTGTTTTGATTCGCCTTTCTTTTATGGTTATTAGGCCAGGTTTATTGGCTTTTATTTATTCCAAGATTATAGAATGCTACAGAGTATTTTTGTTGTTGGTGGTGTTGGTCATGGGCCTTGAACCCTGGGCCTGAGGTCTGTTCCTGAGCTCTTCAACTCAAAGCTAGTGTTCTACCACTACCACTACCACAGCACTACTTCCTGTTTTCTGGTGGTTTATTGGAAATAAGAATTCTGCATTTTTCCTGCCCAGGCTGGCTTTGAACCCCTATCCTCAGATCTCAGCTCCTTAGTAGCTAGGATTATAGTTGTGAACCACCGGTGCCCAGATATTTTTCAATAATGATCTTTTTACTTCTATTCTGATTATGCTGTACTTACACACAGCCCAAGTCTCACTGACTTATTTAAATAGACTGTTACTCCTTGACCAGTAAGTGGTCCACCTTTATAACTAGAAATAGTTCTACTTCATGTTCCATATAGTGACCTAAATTTACTCTATACTATATCTACACAGTCTCCTGAATTTCAAAATGCCTATTTTTAAACTACAGGAAAGAGCACAATAAATTTCATTTTGAATAGAGCTGGCCAGGATTTCCTCATTCTTTCTCCCACCTAACCACATTCTTGATTTAAGAATGCTAAACGGCTAAGCTCCTTCTTTAAGAATAAAAATGGATTTGTGTTCATGAAATTAAAGTAACTTTTTTTACTCTCATAATTAAATTAATTAATTTAATTAATTAATTTAAGACAATTTATTTAACATGTTGGTTCAATAATCCTTTTTCTCATGGAGAAAATCCTTTTACTCAGGAGGCTGAGATCTGAGGATGGCGGTTCAAAGCCAGCCAGGACAAGAAAGCCTGTGAAACTCTTCTGTCCAATAAACCACCAGAAACCCGGAAGTGGTGCTGTAGCTCAAGTAGTATAGTGCTAGCCTTGAACTGAAGAGCTGAGGGACAGTGCTCAGAGCCAGAGTTCAAGCCCCATGACTGACAAAAAAAAATTAAAAATTAAAAAAAATTCTGGAGACCAGGAAAAGTGAATTATTACATATTAAATGTATTTTGTGGCACTAAGGATTGAATCCTGGGGCCAAATGTACATGAGACCTCATATATCTATACAAATTTCTACCACTTGAATCATATTCCTAGTTTGTTTATTTGTTTGTTTGTTTGTTTCTTCAGACTGATTTTGCCCAGCTTCTGCTACCCAACTACTGGGGATAACTGGCATTTGTCATGAAACCTAGACCAAAATGAATTGTTATTATTTTATAGGGGCACTTGAGGGAATACAGAGATTTCTGATGCATTTCCATACCTGGAGAAGTATAAACATTTTCTCTGCACTATTCATAGTTATGTTCTCTAAGCATGTTTAATTTAAAGGAAAACCTGTACTATATAAGTAAACAAGCACAAGCTTGGGAAATAGGAAGCAGAAATATGGCTTAGCACACGATACTAAAAAGCTACTCTCACATAGAAATGAGAAAAATGTAAAATGGAAAAGAAGGACATCTTTCTTATTCAGTGACAAATAAATTTGTATGCACTCTATCCTTGTGCTAAGACTATAAATGACCAACTTAAGAATAATGTGTAAGTTTCATAGAAGACAATTTGTAACAACAAAGAATTCATAGACAATTTTGCATATCCAAAATCTTGGATTTAAATATATTTCAAAACATTTGAAACAGCTACTTTATTTGCTTATTTAAGTAAATATTTGGTAATATTTACTCTATTTTAGTGATTGTTCCATTTTGGACAATGTAACACTTGAAAATATGGCCATATTAACAAATTTTCCATAAAGGTAACGTTATAATTTAAAAGGCTTTATGGTTAAAAATGTCTATGTCTATTTCAATTAGATTCAATTAGATTTATTCAAACTGGTGTTTACAAAAGTAGGTACTTGTAACTACATAGTTTTTATTTTCCATTGTGGTATAGAACTTATTTTTCCTTTTTTTAAAAATAGATTTTTATTGTAAAGATACTGTACAGAGGGGTTACAGTTACATGAGTAAGGTAATGAGTTCATTTGCTATAGAGCATTGTTACCTCCTCCTTTGTTTTTCACCTACCATCCTTTCCCTCTCCATTTCTCCTCCATTCTCCCCCCACCCCCAGCACCCCTGCCCAGCAGAATCAAATCTGGCTTCTTAACCAAGCTGCCTGAATTTTTCCTCTCTGGCCAAACTGTCTGTCCATAGAACTTTATATGTAGGTAAAAACCTTTTATGTTTATTCAATTAATAATCAATTCTTCTTTTAGCCTGAGGCATTACCTCTCATAATGAGTGTCTGTTTTCAATGTTTCTATATGATAATCACATGACTAATGAATTGTAGATGGAAATATATATGGCTCTTATTAGAAAATATTTTCACGGTACATATTCAGTTTCAAAACCCATTGTTTATCTTGCTTTCTTGTTTCTTGCTCCAATTAGTGTCTTGGTTGTGTAAATTGCAATCTCCTTGGCAATAGGTTATATACAACCATGATGCAAAAGAGAGCTATGATTTCTGGTCTATGCTTTGAATCTTCTGTTCTTTATTCCAGTGCTTCTCAAAGTTGTTTGTAGTTAGAATAAAATGTGTTATCCTCTTTACTAAGCCATAAGGATTCATTTGTTCATTTTCTATGTTTTATTTAGTTGCATCTAATTCAAGTATATATTTATACTCACAAATTTTGCTGGGCTATACCCCCAAATTTTAAGACAGTTACTAATCCACATACCTTACTGAAGCTCTTCAACTGTTCTATTAGTGAAAATTACTTCTCTGAACATTTGTAGAATCTGCCATTTCTAAACTCCATTTTGTGATTTTTATGTATACTATCTATTAAATAAAAATATATAATCCAAAATATGACATATCAACATTTCCCATCTTAATGAGTCAGAAAATAAATATACATATACTTTTGAAGACTCATTTACATTTTTCCCCACTTCTATACATTTCCTAAAGTTAACCATTATACTGACATTAACAAAATATATTTGTTTTAAAATTCTACAACTGTAATAATACTGCCTTGTTTTTCTGGGTCTGGTTGCTTGTTTTTTGCAAGTAAAGATCTTTGTTATGGCTTGAAAATATATGTCTCTCCCATATTTGTATGCTAAATCTTAACCAATAAGGTGATACCATCAGAATGTAGAGGCCCTAGGGATTTTCATTTTAATTTTACTGGGATTGGTGTGTATATGATGGAAGGCTAAGGGAGATTCTTCATCTTCTCTATCACATGAAGATATAACAAAAATGTGTGAGCAATGTGTCAAAAAATAAACTGCCTCGATACATTAATTGGCTGGTGCCTTGATATGAAACTTGTCAGCCTCTAGAACTGTGAGAAATGCATTTATTCTGTTTGTAGTTTACACATTCTATCGCATCTTCAAATAGACTGAAATCTCTGTTCATGTTTGGCATGTTGCATTTGTTTGTTCATTGTCATTACTTTATGGTAGTTACAAGTGCACCACATGTTATGGTTTAAGTAAGCAACATACAGATGTTTAGTTTTAAGCTGATGGCACTGGTCTGAGAGAGCATGGAAATTTAGGATTTGGGGTGTAGTTGGGAGAGATAGACTTCTGAAGCCTGCCTTTAAAGGTTATACATGGACTTGTCTCTCTTTTCCTTTCCTTAGTTTCTGCTTCCTATCTACTATTATGAGACAGAAAGCTCCCCATGAAATTCCACCATGAACTAAACATCCTGAAGCCATGAGCAAAAAGAAATCTTTGCTCCTTTTCAGTTGCTGTGTCAGTATTTTATCAAAGCCACAGGAAAATCTAACAGTGCAATGTTTTATATATATATATATATATTTTTTTTTTTTTTTTTGGTCGGTGGTGGGCTTGGGCGCTGTCCCTGCGCTCTTGAGCTCAAGGAGAGCGCTCTATCACTTGAGCTACAGTGTCACTTCCAGTTTTCTAGTGGTTTATTGGAGATAAGAGTCTCATGGACTTTCCTGCCTGGGCTGGCTTTAAACTACAATCCTCCGATCTCAGCCTCCCTGAGTAGCTGGGATTACAGGCATGAGCCACCAGCGCCCTGCTTTTTATGTTTGTATTCTTATAAGTTTTTGTGTTTGTTTAATAGTATGGGGATATTATGGTAATGTTACTTGGATTCTTTTAGATGTTCTGATGAGATTAATTTGTTCTTTTTGAACAGATTGCAATAAAATTTCTGAATCTTGGGCTATACATCTCTTTATCCTTAGTGGAAATGCAAAATAGTGATCCAGAGTGGGTATGTGCCAATTTCCTCTCCTATCAGCAGCCTCCAAGAAGTAAGTACTGCATGTGCTGACTGCTGATCAAGCAATGCCAGTAGAAATCTATCTAGGTTATATTTGTGTTTTCCCTCTCTTAGCCTAATACTTGTTGAGAACAGGTCCATAATATCTGTTTGGATATCTCTCTAATGTTAAAGAGAGGGATTATGTTGCATTGAAAAAAGTGGAAATTATTAAAAAATATATTGCTAAAGCTGATCAATTAAAATAATTAGGTCATCTTTTAACACACCAAGTATTTAATGGAGCCTCTTATTTATTACAAAGATGACATTTTTGCCTCTTAAATGAGTAGTATAGTTTTATAAATAAATGTCACAATGGAATTCTATGCCTCCATCAGTAAGAATGTCATTGCCCCATTTGGTAGGAAATGGAAAGACTTGGAAAAAATTGTATTAAGTGAAGTAATCCAGGTGCAAAGAAACATAGGCCCCATGGTTTCCCTTATTTGTAATAACTTTTTCTCTCTTTATATAAGCTATAGATCTCTGGTTTTCTAGAGAAAATATAGAATATGTAAAAGGATATGTAAAAGGGAGATAGTTATTCTTCTGTGTGGGAGCATTTTTCTAGCAAGACATCATTTAGATAAAATATAAAATATGGAAGATTATATAAAATATCAAATCACAGAGAGTCTTAAATCATAGGTTAAAGCTTTCTACCCTGGAAATGGTTTATACTGTAGAGTATGTCTTGTAAATGAATGCACCATGACAATACGAAGAAAAAAGATGGGAACACAAATATATGTCACATAGTTCCTTTATTTATGAGAAAACAGAAGCCTAATCATCATAGACTAAAGAGCATTAGAAATAAACTTACATAATTGAGTCCCTAACAGTTCAGTGGTAGAAATGACCATGAATGAATGAATTAAGGAATTTGAGTGAATATCATCAGACTGTTTCCTTCCACATGATAATCTCTCAGTGACAATTGCTCTCTGACAATGGCAATTCGATGCTTATGTCTTTACTGTTGATAGGAAAAGTTCACCTCTTGCTTTCAAATTATGTATTAATTCTGAGGAAGAGTTTTAATTGGCCAAAATCTGATACTGTATGGCAATGTGAGTTGGAGTTCTTGTCTAGAAAACAGTGATCAGAAACAGCAACCCAAAAAGTTACTGGGCTCATTGGAATAAGGTGTCTGTCTTATATCAAAGACTGAACTGAATAAATTTGTGAAAAAAGATAGAGTTAGTTTATCTCTAGCATGGCTCTGATTTCTTGAAGATGTGTGAGCTTCATTTTATTCTACCATGTTACTTTAAGTGATTTCATTACGTTATTAATTATAGTTTTTTTCTGACAAATTATGGAAGCCTTAGGTATTATGTATAACATTTTTATAGAAAGAATTTGAATAAGATTAAGTTTTCAACTTAGAAGATATGTAAAGTAGCGATTTAAAATACCTTGAAAGGAAAAGCAGTCTTATTTTTTTCTTAAAATATTACCTGTATGAATTTCCTGATTATTTCCATCTTTTAAAAAAAGTACATATTAGGTGGTAATTGTTCCTGTAACTGCTGACACAATTAATGCCTAATGCATGAGAAATATAATTTATAGTTTTATTTAGCATGTACTTATGCACCTGCATAGCAATTAGTGGAGTGACATTTTTTTGTCTGCACGATAAAACATCACACATCCTCCCTTTCATCAGTTTAAAATTGAAGCAAAGAGGTTCACTCCTTGGGGAGTATCTGCCCTGATCCTATCTGGTACAATGAAAATATGATTGCCTTACTGACACTATGAATTATGCTTTCCCAACACTAAGGTCCTTCTGCAACAGAAATCCACACCACCAGTGTGACTCTTGCTATATAGAAAGTTGTAATACCTTTACAATACTTAACTAGAAAAATCTGGCCTGCCTTTCTTTTTTTTCTTCTTGTGAAATTATATGGCAATTGAACATCACAAAGGAGCATTTCTTATGAAATACATGATGGAACATTTCTCCCTGTTGTAAATGACTAACATAAGGATCTGACTCAAACACTAAGCGAATATCACATCTAAAATTGAATGAAACTACTCCAATTTCTTTTTTTGAAACAAGTAGTTAAATGTCTCTCTCAGGGGAACTTTTCCTTTAACTTTTTTCCCCAATTACAATGAATTGGGAACACAAACAGCCGATAACTGTCAGCTTCTTGAAAGTTAAAGTGAAATCCTTGTTTGTGCAATCTCCAGACATTTCCATGCCAAAGGTTGAGATTTCTCCAAGGTTCTTGTTATACCCAATGACCTCAAATCCTTTGGATAAAGTTTTGCTCTTGTGGCTAGTTTTTCTCTTAACTGAAGGCTTTCAACTTCTTTTTATAATATTATTTAATCCTTTCCCCCTACCTCTCTGTTATGTCAGTTACTTTTTCCTTTTAGTCATTAATTTTTGAAGCTAGAAGAAAAAAAAAAACACATTTCTAAGATACTTCAAAATACTTCCCTATCAAACTGCTCTCGAAAAGCTATTTTTCATGACACAATTGCAGAATAAACCTATGGTTAATACCTTATTTACACAAACTGAAGGCTGTTATATCTGTGTTTGGCGACCTTGAAACTGTATTGTGCTCAGTGCCCTTTTTTATAACCTTAATTACTGGGGAATACAGAGCTTTAAAGAAAGACTAACATTTCACTTTAACATCCACAATAATCTATTATAAAGCCAGCTAAGCCAGTCCCCAAATACAGAGAAATGTTATTACATGCTCAGCTAGCTGTCAAGGGGCCATGAGTCAGTGGCTTACAGTTATCAAAAGTAACAAGGTTGTTCAGAATTTCCTCCAACAAAGCCAGCCAGCTTATGGAAGGATTAAGCTCTCTTTGATTAGAACAACTGGAACATGTCCTACCCCTTTAATTAGCATTCCCGTTTGCTTGGTGGAGGTTGGTAATTTGACACTCACATTAGGCATCTCAAGAAATAGTCCTGTATTTTGTCCCACTCATGAACATTAGCATCATTGCATATATGCCTGCATCCACTAAAATTTTAGCAGCTGAAGGATTTATGTTCAAAACCCTGTAAAATCTCAAGGGCACTATGTCTCTAATAGACAAAATGCAATAACACTCCAATATAATAAGTGGCAGGAGACTTGCTTAGCCTTTAGGCATAGTATATTACCCTAAGGCCATCCACTTTTTTGCTTTCTGTTTTGAGGAAGAAAAAGGTTTATGTCAGCTTTATTGATATTTTACAGGTTTACATTTTTATTCATACCTTTAGGCAATTCATGGAGAAGACATCTACTTAAGTTGCTAGATTACTTCATTGGTAAGTAAATATAGTCTTTCAGTTACCACCCTAAACTTAGCAGAAGAGGAACTATGGGAAAGGAAAGAAGGACATAGCATAATGCTGTTCCTCCAGGAACATATAAGCAATTTGTCAACAACTTCAGACATCAATTTCCTCTTTCTATATCTGTGTACTGTATTTTTTCTGCTTCACTTACATGTACATTTCCTTTTAGCATATCATATTTTTTGCTCTTATTCAGTCCCTCGTACTCATATGAAGGTGTCAGTATTTAATAGAAAAATTTGAACTGTGAAAATTGACTAATATTTAGTGCATTTAAGTTATATGAATTAAATATTGTTAGTTTGTTAGTTCATATACTAGTTAATTAGTTCACATACAAGTTAATTGGTAAAAGGTAGGTATAATTAAAATATATCTTTAATATATTATTTTCTATAATAACAGTAGGTCTTGTGTTTCCTTTGTTTATAAAGGTATGGTCAGTGGTTACTTCCAAACTACACAATTTTGATTTAACTTTCATACCAGAGAATCAAACATCATGGGAAGATTTTTGTATTTAGACTTTTAAAAGCTCTTCTAAATACTTTTTTTTTTTTTTGCTTACATGTGCATTCTAATTACTTCAAATAATCACTATCACAAAATAGGCACAAAAGATATTGGAGAGTCTAATGAAATTCCTACACATGCTCTGGAAACATACAGAATAATATTAATTTATCTATTAATTAATTAGTTAATTTGTGCCAGTCCTGGCAGGGCTTAAATTCAGGGGCTGGGCACTGTCTCTGAATTTTTGTATTTAAGGCTAGCACTCTAGTACTTGAGCCACAGCTGTATGTCTGACTTTTTGGGTGGTTAACTGGAAGAGTCTCAAGGTCTTTCCTGCTCCAGCTGGCTTCAAATCACCAGCCTCAGATCTCATCCTCCTGACATGAACTAACTACATGAACTAACTATACTGAGAAATGCTAATTTTTAATAAGAGGTACCCTACTAAAATCTGCAACCAAAAGAGAATCTTTATTATTACCACTTTAATTACAAACTTAGGTTTTTTTTATTTTTTTTTTATCATCAGTTGTTTTCTGCCTGCTGTGTTTGGGTAGATATTAGGATATGTTTTAATTTTTCTTAATCATGTGAGTGTACATGATTCGTCTTGTCTAAGAACTTCCTTGTAGAAAGTGATTCTTAAACTCAGGAAAGGGAGATGGATTTGAGGATATGGTCAGAGTAAAGGCAAGATTTGTAAAGATAATGGAAAAGAAGTTGGTTAGGGAATCTTAGGTTGTTTTACCTATACACAACCAAGAGTTTCTGTTGTAAGAGTGTTCTTCCACAATTCTCAGCCAACCAGATCCACACAAAAAGACTGAAGGTGAACAATTTTTGAAGCACAGCTAAAGAGTGAAGTTGTCTAGGAATTAGATTGGAAAATGCTAAAATTCAACTTTTTATAATAAAAATTGTTTCTAATAGATCCATTGTGTATATTTAAATAATAGGTGGCATGCAACCTGTTTGCCCTATATTATTGCAAAAATATCTTTCTGCTTTCTACAGTTTTGCCTTAATTTCCACTTACATTTAATCCATGGGAGCAGACACATAACTCTGAAATTTCAAGTACAGATAGAATTTCCTTTTGTTTTGTTTTCAATTCCCACTGGAAAAATGGTGTAAGTCATCTCCTAACAACAGTTTTTCCAAAACTTATTATGTGGACTTAGAATCACTAGGAGTATGGATTCAGAAATTATTTTTCAACCTCCAGGGCCACACATCTTTGAAGTATATACTGTCTAAGTACTAACACACCACGGCATTTTTCCCTCAGGCAAAAAGAAAGAAGTGCTGTAGTGAACAAAGTTATTTGTTTTACAGTCTAACATCCTCATGCAACATGTTAAGCTGCTTATAATGGGACCAATGGGCCAGATTAGTCCATCAGATTTGACTTGTTTGAGCACACTAGCATTTAAACTTTTTTTTTTTTTCAATTTGAAAAGGTTCTCAGTGGGCATACAGTCTCCAGCTTACACATTCACCATCTCTTTTTATATTATTTTGCACTCTTTTTATATTATTTTGCCACTTATTTATATTGCCTGCCTCTTCAAGTTTGGGGGTTTGAAAATACTGCTCAAGACCACATTGTAAAAAAAAAAGTGTTTACCTTTCTGAGAGTTAATTTCAATAAGCATTATATTATATGATCATACATACATAGCTATTGAGACCTTGTGATCTCTCCTAAGAATATCCTCCTTTAGTCTCACTCTGTGAATATTCAGAGTCCTGTTTAATTTATCATGTCCAAGTATAATTATTTGTCTTGAGTTATCCATTCGGTTTACTTATAGATTTATAGGCACATTCTAATTATTACAAATGAGTATGGTTCTTTGGGTCTGGCTTACTTTGCTTAATAAAATTTTTCCAAGTATTTCAATTTCCTTACTAATAGGGAGATATCATTCTTTCTTACAGATGAGTAGAATTTCATTGTGTTTATATATCATACTATCTTGATCCATTCATTTGCTGAGAGGCATCTGGGTTGATTCCATCTCTTAGCCAGGGTAAACAATGCTACAATGAACATAGTTGTGCTGGTGACTTAATGTGATTTGATTTGTGGTCAATTGGATTAATTTCCAGGAGTGGGATTGCTGGATCATAAGGGAATTCTATGTTTAGCCTTTTGAGGAGCCTCCATAATGCTTACCAGACTGGTTGAGCAAGTTTACCCTCCTACCAACAATGTAGTTCCATTCTCTTTGGGCCACATCTCACCAGTATCTGTTAGTGTTATTTTTTAAGGTAACGGACATTTTAGCTGGAATGAGGTAGAATCTGCCAAAGTTGTTTTCATTTGTGCTGCTGCTGCTGTTCTTCTTCCTACTCTTCCTGCTCCTCCTCCTGCTGCTGCTGCGTCTATTCCCTGATTTTGTCCTTGTTGTTGATTTCTGTACCTTTTATCTTATATGCCTGTTTATCTGATTTGGGGAGGGGAAGGGAAGAGAAAAGATGGGACAAAGGATGAATTAAGTCAACAGTGACACTCACTAGACACTATGTTGGAATCAGTTATACAACTTGTGGGGGAGGAAATTTGGGAGGGGAAAAAACTGGGAGAAAATGTGGGAGGGGGTGACACTGCTCAAAAAGAAATATAGTCAATACCTGACTTGTGTAAGTGTAACCCCTCTGTACATCCCTTTTACTATAAAAATATTTAAAAGACCACATTGTAACTCCTTGTATATTAATAGCAAGAATAAATGAGACTAAAGAGAATGAATTCCTCTTATTTCACTTATATCTTAGTTCAATTTATTAAGTACAATTGTTTCATAATTAAAAAATATATTTTTAGAATCATAAAAATATAAACCTCTTTTATCCTTATAAAATCAACACAACTGGAACTTTTTTTTTCATTAGAGCAGTTTAGAATAACAAAAGTTGGTTTAAAATGACCTCCAGTCTGTGTAGTTCAAGTGTGTGTAGCATTAATTAATCTTAAATCTATTCTACATGGACCTTATTTGCTTTCACAAATTTTTATCTTCAATTTTATGGGATTAAAAACAAGCAAACAAATGCAGATGATATTTTAACTGATCTTGTGAATATTTCAATCTTATGTTCTATTGCTGGTTTTATATTATTATCACATTCAGTCTTCCAAATACTGTAAGGCTTGGAGATATTGAATAGTTGTCCAAAGTTATCCTGCAATAGGTATGAGAATAAAAGTTCAAAGCAATTGCATTGTAGAATCCATATTCCAATAGCAGCAGTGAGATGAGATGAAAGACATATTCCTAGACCTATTCTCATGAAAAGAATACATTCCTTTGTCAGACTATCAACCAATGTAGGCATATTAATTCTAAATTTCTATGTAAGAAATCCAAATATAGTCAAAAAATGTAGACTTTTGTAAACAGAGCTAAGAATATATTTAAAAGACTATTACAGTCATTGTATGATAAATTGTTACCCCAATGTTTACTGTATTCTGTGTTGAATATCTTATATTTCCAGTGATTGATCTACTTACCATAATAGGTTACATTTTCTGTAACGAAGTGAAGAAAAACAATTATTCCATGCTATCAGGTAAGTCTTACAATGACTTTTAAATATTGGGTCTCCAGTCATTCCTAAAATATTGTATTCCATATGTCAGATTATGAAGCAAATACTAAACTCAAACTTCAGGTATCAATTAGATCAATTATCAATTAGAGTTAGGTGAATCAAGAAGCACTGAATGAACAATTAAATCTAACTAAGGTCATCTATCAGATAAAAATGTAATTTCACAGCAATTATATATATGGATACTGGTATTTTATATGCATAAGCCTGTATGCTATTACTTTAAAATGTCAATTATCATTTCTCATCTAGATTACCTCTTTCATTAAGAAATATTTTATATATTAAGTAGTCTCAATGAAAATTTTCTAACATATCCATGCAAAGTATGTTTTAAAATATATTTATGTTGTCATTTTAGTTATTTTCTTAATTACAAATGTATCAGCATCCAATGTTGACTCAGCTATGTCTCTGGGTGCTTATATTAGGAAAATCACATGTTTTAAAGCTTCTCCTATTACTTATATATGTATCCTATATGTACCATTAAAATATTTCTTTTTTTTTCCTTGTGAAAATGTATTTGACTAGAAGACTCAATATTTTCTTATTTTTCTCTTGGTTCAAAAATTTTATTACACAAAACATATGCCATTTATATTTGTTTTTAATTTTCATCTACTTCATATAAAACCACAGATAATCAAATTATATGTCATCATGTTTCAGACATGCTGGTCTTTCTCTATTTTCTGAAAACTGACACTATTAATATATAAAAAATGTATGCTGTGAAATTCAAGATTGCTTATGAGACTGTGGTTACTGCTGTCCAATAGGAGCATACTGGAATCATAATTTAACAACATGTTGATGTTATCAGACTAGACAAAATATTTAAGATTTCTTTGTGTTTGACTTCTCAACTATCAAACTGGATAGTAGATTATGAGGAGAGATGATTAGTACATCCTTCCTAACTAGCAGTACAGTTCTCAGCTTCTATAGATTATCGCTTGATCAGGACATAATAGAAATCAACTGAGAATGTGTGACCTCATGTTCCTTTAAGAAAATTTTCAAAAAAAGAAGTAACAACTAACAGTCATTAATGTTCAAGAATATATAGTGACTTTGATGCTTACACACATTTTATAATCTAAGTAACAAAAAGCCTGTGGTGAAGACAATACTCTAAGTTTATAAAACACAAAGCTAGGTAAATATTTACCTCTTGAAAGATCACACATGAACCTGATGGTTTTAGTCTCCTAGATCCTTATCTCTTTACTTTCAGAAAAAATAAGTAAATAAAAATGTTTTTTTCTTGTTCACTAGATGCATAAGTATCTTCTGTACAAAAACTGATTATAATAGGATAATTATAATGTCTCTATCCACTTTAATCCCACTTTCTATCCATTGGTTCAAAATGTTAATGTAGTCTCTCTCTGCATTTTTATGTAAATAATTCCAAAATGTAGTATAATTTTCAATATTGCAACAATGAAATAACTGCATTTAGCAGAATTATTAGAAAAATAATTCTTTAAATAATGTAAAGAATTTGAAAACTTAAGTGTTCTCAAAAAATAATAAAGCCTAAGTGTCTCTAATACTCATCACATCTAAGATGTACTGTTAGCGTTGTTTTTTAAAAATAGTAATATATACTTAGCTTTGAAACTCCATAAAAATCAAAAAAGGCTTCTAGTCACAGTGATAGCACATAAAGAGTTGGGAGGTTTTCTCTTCTATCCTTACAAACTGAAAATCAATAATTTTTCTTTGACCATTTTTTCTTTGAAGTTACAAAGCACACTGACACTCTAAAATCCAGAGAGATAGCATACTCACAAAATCAAAGTCAAGATCAGCCTATCTGGAGAACCAGGAACAGTTATATGGTGTTTATGAGCAGTACGGGAGGCTGATAAAGACTGTTGTGAGATTAATAAAATCTTCAGTCTTTATATTTAGGATTGGCATGGTTTGGTGATTATTAATGCCAGTGACTCCAATCCAATATACCTTGATGTGCCAGAAGATGTCTAGACCAAGTGTTTTGGAAGGTACCCTAAGCCTTCTTTGTTACAATGCTTACTTGCTAGAGAAAACAACTGTGTATCATACAAGGGGAAATACATTTCTCTCTCTTCAGCCCTTTTCATTCGCCAATCTTAGTAATGGGAGTAAAAGTCAACAGGGATTAAGATTTCAAAGAAACAGAACCCTGTAGCCAAGGAAGAGAGTAGGAGACTGGGTAAACATCCTAGCAGGCAGAAGCTACACTTCCTGCATGTATAACCTGCATTACCAACTTGGATAACTTTGCCTAAAAATTACTTGATACAATCAATTTTATAAGGATAAAATGTTTATTTCATTCACAGTTTGAGAAATTCAAGAACATTAAAAAACTCCACTGATTTATTCCACCATGAAGGTGGCATATCATGTGAGGATATACGTAAAACTAGAACAGGAAGAGACAGAGAGATTAGAGTCCCACAATCTCCTTGGAGGGTATGCCACCAATGACCTAAGAAACTGTTCTGGGCAGGACCTATTCAACTTTTATTGCACTTCCTAATATAGCCATTAAGGGAAAAAATCTGTCATATACATAAATATGAGGTTATATACATAAATGCAAAGAGTAAATGTGTAATTTTTTGAAGGAAAGCAATTTACATATAATGCGTACAAAAAATGTATACTGTACATTGTGTAAAGTTGGTTGTAAGTTTGAGACAAATACAATAGACTAAGTTAGAGACATAACTATGCAAAATGTGAAAATTTCTGTAGTTAATAAAGACATAGAACAACATGAACATTAATTCACTGCTTGTAGAAATGAAAGATGGTACAGGATAATTAGCAATTTCAAGTTAAGCTCCTTACCATGTAACAGTCATTCTCATGGGTATTTATGCAAATAATTCAGAATTATTTTGTTTACTAAAAAACTTAATTATTGTTTATATAATTATTTCCTATAACTGAACATAAGTGAGATTTCCTCCAAGAGGTGACTTATTGACTGTTAAACACATGAATAAATACTAAATGATAAAAAATAAAAAATGAGTTATCAAGCAACATAAAGACAGGGTTAATCCTAAATGTATAATAATAAGTGACATAACACACCTGTAAAAGGTGTGTGATTCTATTTTCATTCTAGAAGAAGCAACAATAAAGATAATAATAGACTCCATACAGAGCTCCCCTAGAACCCAGCAATACAAGACCATACTAAAGCTACCAGCATAACTATGTTTATCGCAGCATTATTTACCATAGTTAAGGTATGGAACCAACCCAGATGCCCCTCAGTATATGAATGGATCAAGAAAATGTGATACACACACACACACACATACACACACAATGGAATTCTGTGCCTCCATCAGAAAGAATGACATCACTCCATTTGTTAGGAAATAGAAAGACTTGGAAAAATTATTTTATGTGAAGTTAGCCAGGCCCAAAGAATCACAGGTCCCATGTTTTCCCTTATTTACAATTTGTATATGTTTAGGACAAGCAGAAAAGCTCAAAAACTATGTACATATGATCATATAAGATAAGATGATGTTAAGTGAAATGAACCCCAAGATAGGGACATAAGTGGTTTTTCCTTTCTTGCTATTGTTTTTAAACATATTGATAATATACTATTTGATTTTGTGTTTATTTTGTATGTTCTTACCCTCATGGAATAACCCTGTTTTCACTGTATTTGATTCCGGTGTATTTGATTCCGGTGTCCTAAATCTTGCATATGCATTTTTCTAATTTGGGGAAGGGAAGGGAAATAACAAAATGCTGAAATAAGGATACAGGTTAACTCATTGTAACAATGAGCTGTATATGACAATATGTTGAAAACAAACTTTACAACTTTGGGGGGAGGGAAGGGATAGTAGGGGAAAAACAAAGGAGAGGGTAACAGTGTTCAACAGGAAATGTACTCATTACCTTACTCATGTAACTGTAACCCCTCTGTTAAGTATTTTTACAATCAAAACATATATTAAAATATAATAAACATACCAGCATTTTCCAGGGATTCATGGACAGGGCTGAGAAAGGAAGGCATAGAAAGGAAGGCATAAAACTATTCTAAATAATATATAAATAATGGATATATAATATTTTGCACTTGTTAAGGTCCACAAAAATATAATATATAGAGCAAACTTCAATGTTTGTGAGTTTAAGTTGGAAACTAAGATATAATATAAAATGTGACAGAAGGAATTAGATTCCTGCCTGTTTCTAGATCTAACTGAATTTAAAACTCCATGAAACAGAATAACTACAAAGTAGAGGAAATCCTGCTCATTAACTGTATAATTTGAGTAAAGTCTTGAATCTAGAAAATAAAAAGTAGATGGAAATATAAACCATTAATTCATGCAGTTTTCTACATCAACAGAAATAACAGAAAAAGCTTTGAAATCTTTAAATGTATATAAGTAATTTTCACGGATATCGGTGACATATGGTGAAATCAAGTTTCTGAGGGTTGGCATGGCATATCTGATAAATGGATGAGGAAAAACATGCACAGAATGACCTTGTATTATCTACAAGTATTAGAAAGTAGTACTCAAAACCATTGTTCCAACAAAACAGTAATGAACTTTGTTATCATGTGTGTACAAAAGTTTATATGTGAACCAAATAGTAAAAGGCTAAGGAACCATTTTTTAAAAAAACTTCACAAATTCAATTAAAAGATATTGTAAAGGTGATGCACAGAGGATTACATTTATGTAAGATAATGAGTACCTTTCTTTTTGATCAGATGTTTTCTAGTGTACTGTTCTCAAATTCAAAATTTGATAACACTTATAAATATTTAATGATATATGTAAACTAAACTGAATAAAAAAAGAAAGAAAGAAACATTTTGTTCAGGAAAAGTACAGTGAGTCATTTACAACTAGTACTTTCCAGGATGAATAGAATAGTTATTCTTCACTTTGTAAAGAAGGAGAACAGACTAATTTGTTTCCAATGACTACAGGATGGAAAAGAAACAATTAATGATTTTACAGTTGAGAAATCTAACAAACACCATCTCGGTACTAAGAATTTTCAAGCACGTTAATGATAACCATCAGATGTAAACAATATGAAAGACGCAAACCATATAACTGTGTCTTGGTAGTTTAAATCTCCCAAATCCACAACCCTGGTCTTATTAAGAAATCAACAAATACCTGCCTATTTGTGGTGGAATATCTGCTAGGAGGTATTGTAACATCTGTTGGGTCTTGTTCTCTAGGAGTGTGTTCAAGGATTGGAGAGGCTATGGACCCAGTATTTCAGAAACCAACATTTGAATTTGGGAATTCTGTTTCTGCTGGAGTACAGTCATCTTTCTAGGCCACTGCTTGTCTCTCCAACCCAAATTCCTACCCAAATTCTCACATCTTGCACTTTTTATATAGGTCCATGCCTCTGGAACTATCTTTACACATTTCTAATATATTAACAATGATTAGATAAATGCCCAAGCTATTTGTTTCTGTTGGTGGGTGTGTATTTTTTATTATCTTTAGGTGGTTGTATAAAGGAGTTGCCATTTAACAAAACAAAATTGAATGTATCTTTATCAATCTTACCCTTAGAAGTTTCTCATCCACCACTAATGACCTATCCCCTCTCACCTTTCTTAAATTTAAGGATATGTATTGACTATTTTTTTTGGTCATTTAATAAAGTAGTTTATGTATACAGTGCATCTTGATCTGTGTAATAATTTCCATATATTTGGGCCCCTTGAACCAACTGTTCAGTTATTTTTCTCATTTCTGTGGCATGTGCAATGAATCCTCAATTCTCCTCCTTTCCTATTCCTTCATTCTTCTACTCTTCTCACTTGGCTCCAGCCTCCCCTCTTGCAAATACCCATTTCCTGGAACTTATTCAGTTAGACTTTTACTTAATATTTTTGTTTGCTTAATTTCTTTTTTCGTTTTTGGTCAGTTGTGGGGCTTGAACTCTGGGCTTGGGTGCTGTCCCTATATCCTTCAGCTCAAGGCTAGTGTTCTACCACTTGAGCCACAGCGCCACTTCTGGTTTTCTAATGGTTTATTGGAAATAAGAGTCTCACGGACTTTCCTGCCTGGCTTGGCTTCGAACTGCGATCCTCAGATCTCAGCCTCTTGAGGAGGTGTGAGCCACATGCGTGAGCTACCAGCACCCCACTGTTTGCTTGATTTAAAAACAAAACAAAACAAAACAAAAAAACTCTTAATGTACTATAATCAACCAATAACATTTTTGGCTGCCATTGCTTCCCCTGCAGCTAGTTTAGTTGTTTCTCTCCGTGAAACTCTGGTTAGAGAAGTATAATTTGGCAGACATTTTATGCTAAGGATTTCCTTTTCAAAGTGACTTTGTCTATTGTCAATGTTAGCAATTTACAAGCCACCAAGATTTCCCTTTCTTGTTATCTATCAATTACATATTTTGGATTTTTTTTTATTTTAGAAACTTTATGTTGTATGTGTAGTGCTTGTTTAGTCTGAATATAGCTAGATAACGTCCCTCAAGAAGACATATAGATTTTTGATAAGCTACAAAAGAAGAAAAGTCTTATACTATTTTTTTGGCGGGGGGGTCTGAACTCTGGGCCTGGGCGCTGTCCCTCAGCTCTCCAGCTCAAGGCTAGCGCACTACCACGTGAGCTGTAGCAACACTTCTGGGTTTTTTTTTTTCTGCTTATGTGGTGCTGAGGCATCGAACCCAGGGCCTCATGCATGCAAGGCAAACGCTCTACCACTGAGCCACCTTCCCAGCCTCAAGTTTTATACTATTTAGATGCACTTGCAGAACTTGAAGTTCTTTTGGTACAGAGTTTAGGAATTTTCATCACAAATAGTCACAAGGAAGGATGCATACGTTAATATAATCTATTCTCATGTCTCTGGCCAATGTTCTTTAAAGTAGAATGCTGTAATATTTTTTACCATCCCACAATTTACCAAACAATTGTAAGATAGATAAAGAAAAAGACATTCATGATCATTTACAGACATTATTAGATAATAATAGGGCTACATTGGATAAAAGAAAAAAATATTTATTTGAAAGATATGTTGACAAGGTAATTAATAGAAGGGAAAATAATAATTTAAAGATTCAACCCTTTGTTACTGAGCCAGTTTAAAAAAGTGTTGAAAAGCAATTAGGCTGCTCACCTGTCTAAAGTATTGTGTATTATGTTCATCTAAAGTAGTAATTTCATTAACTAATAAGCCACACTGGGAGTATATTTCCAGTGAGTGTTACAGTCTAGGAACAGCTACAATAAAGTAAGTCAGAGATGTAAATGTGTCTAGAGAGAATCATACAGAAATTCTTTTAAAAGAATAGTGAAATTTTCGTAAACACCATGAAAATTTGGGTAAACGGTATTCCTAATGTATACCCTTCGTTTTCAGTACTTCAAACTTCTTATATGTGAGTGCCACATGATAGAAAAAGTAATAAATTCTAGGTTGCAATCTCAAAAAATGAGTGTTGAGAGAATTAAGCCCAAGAAAACTTCTAAATGAGACAGAGAATAAAGGATAACAAAACAAAAGAAAAAATGTATTAGGCACACATTTTGTGACATAACACTTGCATGTAGCATCTCATATAATTAACACAACTTTTCTGAATGACAACTATGGTCAGTTGTTAATCTTTTCTCTCATTTGGCAAGTAATTTTTAGTTTTCATGACAGCTAATAGTATATGAAGAGAAGGTACAGAGCTTCTGTAAGATCCATTGAAAGATTTTGTAAAAGAGGTATTTATTCTAAAGCTATGCACATACATTTGAGCTGGTTAGCTTAAGTAGACAGGAAAAAATCTTATGGGGAATGTCTCTTTTATTTCAGCAAAATATTAATGCTTCTGTCTAACTAATTCATGCTTCTGAAACCACAGAACAACAAGAGGATCTTTAAATATTATGTTTTATTATCTTTAAGTTAGTAGAAGAGTTACTATTCAACAAATCAGTTTATAAGTAAAGTGTGTTTTTCATTTTTCTTACACATGCTTCCCAAACCAACTGCTCCCTTCAGTGTTCATACTTTCATAGGATAGGTACCGAATATTACAACTGCATTCTTTCCCTGTCCCTCTGTCTCTTCTTTTGTTAACCCCCTTCCCTACATGTTTCCCCACATAACCTTTCAAATACCAGTTTTCTAAGATCCATTGTGCTGGACCGTAAATTTTTCTAAGGAATTGCAATGTTTGAATTTTCCTCTGCAAAGACCACACTTCAATTATTCAATTTGTGTACATTTGCATTACTTAAATTGCTCTGCAAAGGTGAGTTTGGGAAATTTTGTGCTGTAGAAATCAGGCAATTCTCTGAATGAGATGCTAGATGTCATGGAGCAGCTTATTGAGGGATCCTCACTCTCAGTATTACTTTGGAAAGAGGGCAATCCAAGAATCTAAGAAAAGTGCTGTGGCATTTTCTTTTGTTAAAATTCAGAGTGTACAGCATAACTTTCTCATTAAAAGCCATTTGTCATTATTGAGTATCTTCAGTAAAATATGTCCCTTGTTTTAGTAGCACTTTGAGGAATGGCAAAAGAAGCTAGAATCTAGAAATTCTATAGAATTTGCATCAGAAAGAAAATGACTGCCTATATGAGAACAAGACAGTCTTTGGAGGACGACAGTAGAGAGTTAAGAAAATATACCAGGTTGTTTAATTTTTCATTTTGTTTGGTTTGGTTTTTTTCCTTTTGGATGAAATGAAGAATGCAATGCATTGTCCATGAGTTTGAAATCAAACTGTGACCCAAGATGTCTGGAAATATGTCTTCACTAGTAACACAATCTGAAGCCATTTTAAGAGTGTGAAGTATATTTTGGAGCAAGAAAACAGATCAAGAATGATACTCATCTAATAGTTCCTATTTTCTTTATGTAAGAGGTAGGGTACATCAAAGACATCATCTCTCACCCCAAAAAGTTTAGTAACACCTTTACCATGGTGTCTGGTCTATATTTAGTGTCTGATGCTGCAGTATAATCCATTCTTCTAAAATCTTGAACACCTTTTATTTGATAGTCCATTTCTTTATTCCAATACAGAAGCCAACTTCATTAAATTATAAGATGGTGTGTAAGTAATTTGTGCTGTGGGAGGCTAAGTATTCATAATACCAGACATGACAAAAAATGGAGAGAACCATTTCAATAGAAATTTTCTCACATTATTATCACATGTATATATTGGAAGGCATTTAAATAAGAAATACTTCCAAATTCATTTTTATTTTTAGATATGAGATGTGGACTTGAAGTTGCTACCTATGCTTTTGTTCACTGACTAGTGCTCTACCAACTCAGCTAAGCCCTCAACCCCTACTCCCAAATTCTTTAATTCATAAAATTAATAACCTGTAATGAGAGTGTACATATCAATACATTCATCTGGATTTATAAATATACAAAGTCTCTGGAAATATAAAGTAGAAAATAATTACTATGTTTGTGTGTGAGTATGTGTGAGTATGTGGGTTTAGGCATGAATAAAACATAGTAAATCAATACAAGTAATCTCAACTGGAGACTTTTCAAAAAATATACAAGCTCAACTTTCCCCCTCAAAAAACTACATTCATTGCTCAAAGCAGAAGAATAATAAAAACTTCCAAATATTCCCGCCCAAAAGTTTATATTTCTGGAAGCAATATAGAATGACATTAAATTGCACATGAAGAAAACTGGAATCCTTTCAACAAATCTAACAGGGTATTTATTTCCCATTTCATCAGATCCTTGGTATTATCGATGAAGACTGTAAAAATACCTACTTCATGTACGTCTTGTTACTTGCAACAATATCCACTTTAAGTTTTTAGTAAGTTCATAAATGATTAAGATACTCTGAAATAACCTTCATTCATAGGTACAGCTTTCATTTCTTACTGCCTAACTTTCATAACATACATATATATATACATATATAATAGAAAAATAACACAAAACAGGGTAGTTTACAGTCAAGTCAAAGTCTGAGACATGGAATTTTCCACAACTTAAATTTTCTGGACCTGAAGATTTACCAGTATAGTTAGGAGAAGCAGGGTCAAGTTAATAAAAGAATCCCCAATACATCTTAATTTGCCAGCATCACTGTTTATTAACAGACCCAATTACCAAGCTAGCATGGCAACACCTCAGTTCATTCTTCTAAAAAGCCTATTGATGTGATGAGTCACCCTGCTGGCAGCATCTCCCCCTTCTACAAATTAAGTGGTCTTCTTCTTGCCACCTGGTGGAGAAGATAACTTGAAGGGCCACAGAAAGTTATTTGCTTTCTTGAAGCGTTTACCAACAGTGTAGATCTCATGGATCATATCCTGCATGCAGATGGTGCCATATTTACCAAGAGATCGAGCAATCAAAGCATTATCTGTAAGGCAATTTGCTTCTTGTTAATTTTGCCATAACAACGCTTGTAGATGACCTCAGTTACTGACTTCAGGTTTGGGTACCTCCATGCAGTAGGAGTACCCCACAATCCTCAGCATATTAATTGAACTCTTATTAAGCTTAACAAAGTTGCTCTTGAAGAACTATGAAGGCAAAGAAGATGCAACACCTTACGGACTTTTGGACTCACTCCATTGATACTTCTAATTCTGATGACAAATGACAATTTAGGTTTTGCAGGTTCAGAGAGTTTGCCTGATTTTCTGGCCATTCTAGTCTTTAGGATCTCAGTTCTGTACATTTGCCTGTGGTCTATGTAATAGTGCTTAGCTTTCTCATAGATGAGCTTCCTCCTTGACTTTCGAAGAATCTTCTGGGCACATTTCTTTCTCAACTGCTTTATTTTCAGCTCAGTGAAATTCCTTTGCTTTTTCTTAAGGGTTTCTGGCACAGCAGGAACCTTCTTTTTCTCCTCTTCGGCACCTTCCATGGTTCTAGCCAGGAAAGATCTGAAATCTTTTCTTTCTTTCTTTTTCAATTTCTCTCTCTCTTTTTCTTCCTTCCTTCCTTCTTTTCTTTCTTTCTTTCTTTCCTTCCTTCCTTCCTTCCTTCCTTCCTTCCTTCCTTCCTTCCTTCCTTCCTTCCTTCCTTCCTTCCTTTCTTTCTTTCCTTCTCTTTCTTTCTTTCTTTCTTTCTTTCTTTCTTTCTTTCTTTCTTTCTTTCTTTCTTTCTTTCTTTCTTTCTTTCTTTCTTTCTTTCTTTCTTTCTTTCTTTCCTTCCTTCATCCTTCCTTTCTTCCTTCCTTCCTTCCTTCTTTCTTTCTTTTCTTTCTTTCTTATATATTCATTTATTTTAAGAATATTGTCTTCTAGTGAGGTCTTAAGATATGTATGTATGTATTTATTTAGCCTGTCCTGGGCCTTGAAGTCTGGGCCTTGAACTCTGGCCTGGGTGCTGTTCCTAGTTCCTTTTTTGCTCAAGGCTACCTCTCTTAACACTTGAGCTTCAGCATCACTTCTGGCTTTTTCTGTGCTTAATTGGAGAGTCATGAATTTTCCTGCCAACGCTGACTTTGAACTGTGATTCTCAGATTTCAGCCTACTTAGTTGCTAGGGTTATAGGCGTGAGATACCACTGCCTGGCTCATGCATAATTTTTAATAAAAGAATCTGTCAATATTAAAAGAACTGTTATTACTAAAAAACAAAGCAAAAAAATGAACCAGAGGGTTAGTGAAGTAGTAGCATTGCAAGTATTCAAAGATCAAATGTCTCCAGTCCTTTGTTTTAATACTTATTTTTTCCCCAAACAATATCTATTTCCATGTAAAAACACTGAATGTTTTTTAATTCTTTAAAAATAATTCTTTTTCTTTTTGTACTCTTCTCTGGAAACAGCCAAAATTCATCCAGAAACAAGTTGTGACAGAGAGATGTTATGTGTTTACTGAAACTTTTTCATCTTCCATCGTTTTTTTTAAGTCAGTACATTTTTTTTATTGTGAAAATTCTGTACAGAGGGGTTACAATTACATGAGCAAGATAATGAGTGCATTTCTTATCAAGCATTGTTGCCTCCTCCTTTCTTTCCCTTTCCCATCCTTTCCCATCTTCCCCACTGCCCCCACCAAAGTGAAAATTTTATTTAAAATTGTAGATATCTCTTTTTTTGTAACTCAATTTCAAACACTACATCTGATAGTCTGTAATGTCTACTACTTTCAGAATAGACCTAGTGTTCTCTGATAATACTTTTATTTGATAATTTAATAGATACTTTTACTTGAAGTTCTATGTATTGAACCTAGAACCTCCCACAGGCTAGGCAGGCATTCTAACACTGAGATACATCTCCAGCATTAATGTAGTACTTTTTTTTTTTTTTGGTCCTCAACAAGCTAAATATATTCCTGATAACATAAACATGTTCCCAAAAGATTTGTGACAAAAGCTACTACACTATTGCTTTTAAAAGGCATTTTAATCTACTTAGTGACCTTTAATGATTTAAATCATATTCTACTAGTATGTATCTGAAATTACCACTGTTTCTGCAAATAATATTAACTTTTTATATTGTTTCAAACTTCAGGTAAAAAATACAGTTTAAATTAGTTCCATTTTCTCACAACCATTTCTTGTACATAAGTATATGGGTCAACAACAGAATTCTCTTAAAATAAATTTATTTAGGAAAACAGCCAACTGCATTCTCTAGGATTGTCCTGTAATATTTTGGATAATACAAAGGACACATGTTCTACTAAAATACAGGATTATTGATCCTAGAACAGATAATATTTTGGCAGTAATTTTCAGTCTCTTCTTGAACCTGTGTATACCTTTGTACTCATGGGTCCTGAAGGTAAAGCTGGATCCCTTTGTAATTAAGGTTTTATAATTCTTGGATATGCAAGACAAACAGAAGGAATTCACGTGTATTTATGTGAATACATATTCATTTCCCCCATCCTCCATCTGAAATGTGTCATTTTATTATATTTTGTATTTAAATAGTAACTACAATGTTATTAGTATTGACTACCAGACAAACTGATTAAAAGACTCAAAGATCACTGGAAGAGAGGAAGCAATAAAAAAAAAAAAAAAAAAACAGTTCAGGTGTTTCTCACTTCTTCCTTTGAATTTTGCAAATATAAACAGTCTTATACATGGATACATTACCTTGAATATCTTCATTTTTATTGAATTGTAAACAGAAAAGCACTGAGTACATCTACCTTGCGTTATAGTTGAGAAACAGTCCCTAAGTTCATGGAGTTGACTGATTATAGTGAAGCAACAGCTACTAGGCTGATGTAGGTGAGTCAATTAAGTTGAAGTTTGAGTTCCATAAGGAACTGTTCTTTAGCTGTTCTTTGGTCAATGAATTTTAATAATGGGATAGAAATGGGATGTAGACAGATATATTTCTCACAATATAAAGCAATAGAAAGTTTCTGCAAGTGTGACTCTAGATAGGAGCTCTGAAAATGGAATAAGAACATTCTTTGATAAAGTCCTCCTCTTTATGCTCTTTGACCATTGTTTGTGCCTGACTCCCAGAATAATTTGTATTTTTCCATAAAACTAAAAGAAAGGCAAAGACTGCCTTCTAAAATAATAAAAAAATAAACCTGAAGAATAGAAAAAAAGATGCTTCAATTACACTCAATAGATCCCTTACCTACTATTTTAGCTATTTAAAAATACAGATAAATCTACTATAATGGTATGAAATGCCTTCAGTATACAGGCACGATTTTTAGTTTTCTGATCAAGACATATAATTGATTTTCTTTGTGATGATTTTTGACACACATTTCTTTCAGTTTACAATTTTTTAACCAATGCTCTGCCTTAAAGGGTCAGATTGTTTGAGAGTAATTCACTCGAACTGGGTCTCAAATGTTGTATTTCCAACTTTTCTGTTATTAATTTAAGTTGATATGTTAACACATTTCGCCAGGCTCCTGAACACTGAAGTTTTAAACAATAAAGTACACAGGGTTATTGAGAAGTAATAAATTATTAAAATGAAATTTTATTTATTTATTTTAATTCTGAGAGATGTTGCATAGGCAAAAGTAATTTGGTATGGAAACAATTTTGTTTGTAATTATCTATTTAATGAAAGACATGACTGTTTGCAGATGTAAAGGCAGAGAAGGCATCCACAATGTGCAGTTAATGTCTGCTGTAGATAAATCAATTTGCCATTTCAACTATGACAGAAGTGTTCAAAGTCCACACTTACAACAACAAAGCTGACTGGTCTTCTCAAGCTGTTTGATTCCTGTTGGTAATCTGGATGTTCAGCAGAGTGTGTCAGCTTCAGTAAGTTCACTGAAATGAGATAAAACATTAATGTCTTTATAATTGATGTTGTGGACCACTCTATTAATGATTCCATTGCGCAAGGTCTAGAAAGAAGTGAACAAAAAGAAAATTTCATTCTTTCCGATTTTGTAAATCACTTTTGCAGTGGAGTTTCTTTTGGTAAACTTGAATGCAGCACTTTTAGTTGCAGGTTAATTGTCATTTAGAATTATTTTTTCAATAGTTAGTTCTGCAAATTCTCCTTGACACCATTTTTTCTAAGCCTCTAACCAGCAAACACTTTGCCTCTTCCAGAGATTTGCTTTATGTTCTGAATGCAGCACATTCTTCCTTGAAGATAAATCCGTATGTACACTAGACAGATAGATAGATAGGTAGATATAGATATAGATATATAGATATATATATGGATATATATGGGTATATATATACAGCTATATATATGTGTGTGTGTAATCATATATATGTATATATATATATATATATACCCAACATATACACATACACATGCATACACACACAATGAGAGATTTCTTGTCTCTATTATTTATCAGACAATGAGAACTATCTTTATCCACTTCCACCAAATACTGGCATGAAACATAGGCCATCTGTAAGTCAGTGTTTTTATCTTTACTTAATTGGTTGTTTAGAATACCAACCTAGCTAAAATTAGCATTCTGAAATTTTAATTTAATACAACTAGAATCAGTGCTGGTTGTTCTGATACACATAACCTCTTTTAATGAAGTAATGCCTTAAGGTATGCCTGATTCTTGGGCTAAGTAAAGTAGATTACTGCTAAGATCACCTAGTGCTCTATCGTCAGGCATAAGTTTTTGCCAGAAAACATTAGTGAGCCAACATTTATTTTTATTCAGTATTATAAAAATTCACTGCCCCAAATGGCACACTAGCACTCCAAAGTCCTGGAGCCTTCACTGAGAATATAATAAAGTAAAAACTTACTTCTTTTCAGATGATTCTCATTGTTTCTTTTATACACCATAAAGATCTAAAATTTTTCTGTAGCTAAACAAAAAAGGTTCTTCCCTTGATAAGTGAAAAGGCAACAAGTATGATCATGAGTAAGGAAAGTTTATTTTTTGCACAAATAAGGTATGTACTAGAGATTAACTTCTAAATCTGTGCCTCTCTGGACAAAGAAAGCAAAGTGATTTATGTGGATGCTTGTCCACATTCATTTGGGACGACTTATCATCATACTTAGAGTGGAGGTGGGTACATTTCTTAGCATACTCAAAGATCATGCTGCTTCATACATCAAATGGACAGGAACATCTTAGGGGGAGAGAATTTAACGTGGAAATACAATTATACTCTACATCATCTAGAAGAGAAATGCTATGGCTTTGGGTGGTGTAAATAAATTTCTAGTGTTTTCTCTGTAGGGCCTTAATAGAAACAAAAAAAAAAAATACAAGTTGATGGATATATAACCAGCTGTGTCTTTCCTCATAATTGCAGGTGCTCAAGCATACATATTCTTGCATCACAGCAAATATTTATTCATCTTAGATTAAAATCACATCAAGCAATAATAATTTTTGACTCAATGTTCAAACATAATCTATGGCACCTAAAGGAAGAAGAAATTTCTTTTGGGTTTATCCATGTTTTTTAATGTACATTCTTCTTTGCTAAGTTTCCATTACTCCTTTCTTTTCATCCTTTCTGATTGGATTATATCGTTTAGCTATTATGTTAGAATAGTTCTGACAAGTACTGTTTTCCTTCATCTAGAAGTATATTGATTTGATTTTATATCCCAGGATTTTATTTTGTATGTAGAAATCCAGTTTGGCAGTTTCTTTTAGTAACCAAGAATCTGACAATGTCCACTCGAATTGGTGATTATTGATGAGAAATATATGGTCACTTAACTTTTTACCTTATATTTAAATACATATTCAAAAACCTTTAGTTAGTATTCAGAATTTTGACTCTGAGTCCTTGCCTTGCTGTAATTTTTTTTAGTTTATTTTATATCAAGTTTGCTCAGTTCCTTCATAGATAGGAATTTGTCACTTAGAAAATTTTTAGCCACTGTACCTGTAAGTCCTTTTCTTTAGTTCTGTTCCTGTTTCAGGGACATTGATGGTATAGGTGCCAGAATTTTTGTTATAGTCCCACAGAGCTCTGTGGATGGTCCCACTTTCCCTCCCTTGCTATTTCTCAGGTTAAATCATTTCAATTGTTCTGTCTTCAAGTTTGCTATTTTTTTCCTTTACAACATTTCTCCTGATGAGCCCATCTACTAAATTTTTCATTTCACTTTTAGCATTTTCAAATGCTAAAATTTATATTTTCGTTTTCTTCATAGTTTCACGGTTGAAGCTCTTTACTTGCTTTTGATTTATTTCCAGCAACCCTTTAATGTCTCTTTTTAATTGTTTTATTATAGTTATATATAATGACTTTCATTTTCTGTGCTCTTTGGATCCTTGGTATTTGTGATACCATCAGTAGTTTTCAACCAAATCTTTTTGTTTTAAATATTCTGTCATGATACTTTAAAATGCATAGACATTTTTCAAAATGTGAGAATATATGCACAGTGATGTTTCAGTGTGTATAAACAACTGAACTTTTATAACATGTACCACTGTCATTTTGCTTGCAATATTTTTAACTTCCTTCCTTCCCTCGCTCCCTTCCTCTTTCTTCTCTCTTTTTCTCACACTTTCTTACTCTTTCTTTCCTTCCTTTCTTCCTTCCTTCCTTCCTTTCTTCCTTCCTTCCTTCCTTCCTTTCTTTTTTCTTTCTTCCTTTCTTTTTTCTTTCTTCCTTCCTTCCTTTCTTTCTTCCTTCCTTCCTTCTTTTCTTCCTTTCTTTCTTTCTTTCTTTCTTTCTTTCTTTCTTTCTTCCTTTCTTTCTTTCTTTCCTTTCTTTCTTTCTTTCTTTCTTTCTTTCTTTCTTTCTTTCTTTCTTTCTTTCTTTCTTTCTTTCTTTCTTTCTTTCTTTCTTTCTTTCTTTCTTTCTTTCTTTCTTTCTTTCTTTCTTTCTTTTTTTGCCAGTATTGGGCTTGGAATCCAAGCCCCAGCACTGTTCCTGAGCTTCTTGTTCAAGGCTAGCACTTTACCACTTGATACATAGGTCCACTCTACTTTTTGAATAATTTATTGGAAATAAGAGTCTCTTCCACTTTTCTTCCTGGGCTGGCTTTAAACCTCAATCTTCAGATTTTATCAACCCAAGTAGCTAGGATTACAGGCATGAGCCATAGGTTTCTGTATAGGTTTTATAATTTTATTGAAATAGTTACTACATAATGTTTAACATGTTATCCATTTTAGGGTGGACCTCATTGAAAATATATATCTTTGCACATTGTCATGTTATGACACTAGATCTCATTTACACACACTTTCACTGAAACAGTCTGGCAAGACATGGAAATTTCATCTCACTACTGCCAGGTATGGTAGAAGTCAAGTCTCTGTTGACATTTGGGGCATATATAATAATTATTCCTTAGTAGGTTGAAATATCTAGCTATACATTAGGGTTTTTTTCTGATACCTTCAGTATTTGAAGAGTGTGAAGGTCCTGTTATGTCTCCCAAAGTTGGATGAATGTCTATTATTGACTATGAACTTCAGAGTCATTCTGAAAATCCAAGTTATAAACAGAATCTGCTAAAACCATAGAGAGTGCATTCAAAAATGTATTGGTGCGTAGGAATAGAGGTCCAGCCCTCGCTTATGGTTTCCATTTGTACCTTGTACTCCAAAGGAAGGTCTAGTACTCTCTGTAAAGCATGGCTGCTATTTTTTCCTTACAGCCTATTAGGATGAATATAGGTCACTGACAAGGTTTATGCTGGTGTATTTGTCTGAAGTAGATATCAAAGTCTGAAACATTGCTTTTTTTCCTTGTCTTAAGTACAACCTGTTCTTTTCTTTTCTTTTCTTTTTTCTTTTATCAGTGCATTTAAACATATAACACAATTTCTTAAAATCCTACTCGGATTGTCTGATGAAACTAAAGCATTTTAGATTAAAAGTGGATATATCTTATTCTTTTTTATTTGCTTGATATTCAAAACTGAAAAAAATGAAGAGAACATTGGAAGAGTAAGTTTCATAAATAGTAATACTTTTCCATTACAGTTATTTCAAGAACTAAGAAATGTTTTTCATACATACCATCAAATAGTACACATAACAAAGGATAAACATTTAACACATTTTACACATAATTAGCATTAGTTTTCCTCCTAACACTGGTTTCTGACGCATTTATATGGGTTTATTAGATATGCATTAACTGTCAAGGTTACAAATAAACACATCAACAGTATGTAAATTTTTTAAAAAATCACATTAATGTCATTGCATGTATATGTTTATACACTGATATTTGTATGCACACACATATACATAAGCTCCAAATTATTTAATTATATAATAAATAGTAGGGATAGTTTTAGATGTCCTTGAAGAAATATATACAAACACACATACACACATCTGTACATTAAAAGAAAATAACAAAATTGTTTCTTATTTCTTCTAAGTATGTTTATTAAAATTTTGCATCAGTAGAGCTAGTTGATGTTTCTGAGAACTTCTTGTAATAATTACCATATCCTAAAGAATAGTTCTACATTTTGACACACCTTTCCTCCTTTATATCGTCTTCCTTCTTTCCTTCATTTTTCTCTTTCTGTTTTTCTTGTTTTCCATTTCTCTTTCTTTCCATTCTTCTCTTTTCTATTTTATAGCTGGAAACTGAATTTTGAAAGTAAGTCTGTGGTTTCTTTGATGGAGATCTTGGAAGGGTGATGATTATGGACCTTAAAGACAAGTATGCTTGTGTGGAAACCCAAGGGAACTTAAAGTTCCCTTTCAGCACAAGGGTATTTCATATGTAGCAAAACTAAATAATTCCAAGTTTCAGTCATAGACTCAAAAATGACATTAAAGGCACAGGTTTTATTTTTAATCCTATACCAACTGTTTCTCCTGCATGTTTGCTGTTCCTCATCATAGAAGCAGAATGACTGTTGCAGCAACTGGAACCATGTTATTGCATCAGCATCCAAAGCTAGAGGAAATGAGCAGGCAGAAAATAAGAGGTCTGGATTTATAAAATTACATTCCCTAGATGTCTTCAATAATGTTTACTTATATCTAAAATGCATATTTGCTTTTAAGCATATGAAATTCTCTTAGGTGAATATATTTATATTTGTTAAGCATAGGCAATATTATTTAAGACATTTTTCATTATAGATAAATATCACATAAGTAAAGTCTGTGAAACCTAGAATACACAGCATATTACTAACTCACAGTTAATGAGTGAAATAAATGTGCATTTAATATAGCTAGAAAAGTATAGAAGAGCTAAAGTATACTACATTTTTATGAAGCAATTGTGTGCTAAATATTCATGATATTTGTGGTTCACTATGTAAGACCTACAATCTTCATCCACTTGATATTCCTAAGATCTTATTTGGTCACCCAGGTATAACACACATTCCGGGCTCTTCTAAAGAAATAAAAATCAGTCTTATGTTTGTTCCTTCTTATTTAACAAATTATTATTTTGTCTAGAATTCCTTACATCTGACTTTTTCCCCCACAAGATATTTGGTACATAAAGGCTTCTGCCTATCTGTTCGACTGCTAAAATCTCACCTTCCGATTTTGGAATTAAATAATGACTATGAAGCAGTGACTTTGCTGAGAAAGAAGCAGAAGCATGAATATTGCATACATAGCCGGGAGGTCTCTTATTGCTGTTTCTATTTCAATGCTTGATATGGGCCTGTTAAGATAGTTTAACTCATCTTGGTTTAGTTTTGGCATGTCAATATTTGCTAGGAAGATGTCCATTTCTGTCAAGTTCTCAAACTTATTAGCATAAATTTTTGAGAAGTATTCCCTTATAATGTTCTGAATCTTGGTTGTTTCCGTGGTGATGTTTCCATTCTTATCTCTGAGTTTATTAATTTGGGTGTGTTCTCTTCTTTTTCTGATAAGATTTGCTAAGGGTCTGTCAATTTTGTTAAGTTTTTCGAAGAACCAACTCTTTGTTTTGTTGATTCTTTCTATAGTTTTTTTGGATTCTAATTCACTTAATTCTGATTTAATTTTGATTATTTCTTTCCGTCTACTGGATTGGGGTTTATCTTGCTGCTCTTTTTCAAGGAGGTTTAGATGTGTCATTAAATTGTTCGTTTCAGATCTCTCCAATTTGTTGATGTAGGAGCTCAGAGCTATAAACTTGCCTCTGAGTACTGCCTTTGCTGTGTCCCAGAGGAGCTGGCATTTTGTGTGTTCATTTTTGTTGAATAGCATGAACATTTGAATTTCCTTTCTAATCTCTTCCATGACCCACTCATGATTCAGCAGTGTGTTGTTCAGCCTCCATGTGATGCCGGACTTTCTTTGGTGGCTTTTGGTGTTGAGTTCTAATTTTATTCCCTTGTGGTCAGAGAGAATGCAAGGTATAACTTCAATGTTTCTGAATTTAGACAAGTTTGCTTTGTGGCCTAAAATGTGGTCTACTTTAGAAAACGTTCCATGTGCTGCTGAGAAAAACGTGTATTCTGATGCTGCTGGGTGAAATGTTCGGTAGATGTCTGTTAAGTCTAGTTGATCTATGCAACTGTTTAGATCTGCGGTTTCTCTGTTGAGTTTTTGCCGAGTTGATCTATCTAGTGGGGAGAGTGGTGTGTTAAAATCCCCAACAATTAATGTCTTTGGATCTATATGGGATTTGAGGGAAAGTAGTGTTTCTTTGTTAAATTTGGGTGCTCCATTGTTTGGCGAATTGATATTTAGAATTGTACTATCCTCCTGAAGGAGAGATCCTTTAATTAGTATGTAGCGACCTTCTTTATCTCTTCTCACGAATTTTAATTTGAAGTCTATTTTATCTGATATTAGGATTGCAACTCCCGCCTGTTTATGGGGTCCATTTGCTTGGTAGATTTTGTTCCAGCCTTTAACATTGAAAATGTGTTTGTTTTTACGGGCAAGGTGTGACTCCTGCAGGCAGCAGATAGAAGGGTCTTGTTTTTTAATCCAACTAGACAGTCTATGTCTCTTAATTGGAGAGTTCAGTCCGTTAACATTAAGAGATAGGACTGAGAGGTATTTGGGAGTTCCTGCCATGTTATCTACCTTCTTGGGGGCTGCGAAAACTGGGTTCTTCCTATGGTTCTTGGATTCTCAGTTTGGGTGCAGCTTCTTGGCGTTTATTGCGGTCTTTGGGTAAATGCCCAAAAGTGTGATTGCTGGTTCATAGGGGAGCTTTAAGTATTGTCTTTTAAGGGACCTCCATACTGTTTTCTAAGGTGGTTTACACTCCCACCAAAAAGGAAGTAGGATTCTTTTTTGGCAACATCCTCTCCAGCATCTCTTGTTACTAGATTTCTTGATTATAGCCGTTCTAAATAGGGTGAGGTGGAATCACAATGTTGTTTTCATTTGCATATATTTTATGGCTAGAGAATTTGAGCCTTTCTTCATGTGTCTATTGGCCATTCTTATTTCATCTTCTGAGAATTCTCTTTTTAAGTCTTTAGCTCACTTATTAATCAGGCTGTTGTTTCTTTGAGGATTTGTTGGTGGTGGATTTAATTTTTTGAGTTTTAAGTATATTTTAGATATGAGGACTTTGTTTATTGTATGGCTAGTGAAGATCTTCTCCCAGTTCATGGGCTTTCTTTTGATCTTGCTAGCTATTCCTTTGGATGCACAAGCTCTGCAATTTCATCCAGACCCATTTGTGAAACCTTTCTTTGATTCGTTGTATTTCTGGGTCTTTATTAAGAAAATTTCAGCCATTCCAAGGAGCAGTAGAATTTCTTGTTTCCTTCCTGTAATGTTTTCACAGTGTCTGCTTTTACTTCAGTGTCTTTGATCCATTTGGAGTTGATTCTGATACAGGGTGATATATAAGGCTCTACTTTTAGTTTTCTACAGGTGTTTAACCAATTTTGCCAGCACCATTTACTGAAGAGGCTGTCTTTGTTGTATTTTTTTTGAAAATGTATCTTTTTTTTTATTGTGAAAATACCATACAGAGGGGTTACAATTACATGGGCAAGATAGTGAGTACATTTTTTATCATGCATTATTGCTTCCTCCCTTGTTTCCCCATACCATCCCTTCCCCTCTCCACCCCGAACCTCCCCACCTTCACCTCCCCCCATTTAGCTCCCTTGTTGAAGATTAAGTGGTTATAGGTCTGTGGGTTCATTTCTGGGTCTTCACTCTATTCCATTGGTCCTCAGGTCTGTTCTTGTGCCAGTACCAGGCTGTTTTGATTTCTATGACTCTATAGTAGAGTTTGAAATTTGTTATTGATATTCCTTCAGCACTGTTCTTTCTGCTAAGGATTGTTTTTGCTCTTCGGTTTGTTGTTGTTGTTGTTGTTTTATTGTTCCATATGAATATTTTGGTTGCTTCTTCTATTTCACTGAAGAATGATATTGCAATATTGATAGGTACTTCATTGAATCTGAAAATAGCTTTTGGCAGTATAGCTATTTTCACAATGTTAGTCTTCCTCATTTAGGAGCATGGGAGGTTTGTCCACTTCCTTTTCTGCTTTAATTTCCTTTTTCAGGGTTTTAAAGTTTTCATCACAGAGGTGCTTCACTTTTTTAGTTAAGTTAACTACTAGGTATTTTATTTTTTGTGGAGCTATTACAAAAAGGTTGCTTTTCTAATTTCAACCGTTTTCTTCTCATTATTGGCATACAGAAAAAAATTGATATTTGAGGGTTAATTTCATATCCTGCTACTTTGCCAACGTTTCAGATCAGCTCAAGGAACTTGGGAGTGGAGTTCATGGGTGCTTTAAATTCAAGATCATGTCATCTTCAAAGAGGGATCCCATCTTTGGATGGTCTTTATGTTTGCATCTTGTGTTATTGCTGTCGCTAGGCATTCTAATATTAAACTGAAGAGAAGTGGAGAGAGTGGAAATCCTTGTCTTATTCCTGAATTTAGAGGAACTGGCTTTAGCTTTTCACCATTTAGTATAATGCTGGCTGTAGGTTTGTGATGCACAGCCTTTATTAAATTGAGAAATGTTCCATGGATTCCTAGTTTCTCCAGAGCTTTCATCATAAAGAGATGTTAGAACTGGTCAAATGCTTTTTCTTCATCTATTGAGATAATCATGTGGTTCTTGTCCTTGCTCTTGTTGATGTGTTGAAGTATGTTGATTGATTTGTGTATATTGAAATAGCTTTGTATCACTATAATGAATCCTGTTTGATCATGGTGTATCATTTTTTTGATGAATTGTTGAAGTTGAGGATTGGCCAAAATTTTGTTAAGAAGTTTCGCATTGATGTTCATCAAAGAAAAGTGTCTATAGTTCTCTTTCTTTGATGAGTATCTGCCTGGTTTTGCGATAAGGGTTATGGTGGCTTCATAGAAAGGGTTTGGCAGTGAACTTTCACTTTCAATTTCATTGAAGAGTTGGAGAAGTATTTGTGTGAGTTCTGCTTTGAAGGCCTTTTAGAATTCAGTTGTAAATGCATCTAGACCTGGGCTTCTTGGGTGGGAGGACTCTTATTGCTATTTATATTTTGATGCATGATATGGTTCTAGTAAGTTGGCTTAAATCATCTTGGTTTAGTTTGGGCATGTTAATATTTGCTAGAAATTCATCCATTTCTTCCAATTTCTCAAACTTATTAGCATAAAAGTTTGAGAAGTATTCCCTTACGATATTCTGAATCTTGGTTGGTTCTGTGGTGATGTTTCCATTCTCATCTCTGAGTTTGTTTATTTGGGTGTGTTCTGTTCTTTTTCTGGTAAGACTTGCTAAGGGTCTGTCAATTTTGTTAATTTTTTTGAAGAAACAACTCTTTGTTTATTTTTTTGTGTTTTTTGAATTCTATTTCACTTAATTCTGATTTAATTTTAATTATTTTTTTTCCATCTACTGGATTGGGATTTAGCTTGTTGTTACTCTTTTTCAAGGAGCTTCAGGTACCTCATTACAAATCTCCACAATTTATTGAGATAGGAGCTCAGAGTTATAAACTTCCCTGTTAAGTCCTGCCTTTGCTGTGTCCCAGAGGATATGGTAATTTGAGTGTTCATTTTTTATGAATATCATGAACATTTTAATTTCCTTTCTAATCTTTTCCATGCCCCACTGGTGGTTCAATAGTATGTTGTTCAGCCTCCATGCTTACAGGGTTTTCTTTGGTGGCTTTTGATGTAGAATTCTAATTTTATGCCCTTGTGGTCTGAGAGAATGCAGAGCATAATTTCAGTGTTTCTGAATTTGGACAAATTTGCTTTGTTACCTAAAATGTGGTGAATTTTGGAGAATGTTCCATGTGCTGCTGAGAAGAATGTGTATTCTGAACATGTATTCACAGTAGAAGACTGTGAAGTCTAGATGATCTATGTAGTTGTATAGATCTGAAATTTCTCTGTTGAGTTTTTGCTGGGTTGGTCTATTGAGCAGGGATAGTGGTGTGTTAAAATCCCAACAATTAATTTCTTTGGATCTATGTGAGATTTTAGGGAAATTAGTGTTTCTTGGAAAAATTTGGGTACAGTTCAAAATACCTATTTAGAACTGTTCCTATTTAGAACAGTTCTAAATAGGTATTTAGAACTGTAATATCCTCCTGAATCAGAGATCCCTTAATTAGTATGTAATGAACTTCTTTATCTCTTCTGGCTAATTTTAATTTGAAGTCCATTTTATCTGATATTAGGATTGCAATTCTCTTCTGTTTATTGGTGCTGTTTGCTTGGTAGATTTTATTCCAGCCTTTCCCTTTCAGAATATGTTTGTTTTTGTGGGAAAGATGTGTCTCTTGAGGGAGGTAGCTAGAAGGATCTTGCTTTGTGATCCAACTAGAAAATCTATGTTGTTTAATTGGAGAGGAAATCAATTAATATTGAGAGTTAGGGCTGTGAGATGTTTGGTAGTTCTTGCCATGTTATCCAACTTTTTGGGGGCAGTGCCAACTCCCTTCTTCCTAAGATTCTTGGTTTCTCTTTTAGGGGGCTGTTTCTTGGTGTTTATTGTGCTTTTCTTGGTTTTCTATGTGCTGAATATTAAAGTATATTTTGTAGGGCTGGTGTGGTGGAGATATATTGTTTCAAATTGTCTATTTTGTTGAAGATTTTTATTTGTCCTTATGAAGTTATGAAGGAGAGTTTAACTGGGTATAGTATTATTGGTTGATAGTTATTTGTCTTTAGGGCGTGGCATAGAGCATTTCAGGTTCCTTTTGCTTTCATTGTCTCTGCTGAGAAATCTGACATTATTCAGATTGTTTTCCCTATATATGTGATTTATCTTTTCTCCCTAACAGCTTTTAGGATCTTTTCCTTGGTCTCATTTGATCTTGTGCAGATTATAATGTGGTAGTGGGATGTTCTATTCTGGTCTGGTCTATTTGGGCTTCTAAAGGCTTCTTGTATCTGAATGGTCCTATCTGTTTGGACGTATGGGAAATTTTCTGCTAGGATCCTAATAAATAAGCTTCCTAGACATTTCACTTCTGTCTCTAGGCCCTCCTCTACACCCATTACCCTTAAATGATGCCTTGTGATGGTGTCTTCTATATGTGGAATAGATCTATCACATTTCTTGGATTTGTTTTGAATACTTATATGTTCTTTGTCTATAACATCTAGGCTGTCTTCAGCCCCAGAATTCGATCTTCTGCATGATCTAACCTACTGTGAAGACTATACTTTGGTTTTGCTTGTTTGTTTCTTCCTTTCCTTCTAATTGGTCATATTTGATGGCCTCAAATTCTTTGTTGGAGCTTTGTTTTAGATCTGGTATACACTTCTCTACCTCCTTAATTTGATTTTCAGTGTTCATTCTCAAATTCCTTAGTTGATTGTTTTTAGCTTCATTGAACTCCCTGTCCTTCTTTTGGGCTTCATTCAGCATTCCCTTTGTGGCTTCCATGGATTCCTCCACCTTTCTGTTTGTGATTCCATGAATGCCTCTATTAATCTTTGGTTATTCTCATCCTGCTCATGCAATTCCTCTGTTAATCTTTTATTAGTGTTCTCATGCTCACAAAATTCCTGTATTGATCTTTTGTTAGCCTTATGACACTCATGCTTTCCCTATAATATTCACAGAGAGCCCTTTGCAGGCTTTCAATCTTTTCAGTCAGTGTGCTTACAAGTAGTGTTTGTAGAGCATTTTGGGAACTCTCCTCTGGATTATTCATTAATTGCTCTGTTGCCTGATTATCATGAGTGGGATTTGAGATACCTAGGCTTGCCATTTTTTTGTGTTTCTTTGGCTTGTTATGCCATTTTGGATATGAAAGCAACACCATTTCTACACTAGAACAGTATTTAAAGGCAAGCTTCAACCAGAGCTCTGTAGTTGCACAGATTGTTTGATGCAGTCAAAATGAGCACAGATACAATCTAGTTCAACAACAAACAGCTATTGATCAATGGACTAAGGAAATCAAAAAAGGATTCAGTAGACCAAAAATTAATAGGTTTAAAGGGTATTGAGAGGAAAAAATAAGATTAGAGGAATGTGGGGAGGAAAAGGGAGATTGGGAATATAACCAATACCTAAATTTAGAGAGCAAAAAATGATAGAAGGAAAGGAGAAGAGATATAAAGAAAAAGAAAAATGAAAAGTAAAAAAATTAAAAATGAAACACTTAAAATTATATAAGTATAAAGAAATAATACTAATATTAAAGGAGTTAAGGCTGAGAGTTTGTGAACTGAGTAATTGGTATCTGAATTAACTATGCATACAATGAAGGACAAGGTCTAATTGGAGATGTGTATATATCTGGGGATGAACAATTAAGCAAAGCCAAAAACAACAAGGGAGAAAAGAGTAAAAATAGAATAAAAAAGAGAAGATTTCAAACCTAAAATAAAAATGATAGAAAAAATAGAAAACAATTAAAACTAAAAAAAATACATGGAAAGGAATTCTTTGATTTTTTTTAATGGGGGGGGGGGAGAGGTGATCTTGTGTCTCTCCTGTGTCTGTAACCAGTCTCTTGGTGAAGTCTCTGGTTTGCTTGTGGTGTTTGGTTTGCCTGTAGCTTGATTGGTTTATTAAATCAGTTTGTTTGAGCAGGCAGAATGAAGCTGACTGGTTTCTTAAGTCAGTTTATTTGAGCAGAAAGAATGAAGCTCTGCTTTACCAGGGACTTTGTTACCCTCCTTGCAGGCTAGTTCAGTGGGAGGGTGATCTTTGAGTGTCACAAAGGAAGGTGTTAGGTTTTTAAAGAAGAGGACAAGTAAGAACAATAACACTCAAGTGGTATTCAGGTAAGAGATAAGTTTATTCACCATTCAGGCTGGCACCTGGCCATGTTAATACTCCACGTGGCTGAGAGAGAAAGAGACTGTCCCTGGGTTAGGCCTTATTTGGGTAGGGGTGGAGAAAGGTGTGGCCACATTAAATCCAGATGTGGATGCAGATGTGACCTCTTCCAGGTGTTCCAGTTGTCTAGGCAATGCAGGTACTGGGTGGAGACTTGGCTGCAAGGATGGCAAGGTCTGCTCACAATCTAGGAGAGGACCTCACATTCCAGCCTTTTAATAATCATGAAATAGGGTGCAGATTCTCTCTGGCTACTTCCTGCTGACTAGGGGAGTCAACATTAGTGGTAAAGGCCGGAATGTGGTCCCCTCCCAGAGAAGGCAGCTGTCCCTTGATAGGTGTGAGTCCTTAGATGAAGTCTGGAGGAGGCAAGTCTCTTGGATGAAGTTTGGAAAAAGTCTCATGAGGCATTGAGGGACTGGAAAAAAATACTAAAGAGCAAATAATGGCAAAAGGAAGGACTTGGGGTTGAAAATTAAAAATTGGATGACTTGGCTAGAATGGCTAATTCTTTTTTTTTTTTTTTTTTATTTTATTTGAGAACATACTGTACAGAGGGGTTACAATTACATGGGCAGGATAATGCATACATTTCTTACCAAGCATTGCGAATGGCTAGTTCTTATCTCCTGCATTCCAGGCTGTCCTGGAGTTGGCAGAAGTATTCCTAACTACTTATGACATCTGGGAGAGCATCAAGTAACAAAGGCAAGAATGTAAATTCCTGTCCAGTTAAAATGTATACAGCTTGGACAGTAGATGGGCAGGCAACTTACTTCTATTGATCTCCTGGCTCTGATTAATTTTGGAAGAGCAGGCACAAAGTGGCTAATGTGACATCATCTCCTCTTACTCCTCTCCATGGTCCCTTGTTCTCCAGACTGGCTGAGCCCTGGGGTCTAGGTGCTCATTGCTGGGATGGCTCATCCCAGTTGGTATTCACAGAGGTTTGAACTCAAGACCTGGGAACTGTCCCTGAGCATTTCCTCTAAAGGCTAGTACTCTACCACTTTGAGTTATAGTACCATTTCCATGTTTTGCTGGTCAGTTAGAGATAAGAGTCTTGAACCATGCTTCCAGCCTGGCTCTTCGTAGGTTAGTTGGGAGATGGAGTCTCAGCGATTTTTTTTTTGCTCGGGCTTGCTTGGATCTGCAATCTTTGCCTCAAAAAGCCTATATTATTTCCAATTAAAGTAACAAGGAGATCAAATAGAATAAATAGCGCTTACCTGCTTCTTATCAAGAATTGACCACAAATATTCTGCAGTGACAAAACTCATTAGATGTGATGAGAATTTTATCACAGATATGCCCAATATTTTAGAACCACATAGTCAGTACTAGAATACACAATGCCAAACAAAAAGGCAAAACTCAAAACCTAAAACTTTTGACAACAATGTTTAGACATCTTTGCTAACAAAGCACATCAGATGGTTGGTCCTCAGTTATCAAGGCCTGTGAAAAGAGCAACTTGTTAGCAAGGCACATTAGAATAGATAGATGGAGGAGTAGTAAGCTTGGTGGAAATGTATGGATCAGATGGGGCCAAACCTTTAATCTGCCATGTGGCCAAGAAGGTGAACTCAAAATGGCAAATTTCTGTAAAAATCCAAAGAAAGCCTAAACAAATAGATCAAACCTAGATTGGCTAGCCTTTGAGAGGGAACCTAAAAGGGGTGCCCTCAGGACCCAGCCTGCCTCGCACTCTTCAGGGCACAAACCAAAACGTTGTAGAAAAGAGAAAGGGAGAGATACAGAAAGTTGGACATGATTAGCAGAGAGCAAAGAGAGCTTGAAAGTAAACAGACTTCTGAGCATGTACCATTGAAGTGGCAAAAATTGTCTAAATCTTAGAACAGCATAAAAAATTAGGTATCCTGGCTTTCCAGGGGGCACAGGAAACATTTCAAAGGGCTTTCACCTCTCGGGAGTGACACACAGCACCCAATTAAAAAGTGTAGGAGAGAAAAATTTAGTGAGTGAAGGAGGGCTTATTGGATGGAAGTGGCATCCCGATTTACTACTGAGCCTTCTAGGGAGGAGTGGACAAACAACCACAGTCAAGCATCCTTGGCTCCAGAGGTGACTGGCCTTTCAGTTAAAGGCCTAGCAGGTTCTCCAGCATGGTATCACTTCTGGAGAGAGACTAAGTGACAGAGAACCTTTAGAGAGTAGTTCACTCACCAAAATTTAGAAGCTTGGGGGTGGATTCAAAGGCCAGAAATAGTAATAATGCTCTGTATTCGCAGCAGACCAGTTCCCAAAAGACCTTCAGAATTGGGGGTATTCTTCAGAGCTAAAAAAGGAAAAAAAGAAAATAAAACAAAACAAAACAAAACAAAAAAAAAAAAAAAGGAGGGGAATCCCACCTATCCTGACTTTAAGCCTTTTCTGAGTTCACAACACCATTTATGTTTTTAAAGAAGAGGCCAAGTAGGAATACCACACAAGTGGTATTCAGTTAAGTGATAGGTTTATTCATCATTCATGCTGGCACCTGGCCTTGTTAGCACTCCACGTGGCTGGGAGAAAGAGCATCAGGCCCTGGGCTAGGCCTTATCTAGGGTAGGGTCGGGGAAAGGTGTGGCCACATCAAATACAGTTGTAACCTCACTGGATGTAGACATGACCTCTCCCAGATGTGTCTAGGCAGTGCAGGTACTGGGTGGAAACTTGGCTTCAGGGAGGGCAGAGTCTGCTTGCCACCCAGGAGCAGACCTTACAGAGGGAGATGGCTGTTTCCTCTAACTTGGAGTTCCTGTGATACGGCTAGGTCATGGGTAGGGTTGAGACCTGTCAGCAATCAGTAACTTTTCCCTTGAGACACTCACACAGCCCATCCTGGAGCCTTTCTCAGGATTTATGTTTACTGAGTTCCCAATTGTTTTTCTTTTACCCTCCTGCAGCTGGGTCTGCTACAGTGGGTGTAGGACAGCTTCTGGCTCTGTTTACCCAGTGAAGAAAGTCCCTCCTCCATGTGCAGAGCTTTCTCTGCCTGGAAAGGGCAACTTTCCCTGAGGGTGGAGCTGAGCCCTGGAGGTCAGGTGCCTTTGACCTGTTAAATAGCCCCTATTATATTTTTCCAAGAACTGAGTTATGGGTTAGCTGCTCTGGCCTGGTCTTTATCAGTATCAAAGATGGAGTTCTTTTCCAGTGGTGGGGTAGGGGCTACCTTCCCATTGTTGGTCCATGGAACAAATTGAGGATGTCTTATGTAGTGCTCATGTCCTTCCCTTGGTTTCTGGGCCATCCATGGTCTGTGACTGTGGTCAGCAAGATAAAGATTTCCACTCCTTGTCAGTTCTTGCTGGTGATGAGTACAATCCTCTCACACACTACCTCTGGGACCTTTGCCCCAAATTCTCTTTGTTGATATGTTTGCTGCAACAGTAGCCATCATTGCCTCTGCCTCGGACACCAGCTTGAATCTGTTTCTTTAAATAAGCTGCCTGAATTTTTCCTCTCTGGCCAAAGTCTGAACTATGATGTCACTCTTGGTGTGAATCTCTAGCCTTGGACTTTTCACTAGAGCACTGAAATCGGTTTCTATGTGGGATTTTTTTAGCCCCCAGCTTCCCCTCTGCCATCTTCCTCCAAATATTCTAAGGTTTTTTCCATCAGACTCTCTTGTATACTAATCTAAGGATATGGATGCTTCCCAGTTATCTCTTGTTTTTCACTATGTTTTACCTTCAATTTTGATAATCTCTCTGATTGGAGCATTTTAATTTGGCTTATGAGCCTTTGCACTGTAAAGCCTTTGGAATGCAATACCTTCTAGTCTATTGTTTATTGCATCAACACAATTTCTCAGATGACAAGACACAAAATAGGACAGGTCATTGCTAATACAAAGAAAAGTTGGGAAAGTAGATATCTGTAAAGAAAACTGGTTGGCTGATAACTTATAAGCAAACAAGACATCTCCTGAAACTTATACAGGGACAAAGATCAAAATTAGAGTTACAATATAAAGAAGTTAGAATATAAGCTGAGAGTTTATAATAAGTCTTTATTTTCCACTATAAAATTTGACAGTGCAATTTATAGTTGTTTTATGTTTTCAATTTAATATATATATATATAAATAAATGAAAAACTAGATTAAAAATTCAATACTTTTTCAAAGAAACATGGAAATAAAAGTACAATTAGTCTTGTAATAGGTTTGATAACATAAACGGAACTAAAGTTCTTTTTTGTTATTTAGTTTTATTTTTTTGACCTGTTAATATTCTTCTGTAAAATGATTCATTGATATTCATTTATTTATTTATTATTTGTTTGTTTATGTATTGACAGTCCTGGGGCTTGAACTCATGACCTGAGCACTGTTCCTCATCTTCCTTTACTCAAAGCCAGTACTATCATACTGGAACTACAGCTCCACTCCTGGCTTTTTGGTGGTTAATTGGAAATTAGATTATCATTGGCTTTGAACCTCAATCCTCAGATCTCAGTTTTCTGAATAGCTAGAATTACATGCATGGTCCACCATTGCCCAGCTTAATTTTAGTTCATTTTTCATAAAAAAGTAATTTCCTAAAATGTTAACTTTATTAATATAGAAAAGTTTCCGAAGTATAATTTCTTGATTGTCACAGAATGAGTTAGGGATGATGCAGATCCACCGGACATATTTTCTGAATTCACAATTTATTGTTTTAGTAAGTTAGGAATTGTGGGAGAAAAGAAAATATATTTATGTATACGTTCATTCCAGAGTTGGTAAGTTTATACATATGATGTCTGAAGTTTGGAAGCAAAATAAAAGCGGCTTATACTCTTATTTTAAAAGTTGAATAACTTACAATAAACATACAGTGTCTGGCTCAATATAAAAAATTTAGGCATAAATGAATGAATATTTTATTCTTGTTATTAATAGTGATATTATTTTGTTACTAATGAATTTCAGTTTCATGGGAAGAATGTAATTTTCAAAAAATACAGGTTTGCTGTATAATAAGAAATCTTTAACTTACTTAATGTAATTTCAGTCACATTTAATAACCATTTATACAAATTCTCTTTAGCATTCCTTCAAAGTAAGCTATCCTGGTGCATTTAACATATTATTAATTTGCAAAGCTGATGAACAAGAGCAAGCTATTTGGGTAGTAAAATTATAAAATAAGTGTGGATATTTAGTAATTGTGCTGAGGGATTAAGGCAATTATAGAAAGAATTCAGGCTAAAACTGCATTGAAAAAGATTTTTTTAACATTTATTATTCAGATGACTCATCTAAAATGGATAACTGCTCTGACTGATTATTGCTCAAGACTGTTTAATTTCTTTAAATGACTAAATCATGGAAAATTTCTTGCAGAAGTTTGGATTTCAGGTAATTATTGAAGGAGAAAGAAAAGTTGCTTGGCAGTAGATCTCAGTTTGAAATTAGAAATAAAATGAGAACAATAAAACATGCACCATGAAATCTCTTCAAGGTTAATGATAACTCAGCTTTAGGAACTATATATTCAGACATGGCTGCTTCTTTATAATACTCAAGGAAGTGAAGTTCTATCTTTGGTGCATCCGTTTATTACTTATTACTTTTCCTTTTATTTTGTGGAAACATTCTCATGCTCTTCCTGAACCTACTCTCTTTTACCCTAGCCATGAAAACTACCACCATAACCCTTTGCTCAAGATTTATCTGACTCAGTATATGATACAGAAACATTTTTTTTTAAACCTGAATTCAGTTAGTGAAATGAAAGTCTTTATTTTCATCAATTGTATGACTTTTTTTTTCTGGTCCTTCCTGGAGTTTGAATGAACTCTTTTGCTGAAGACTAGCATGCTATCACTTGAGACACAGCTCAATTTATGGCTTTTTAGTGGTTAATTGAAGAGATAATGGTCTACAGACTTTCCTGTCCTCCTTGGATTTGAACTGTGATCATGAGAACCTGGCTCAATTATGTTTTTAGATAAGGAAAGAAAATGTGGTTTTGCTTTATATTTCAGAAGAGCTATAGGGGTGGGTGACTAGAAGGAATTTTTGCCGTTAAAGCTTTTAGGTAGGGAGGCCACATATGGTAATTTCCTCAAAATATTTACATCCTACTTCTTTTACTCTGACATAATTATTAATTGTTCCTGTTTCACAATAAAAATATCAAGATCTGGATGATAAATCACATGGCCAACTAATTATAGAAACATATCTATTTATTTTATGTTCAAAATTAATGGATCATTCAGACAATAATTTTGAACAAACCTTACTCAGGCATTTAAAAGTATAATCAAAGTGAATTACATATGTAAAATTTATTAAATACATAATATATATGTATATACATGTCTCTCTGTGTGTGTGCGTGTGTGTCTTATTCCTATTGACTTTTTTTTTTTTAATTGTGAAAATACCATTCAGAGGGGTTACAATTACATGGTCAAGGTAGTGAGTACATTTCTTATCAAACACTGTTGCCTCCTCCTTTGACTTGTGTGTGTGTGTGTGTGTGTGTGTGTGTGTGTGTGTGTGTGTGTGTGTGTGTGTCAGTCGTGGGGCTTGAAATCTGGGCTTGGGCTCTGTCCCTCAGCTCTTCAGCTCAAGGTGAGCGCTGCACCCCTTGAGCCACAGTGCCACTTCTGGTTTTCTAGTGGTTTCTTGGAGATAAGAGTCTCATGGACTCTCTTGCCGGGGCTGGCTTTGAACCACGATCCTCAGATTTCAGCCTCTTGCGTAGCTAGGATTACAGGCAGGAGCCACCGGTCCCTATTGACTAACTTTTATATAAGAAAGAATACCTTTAGAAGGGCGTCGTTGGCTCATGCCTATTATTCTAGCTACTCAGGAGGCTAGGATCTGAGAATCACGGTTTAAAGCCAGCCGGGGCAGGAAAGTCCATGAGACTCATATCTCCAATTAATCACCAGAACACTGGAAATGCTACTGTTGCTTAAGTGGTAGAGCATTGGCTTTGAGCTGAAGAGCTGAGAGACAGTACCCAGGCCAGTTCAAGCCTCATGACTGACAAAAAAAAGAAAGAAAGCAAAGGAAAAATTATCTTGATATTTTACTCTACAAATAGAATTAGTTCACCCAAACTGTAGGTGTTTTTCCATTGTAATATGTGTATGTTCAAGTGTGTTTGTGTGCGTGTGTGTGTGTGTGTGTGTGTGTGTGTGTGTGTGTAATCCTAACATCCTCTTAAAAAATTCTATTGTATAGGTGATGTACATAGGGGCTACAATTATATAAGTAAGGCAATTAGTCCATATCTTTTTGAACAGTGTTATCCCCCCCCCACCCCTTTGCCCCAAATGGTAAAGTTCATTTCCAACATAAGGTCTAGTGAGTGTCACGGGTAAATTGGTTCACAATTAATCCCACCATTTCTGTGATTCCCTTCGCCTTTCCAAATCAGATAAATTTATATAGAAGACAAAGGGTACAGAAATATAAAACCGTGACAACAGCAAATAAACCAAATGGAGTAGAAATCAAAAACAGTGACAATAGGGAATATACCAAAGGAGAAAAAGTAGAAAGAAAAAAGAAATAATTGCAAAGAGTGCAAAATAAACCCCCACAAAAAATCAAAACAAAACAAAACAGAACAAACAGCCCTTTTGTTTTCATTTCTTGGAGTTCATTTTGATAAATATCATTTTATATTGTTATATGCACATGAGCTCTATATATGTTTATGTATGACGCAATATAAGCCTATATCAATTTAAATTATATCATAATGCAGATAAAATATAAATATGTAATGTAAAATGTAGATAGATGTAGATATAAGAGCAAAAATTGATTCTCAAATTTAAGGATCTTAGCTCATAAAAGTTCATTTTTCCCTCAAAAATCTCTGAAGCAGGCTTAGACATTCTCTAGGCCTTTTTGTTTATTACAATTTGGAAATCTTTTCTATTTCTACCTTGGGCTCTAACACCACAGTGGTAACATTCCAAGATCGTGTCAAGAGAGGAAGAAGTAACAAGAAACATTGTGCAGCATCTTTCAATGATTAGACTCGGGTATGACACTTCTCTCCTCCACTCATGATGTACTCTTTAGAAATGCTCACTGTCTTTGTTATCACAAACTCTTTTTCTATATCATTGCAATCAATGGGACTATTTAACCCTCAACATTGAGAAACTATTCTGACTTCTAATCTTCCACTTCATTTAGCTTAAATATTTAGAATCTTTGGTCGCCTACAGTGATATCACCTCAAATTAGATGTGGTTCTATCAATTTATCTGTCTTTATCCCCCGGCCACTCTGTGGAAACAAAAATAGAAAATAATGAACATTTTAAAAAGGAGAATATGTTGTAGTGCACATTTGTTAATATATAACCTCCACTTTTAAATCTCATTTCAGAGACTTTTTTTCTTTTTAGGAATTTAATAATAATTGATTTAGGTCCTTAATTTAGGGATATTTTGATTAATCTTTTTTTTTTTTCTGTTTGAGGATCACTAATTGCTTGCTGCTTACTGAGATTTTTGGCATCTGACTCTAGAAGCGTCATTATTTTCCAATGTGTCTTGTGACTACAAGGGCTAGTCCACTGGAAATATGGACATGGAGATTATAGGGCATTGAAGGCCTGCCTAGTATTAGTCTATATTTCTTAATTTTATGACTTAAAAACTTACTTAATGATATTAAACAGGTTGGATAGAACTAGGGGAAAGTGTTCTCTGTACTCTCCTTTTTTTAAAAGTAAATATCAAAACTTTGGAGCCACGTGTTTAAATCCACACTTAGAAATCATCTCACTAGGTAATAAAATACATATAACAATCTGTATCTACTGGTTAGATAAGTTGGCCAGATATTTATTTCTATTTAATTTTAGAATGAAAGAAATGACAATTATTCATTTTGAAAAGTCTCACCAACATTAATTCTTTTATATTAAATCCAAGAGATAATAAATTCAACTTATACTTCTAATTAAGAAGATTTTGTTAGTCATGTCTCCTCAAGGCCAGTTAAACCACTGTGAAGCTTGTCTCCCTTAATGGAAATCTTTGATAGGTAGACATTTCTGAATATTATACTAGATTAGGCTCATTACTTTCATTATTCACCTGGGGCATAAAAAATTACTTTTCATGCATGTTAAAGCAATAACTTGTACTTATTTTTTTAATTATTGTTCTTGAATATAGACATGACTAAAATATCATATGTATGTAGGTTTTCAGTTTAGGAAGAAGTATTATTTAAAACAATGTTTAAATAAATTAAAATGGAAACACTTTCAGGTATCTTTTTTTAGTTTTATTGGTTCTGAACTACAATTTAAATAATTTTTCTCAAATTATCATTTAACTGAGACATTTGGCAAGACAATTGTACATATATATCTAATATATATTGAATTTCTTTGTAGAAATTATACAATAATAATAGTTTTTTAAAAAATTAATGAAATAACACTTTTGCTTTTATTGTTTTTAATTGATGTACAATTTGGCTTTTGGTAATACTTTCCTTCAATTTTCATGTCATTAATCATTATATTTCTTATCATCATCTCACCTTTTTTGTTTTACATCACAAATGAAAATCATATTTCTGTATTTTGATATTCTCTCAATAAAAACAATCCTAATTTCAGAAAATTAATTGCCTATCTGATTGGATTATATCTCCTTTAATAGTTTGTCATTAAGAATTGAACAGTGTTTAAAATAACTTTCAGTACACGGCAGAGAATGTAGATTAGTAATAAAGTTCTTGCCTAGCATGCAGGAGCCCCTGGGTTCAATTCCTCAGTACTACATCAACAAAAAATGAAAAAAAATAATAAAAATAACAGGGAAAAATATGTTCTATACAGAGGTATCATATAAGTTCATATTCATGAGTACTTTTTAAACTTCAGTCCAACTCTACAATCTACTTTAATCCTTACTAAGGATGTGTTAAGGTAAATATGCTTCACTATTTCACCATAAAAGATTTTCAGAACCTTGTTTCTAACATATTCATAAGGTACCACGTGATTTTTGTTGTTGTTGTTGTTGCTTTGTATGTCCCTCCCCTGTTTTCACTGTATTTGATGTTGGTATAATTTGGAGAGCTGAAGAGAAAAAACAAATCGTTTAAATAAGGATATAAGTGGACCCACTGCAACAATGAGATGTACAAGACCTTATGTCAAAAAACGAATTTTACAATTTAGAGGGGAGAGGAGGAAAAGGTGGAGGGGGAGTGGGGATAGTTGGGGTAGTGGAGGGGGGAATGGGGAATGTAGTTGTGGAGAAAGGATGGTAGGGGAAAAACAAAGGAGGAGGCAACAAGGCTTGATAAGAAATGTACTCATTACCTTGCTCATGTGATTGTAACCCCTCTGTACAGTATTTTCACAATAAAAACATTAAAAAAAAGAACTAACAACTCTGTACTTTTATCTTCAGAGTTGTAATTAAGACATTTTAATAGTACATTAATGTTTATAGTAGACATATTTCTCCAGTATTTTTCCTGAAGTGATGCTGAGCAATTGTGTTAACACCTTAAGATAGGCTATAAAATCAAAGCACTGTAGCCACTCAAGGAATTAGACAAAAATAGACTTTATATATAATACATCTGCCTTAAAGATATCATGTAATTTGACAATAGAAGATCTGAAATTTTTATAAAAATAGCATTTTATTCTACTTTCCCAACTACTTATTGTTCTTAAATCTTACATGTAAGAATTTTTACTTCTTAAACACATTGCTCTAAGTATAGTTCACAGTGTTTGCTCAGGGTTTAATATATGGTTCAGTTTCCTAGAACTGAGGAAGTTGGATGTAATAATAAATCTGAGTTTCAGGATTGAATGTTGCATTCTGTTGACTAATTTATCTTCTAAATTACATGAAGAATCAATGATAACTTTACATATGTCTTCAGAATGGTATCAAAGAGTAGTATCAATGGGTGACAATACCTTCTCTAATGTCTTTCTAGTAACATTCAAGGAAATAATTTTTTTTCAGAACTACTATTCTAAGGCTTTGCAATGTATAGACAGTTATTAACAGATGGTTGTCTGCAAGTATTTCATTGAGGGAAGTTATTGGATGTCAGTGTGAATCAGGGCACTTTCCTCAACTGTAGGAAGTTACTGGCAGGATTCTTGTAGGTGTTGGTATATTTTAGACAAGATAGCTACACATGGTGTCAATAAGTTCATATTATAAATAACTAATTTTTACACTTGATATAAGTGGTTTTATAATTAATTTTTGACACACTTTATTTTAAGCATTATTAACAAGAGGCTAAAACCATCAACATTGTTATTATGGTTTAAAACCAAATTCCATGGTGCTGAAATCCATAAAATTACCTTGGATAGTATTGTATAGAAAATTTGAAATAACAGTGACAGTAACAATTATACTAAGTTTTGGAACTTAAAATTTTGTTAATATTTTTTAAAATGTGTTGTAAATATATTTTATTAAAATATTTTGAAACACTAGCAACCTTATCTTAAACTGGTATCACTTACACTTTTTAATCTGGGAGTAAAGCTTTTTCCTCTTTTTTTTTTGTTGGTCATGGGGCTTGAACTCTGGGTGCTGTCCTGCAGCTCTTCGTTCAAGGCTAGCGCTCTACCACTTGAGCCATAGCACCACTTCCAACACTTTTTAATCTGTTATTTTATATTGGAAAATATAAAACTCTTTCTTGGAAAAGAAAGAGTTATGCATCTCTAATATTTTAAGAAGTAGCCACCTGCCATTCTAATGAATACTTTTTCTTCACAAGTTAAATGATGTGCTAATTAACAGTTAAAATTTGGGATAGGGGTTGAGAAACCCAAATTAAAATGTGTGATGGTGGAAAAAAATTCCTATTCTCATTAATTTTAACTAATACTGGTGGGACGAGGATTGTTGAAGAAACAATACATATTTAAGATTACAGTTTGGGTGAAGGTATATGAAACAAATGAAAGAGTTTTACATAGACTCCATTTTTCTTGATGAAAATCAATTCTTGTACTAAATACATTGAATCTATATCTATATTGCTATATTTATTTACCTATTTCTCACTCTCCATCTCTCTTTATATATTGTCTCTTTCTATATACATATGAGCATATACTATATGTAGATATATATGTGTCTATGTATATATACACATATGGTGGTAGAGAAATTTTGACCTAAATCTGGATTGAAGTTTAAAATAGCATTTTACTAGCTCTCAGACTTCATTTTTTAATGATAAATAATTATCAAAGTGTAGGATGAATAAAAAATCATTGCAGAGTACGACTAGCTGACAGTCCTTTGACTAAACATGAGATGTTTTGACTAAACATGAGGATTTTACAAGTTTAAGAAAAGTCAAGAGGGGTCCAGAAATGGTCAGACAACTTCATTCTGTTTCCCTGGAGGCAAAGAAGTGTTCATATAACTGGACTTATGTCTCTATCACTGAGACATTATTAGGATACAAAGATTTCCCAAGAAGAGATGCTTTTGTGGATCTAAAGGCTTTGGCAGGTGTTTCAGTCTGTAATGTCCTCAAAGTTTCCTGTGCTGAATGCTTGCTTTCTAGCTGATGCATTACTGGAGGTGATCGAAAATTTTGGAGTTTGTTTTGTTTGGGGGAAGCAGTTGAACTTCCTAGGCGTATCTTTTCAAAGACTATAATAGAACATAGAACTCTCCCTTCTCTCTCCTCTCCCCTCTACTCTTTTTTCTCCTGTCCCCTCATCTTTTTTCTCTCCTTTCTCCCTACACTGTCTTCTCTCCTCTCTTCCCCCCACCCTTTCTGTCTACCACAGAGAAATAGCTTTCCTACACTGTCTTCAGTGACAGTACCGTAATGTTCTGCTCATCATTGGGTCAGGAATATCAGAGCCAAATAACCCAGGACTGAAAATTCTGAAGCCATGAGCCTTTCAAGTTGTTTTCCCCGAGGTAATATAATAGAAACAATTGATTTTCTTTAAAGATACTATACTTTTCTAATTATTTAATTAGTGTTTGCCAAAATATATCAAAACAGATATGGACTTTAACCATAGGAAACTCATAGTAAAATAATTATTAGCCTAAATACTAAGAAAAATATATTTGAGTAGTATCTTACAAGGTCTATTAAAGATAAAAAAATTCAAAAGCTAGGGTTGATAAAATCATGACAATAGATAAACATTTAGTGGAAAAGAAGTTATCCAAATAGATTGTATTCAAATCTAAAGACATTTTCCAAATAAAATATATAATATATTTGAATTTTAAAAGAGAGGTGGGAAACTATAATAGGAAACATATTTACTTCATCACTAGTGGTAAAATGCCTATTAAAATAGTAATATGATAGCATTTCTGTTTGTAACTAGCAGAGCCAAAGTTAGTCATTTATGCTTATTTCAGTTGGAAAAAAAAAAAAACCTGTAAAGTATATTGGAAAGAACTTTACAACTTCAGGCATGGTGGTGTGCGTAGGGTGAGGAGGAGTGTGGGAGGTGGGGTAGGGAAGGGATAGGGGAACAACAACAAAGAAAGGGGTAACAATGATTGACAAGTAATGTACTCATTGCCTTACTCACATAACTGTAACCCCTCTGTACGTCATCTTTACAATAAAATAAAAGTTTAACAAAACTAAGTTTTTAAAGAGAAATTTCCCTTTTGATCAATATTTTACCAGTAACTATAAAGTTTAGAAAATAATCAAAATTCAAACTATTTGGTGTTCTATATAATTCTTTAATGTATTAATAACAATAATTAGCTTGAAAGTTAAATATATTGTCCTGGATAAAGAAAGGAAACACACGTGAATAAACTCCCTATAGCCACTAAAAATCATATTTTCAAAGCATATCCAAATATTTGCTAAGTTCTCATGATTTGAAGCTAATGTGTACCAGATAAATGATACATATATGGTTCCTACCATGATCCAAATTGCTTTTTCTTCTCATTTACAAGTGTTCTAATGGTGATGTGCATAACATGAAGTGTGAAAGTAATTTACTTACACATGCATACATAATATTTAAAAGTGGGTTCATGTGGTAATTGGATTATAAATGACTGTGAATGCTGTATCCTCTTTTGCAATTTACATTATTTATTATGTGGATAAAGCATTCTTATAATTCATTGAAAGGACTGAATTGAAGTACACATTAACTTACCTGAAACCTATTGAAATACATCACCAACTCTCACAATCTAAAACCTGGCATTTTCATGACTGTCTCAACTAAAGGAATAAAAAAGCCATAGTAATCAAAACAGCTTAGTATTGGCATAAGAACAGACCTCAGGACCAATGGAATAGAATTGAAAACCCAGAAATGAACCTACAGACCTATAGCCATCTAATCTTCGTTAAGGGAGCTAAAACAATAGAATGGAAGACAGACAGCCTCTTCAGTAAATGGTGCTGGCAAAACTGGTTAACTACATGTAGAAAACTAAAGCTAGAGCTAGATCCTTATATATCACCCTGCACCAGAATCAACTCCAAATGGATCAAAGACCTTGAAGTCAAAGCAGACACTCTGAAAACATTACAGGATGGAATAGGAGAAACCCTAGGTCTCCTTGGCTCAGGCCAAAATTTTCTGAATAGAGACCCGGAAACACAACAAATCAAAGAAAGGTTGGACAAATGGGATTGTATAAGGTTGCAGAGCTTCTGCAGGGCAAATGACATAGCTAGCAAGATCAATAGAAAGCCCACGGATTGGGAGAAGATCTTTACTAGCCATACAACGGACAAGGGTCTCATATCTAAAATATACTTGGAACTCAAAAAATTAAACCACCCAACAACAAATCCTCAAAGAAACAACTGCCCAATAAGTAAGTGAGCTAAAGACTTAAAGAGAAGCTTCTCTGAAGAAGAAAGAAGGATGGCCAATAGACACATGAAGAAATGTTCAACATCCCTAGCCATAAAAGAAATGCAAATCAAAACAACATTGAGATATCACCTCACTCCAGTTAGAACAGCAAAAATCAAGAACTCTAACAACAACAGATGCTGGAGGGGATGTGGACAGAAAGGAACCTTACTTCATTGTTGGTGGGAATGTAAACTTGTTCAACCGCTTTGGAAAGCAGTATGGAGGTTCCTCAAAAGACTTCACATAGAACTCCCCTATGACCCAGCAATCCCACTTTTGGGCATTTACCCTAATGTTTACAAAAAAAAAGCACACTAAAGCTACCAGCACAATGTTTATTGCAGCATTATTTACCATAGCTAAGATATGGAACCAACCCAGATGCCCCTCAGTAGATGAATGGATCAAGAAAATGTGGTATATATACACAATGGAATTCTATGCCTCCATCAGAAAGAATGACATTGCCCCATTTGTTAGGAAATGGAAAAACTTGGAAAAAATTATATTAAGTGAAGTAAGCCAGGCCCAAAGAAACATAGGTCCCATGGTTTCCCTTATTTGCAATATCTAGTATAGGTATGAGTCAAGTGGAAAAAGTCAGATAATGTGATGTTTGGAAAACGAACCCTCAAATATGTATTTTAATGTTTTTGTTTCTTTCATGCATGTGTTTCTAATGCATTTATAAGATTATTTCTTTGTTGCTTTGTATGTCCCTCCCCCACAGTGTAACCCCCGTTTTCACTGTATTTGATGTCAGTATAACATGTGGAGGAGATGGGGACAAACAAGTCGTTTAAGGATTCAGGTGGACCTGTTGCAACAATGAGAAGTACAAAATGTCATGTCAAAGCAAGCTTTACAATGTCGGTGTGTGTGTGGGGGGGGGGTATGATTGGGTGGGGGGGAGGGGGGAGGCTGGGAAGGGAGGTGAAGGGTAAACAAAGGAGGAGGCTGCAATGCTTGGTAAGAAATGTATGCATTATCCTGCCCATGTAATTGTAACCCCTCTGTACAGTGTGTTCTCAAATAAAGTAAAATTAAAAAAAAATAGAACACAGCCATTCAGTCACTGTTTTCTCTTTCTGAGAAGCTCTTGCTTTACAGCTACTCGCTATTTATAAATGATAGCACAAAAGAATAATTGGAAAGAGTTGCCTGATACAAATGAAAAGGTAAAAAGTTTCTGAATGTCCTCCATAAAAAAGTTATTTTTGTCAGATTTTAGTGCTACTGCATTTATATTACTGTGAGGTTTTTTTTAATATATGTTATTTTTATTTTTTCAGAAATGCTTCCATACCTAACAAACTCAAGAAATAGTACTATCTAGCAAAAACTACTTCCAATTTGAACTTCAAACTGTTGTAATGGTTTTCCCTTAAAATGATATAGAACTATAAGCATTGATTAAGATCAATGACCTAAAGATTATAGACTTTACAAAAATTGTTACTTTTTTTTTCTTTTTTCTTTTGGTCAGTTGTGGGGCTTGAACTTTGGGGCTGGGTGTTGTCCCTAAGCTCTTTAGCTTAAGTTCAGTGCTGTACTACTTTGAGCCACAGTATCACTTCCCAAAGTTGTTACTCTTTATTTTATTTACTTATTTGTGTATGTGTGGATGTGTGTGTATATGTGTATGTGTGTGTGTGTGTGTGTGTGTGTGTGCACATGCATGCACTAGTACTGGGGATTGAACTCAGAGCTTCACAATCTTGCATACCTTCCAAGCTCAGTCATGCCTGTACCTTTTGCCTTTTTACTGGTTAATTGCTGATAATAATCTTTCTCTCTTTCATCTGCTCCAGTTGGTTTAAAACCATGATCCTCAGATCTCACCTACTGAATAGCTAGGATTATATGCATGTGTAATAAGTGAGCAGAAAATATTGTCTGTTAGACCAAGTTTTATAGCTACTAATTTTTCTTTCTCTTCTTAAGCACAGGGTCTCTACTTCCTTCTTTCTATACTGTCACCTCTAATTAAATGATGCTCTTAAAAAGGAAGTGTACAGTTAGTTGGGGTCAAGGGGTGGAAAATGGGGAGACAAGGAGTTACAAGTGGTAGGAAAGGGGTAGACAAAAAATATAAAACAGGGAGAATATAGTCGAGAATCCAGTGTATATCTTATAAAATTAAGAAGAGATAAGGGATGATTAGGGGGAGGAATAAGTGAGAATGTTGAAAGGAGTGACATTGATCAAGACATATTGCATTTGCAGACTATTGTTAGATGGCAATTCCTTTATACAACTACTTAAAGATAATTTAAAAATTATATATATACATAATAAATTTTTCAAGGGAGAAGACTTAAGAAACTTATGTCTGAGTAAGAAACAACATATTCACAGAATATTTTCTATAGACCAGGTATTGGTCTTTATGTTTTAGTAGAATATATTACCTTTGCTACAGCTCTGTGATACACAGTTATATACATTCTTTCTCTGATTGCAATACCTAGTACAGACAGTGTAAGAGCTACTGCTTTATAATTTTCTCTAGCTAATTCCCACTGGTTAATTTACTTTCATGACACACTGAAGGGACCATTCCAAATGTGGAGTGGATGACAGAAGAGTAAATTATATAATAAGAACCAGCAGATATAAATTATCAATTTCAGATTTTATATTTTTCTGTCTTACAATCTTTGATTCCCTTATAAAGTACTTCCAACCTTTGATTTCTGATCTGTAACAGTGATTTAGAAATCATACTTCTTTTTTTTTTAATTTACTTTAATTTTATTTGTGAACATACTGTACAGAGGAGTTACAGTTACATGGGCAGGATAATGCGTACATTTCTTACCAAGCATTGCAGCCTCCTCCTTTGTTTACCCTTCACATCCCTTCCCAGCCTCCCCCCTTCCCCCCTAATCCCAACCCTTCTCCTTCCCCCCCTTCCCCCGCTCCCCCCCCCCATTGTTGCAACAGGTCCACATGTATCCTTAAACAACTGGTTTTTCCCCATCTCCTCCACAAGTTATACTGACATCAAATATAGTGAAAGCAGGGGTTATACTGTGGGGGAGGGACATACAAAGCAACAAAGAGATAACCTTATAAATGTGTTAGACACACATGCATGAAAGAAAAAAATATTAAAATACACATCTAAGGGTTCATTTTCCTGACATCACATTATCTGACCTTTTCCGCTTGACTCATACATATACTAGATATTACAAATAAGGGAAACCATGGGACCTACGTTTCTTTGGGCCTGGCTTACTTCACTTAATATAATTTTTTCCAAGTTTTTCCATTTCCTAACAAATGGGGCAATGTCATTCTCTCTGATGGAGGCATAGAATACCATTGTGTATATATACCACATTTTCTTGATCCATTCATCTACTGAGGGGCATCTGGGTTGGTTCCATATCTTAGCTATGGTAAATAATGCTGCAATAAACATAGTTGTGCTGGTAGCTTTAGTGAGTTTTTTTTTGTAAACATTAGGGTAAATGCCCAAAAGTGGGATTGCTGGGTCATAGGGGAGTTCTATGTGAAGTCTTTTGAGGAACCTCTATACTGCTTTCCAAAGTGGTTGAACAAGTTTACATTCCCACCAACAATGAAGTAAGGTTCCTTTCTGTCCACATCCCCTCCAGCATCTGTTGTTAGAGTTCTTGATTTTTGCCGTTCTAACTGGAGTGAGGTGATATCTCAATGTTGTTTTGATTTGCATTTCTTTTATGGCTAGGGATGTTGAACATTTCTTCATGTGTCTATTGGCCATCCTTCTTTCTTCTTCAGAGAAGCTTCTCTTTAAGTCTTTCGCCCACTTATTTATTGGGCAGTTGTTTCTTTGAGGATTTGTTGTTGGGTGGTTTAATTTTTTGAGTTCCAAGTATATTTTAGATATGAGACCCTTGTCCGTTGTATGGCTAGTAAAGATCTTCTCCCAATCCGTGGGCTTTCTATTGATCTTGCTAGCTATGTCATTTGCCCTGCAGAAGCTCTGCAACTTTATGCAATCCCATTTGTCCAACCTTTCTGTGATTTGTTGTGTTTCCGGGTCTCTATTCAGAAAATTTCGGCCTGAGCCAAGGAGACCTAGGGTTTCTCCTATTCCATCCTGTAATGTTTTCAGAGTGTCTGCTTTGACTTCAAGGTCTTTGATCCATTTAGAGTTGATTCTGGTGCAGGGTGATATATAAGGATCTAGCTTTAGTTTTCTACATGTAGTTAACCAGTTTTGCCAGCACCATTTACTGAAGAGGCTGTCTGTCTTCCATTCTATTGTTTTAGCTCCCTTAACGAAGATTAGATGGCTATAGGTCTGTAGGTTCATTTCTGGGTTTTCAATTCTATTCCATTGGTCCTGAGGTCTGTTCTTATGCCAATACCAAGCTGTTTTGATTACTATGGCTTTATAGTAGAGTTTGAAGTTTGGTATTGATATTCCTCTAGCAGTGTTCTTTCCGTTGAGGAGCGTTTTTGCTATTCGGGGTCTTTTATTGTTCCATATGAATTTTTGGATTGCCTCTTCTATTTCCTTGAAGAATGAGGTTGGAATTTGGATAGGTATTGCATTGAATTTGTAGATAGCCTTGGGAAATATTGCCATTTTCACGATGTTAATCTTTCCAATCCAGGAGCATGGGAGGTTTTGCCATTTTTTAAGTTCTGTGTTGATTTCCTTTTTCAAGATTTTAAAGTTTTCATCATAGAGGTCCTTCACTTCTTTAGTTAAGTTAATTCCTAGGTATTTTATTTTTTGTGGGGCTATTACAAATGGAGTTGCTTTCCTAATTTCAGCCACACTTTTCTCATTGTTGGCATACAGAAAAGCCATTGATTTTTGGGGGTTAATTTTATAACCTGCTACTTTGCCAAAGTTTTGAATCAGCTTGAGTAATTTGGGAGTGGAGTCTATGGGATTCTTTAAATACAAGATCATGTCATCTGCAAAGAGGGAGAGTTTTATTTCTTCTTTCCCTATTTGGATCCCCTTTATGTCTGCATCTTGTCTTATTGCTGTAGCTAGGCATTCTAATACTAGATTGAAGAGAAGTGGAGAGAGTGGGCATCCTTGTCTTGTTCCTGAGTTAAGAGGAAATGGCTTTAGTTTTTCACCATTGAGTATAATGCTGGCTGTAGGTTTGTCATATACAGCCTTTATTGTATTGAGGAATGTTCCATGGATTCCTAATTTTTCCAAAACCTTCATCATAAAGGGGTGTTGGATCTTGTCGAATGCTTTTTCTGTGTCTATTGAGATAACGATGTGGTTCTTATTCTTGCTCCTGTTGATGTGATGAATAATATTAATTGATTTGCGTATATTGAACCAGCTTTGCATCCCTGAAATGAATCCTGTTTGATCGTGGTGTATGATTTTTTGGATGAATTGTTGAAGTCGATTGGCCAAAATTTTGTTGAGAAGTTTTGCATCAATGTTCATCAAAGAAATGGGTCTATTGTTCTCTTTCTTTGATGAGTCCCTGCCTGGTTTTGGGATGAGGGTTATGATGGCTTCATAGAATGTGTTCGGTAGTGAGCTTTCTCTTTCAATTTCATTGAAGAGTTGGAGGAGTATTGGTGTGAGCTCTGCTTTGAAGGCCTTGTAAAATTCCGCTGTAAAACCATCTTGTCCTGGACTTTTCTTAGCTGGGAGGTCTCTTATTGCTGTTTCTATTTCAATGCTTGATATGGGCCTGTTAAGCTGGTTTACCTCATCTTGGTTTAGTTTTGGCATGTCAATATTTGCTAGGAAAAGGTCCATTTCTGTCAAGTTCTCAAACTTATTAGCATAAAGTTTTGAGAAGTATTCCCTTATAATGTTCTGAATCTTGGTTGTTTCCGTGGTGATGTTTCCATTCTCATCTCTGAGTTTATTAATTTGGGTGTGTTCTTTTCTTTTTCTGATAAGGTTTGCTAATGGTCTGTCAATTTTGTTAAGTTTTTCGAAGAACCAACTCTTTGTTTTGTTGATTCTTTCTATAGTTTTTTTGGATTCTAATTCACTTAATTCTGATTTAATTTTGATTATTTCTTTCCGTCTACTGGATTGGGGTTTATCTTGCTGCTCTTTTTCAAGGAGGTTTAGATGTGTCATTAAATTGTTCGTTTCAGATCTCTCCAATTTGTTGATGTAGGAGCTCAGAGCTATAGACTTGCCTCTGAGTACTGCCTTTGCTGTGTCCCAGAGGAGCTGGTAATTTGTGTGTTCATTTTTGTTGAATAGCATGAACATTTGAATTTCCTTTCTAATCTCTTCCATGACCCACTCATGATTCAGCAGTGTGTTGTTCAGCCTCCATGTGATGCCGGACTTTCTTTGGTGGCTTTTAGTGTTGAGTTCTAATTTTATTCCCTTGTGGTCAGAGAGAATGCAAGGTATAACTTCAATGTTTCTGAATTTAGACAAGTTTGCTTTGTGGCCTAAAATGTGGTCTATTTTAGAAAACATTCCATGTGCTGCTGAGAAAAACGTGTATTCTGATGCTGCTGGGTGAAATGTTCGGTAGATGTCTGTTAAGTCTAGTTGATCTATGCAGCTGTTTAGATCTGCGGTTTCTCTGTTGAGTTTTTGCCGAGTTGATCTATCTAGTGGGGAGAGTGGTGTGTTAAAATCCCCAACAATTAATGTCTTTGGATCTATATGGGATTTGAGGGAAAGTAGTGTTTCTTTGATAAATTTGGGTGCTCCATTGTTTGGTGAATAGATATTTAGAATTGTATTATCCTCCTGAAGGAGAGATCCTTTAATTCGTATGTAGCGACCTTCTTTATCTCTTCTCACGAATTTTAATTTGAAGTCTATTTTTTTCTTTTTTTATTTTTTTTTTATTTTATTTTATTTTATAATTTGAAGTCTATTTTATCTGATATTAAAATTGCAACTCCCGCTGTTTATGGCGGCCGTTTGCTTGGTAGATTTTGTTCCAGCCTTTAACATTGAAAATGTGTTTGTTTTTATGGGCAAGATGTGACTCCTGCAGGCAGCAGATAGAAGGGTCTTGTTTTTTAATGCAACTACACAGTCTATGTCGCTTAAATGGAGAGTTCAGTCCGTTAACGTTAAGAGATAGGACTGAGAGGTATTTGGGAGTTCCTGCCATGTAATCCACCTTCTTGGGGGCTGCGAAAACTGGGTTCTTCCTATGGTTCTTGGATTCTCGGTTTGGGTGCAGTTTCTTGGCCTTTGTTGCGGTCTTGTCGGTTTTCTATGTGTAGGACATCTTTAAGAATCTTTTGTAGGGCTGGTTTGGTGGAGATGTATTGTTTCATTTTTTCTTTGCTATGGAAGGTTTTTATTTGGCCTTCAGTTATGAAGGGGAGTTTAGCTGGTTACAGTATTCTTGGTTGATAGTTGTTTGTTTTTAGGGCATGGCATACATCATTCCAGGTTCTTCTTGCTTTGATTGTCTCTGCTGAGAAATCTGAGGTGATTCTAATTGGTTTCCCTTTGTAGGTGATTAACCTTTTATCCTTGACAGCTTTAAGGATCTTTTCCTTGGTCTGAGTTGATCCTGTGTGGATTATAATGTGACGGTTGGATGTCCTATTCTGGTCTGGTCTATTTGGGGTTCTAAAAGCTTCTTGTATCTGAATAGGCCTATCTTGTTGTATTTTTGGGAAGTTCTCTGCTAGGATCCTGTTGAACATATTTCCTAGACCATTAACTTCTGTTTCTAGGTGCTCCTCTACACCCATTATCCTTAGATTAGGCCTTCTGATGGTGTCTTCCAGGTGTTGGATAGATCTATTATGCTTCTTGGACTTGTCTTGGATGGTTGTATGTTCTTTCTCTATAATATCTAGGCTGTCTTCAATCCCTGAGATTCGATCTTCTGCATGGTCTAACCTGCTGTCAAGACTCTCTACTTTGTTTTTTATCTCTTTTCCTTCTAATTGGTCAGCTTTGATGGCTTCAAGTTCTTTGTTGAAGCTCTGTTTTAGGTCTTGTATGAATTTCTTTACTTCCTTAATTTGGTGTTCAGTGTTTGTTCTCAAATCACTTAGTTTATTGGTTATGGTTTCTTTGGACTCCCATTCCTTCTGTTGGGTTCCATTCAGCATTCCCTTTGTGGTCTCCCTGACTTCCTTCAGCTCTTTGTTAATGGATTCCATGAATGCCTTTAGTGATCTTTGTGTGTTCTCTACCTGGTCTCTCAATTCCTGAATTACTCTTTGATTAGCTTCCTCCCGTTTGTGGGATTCCTTCAGCTCTCTTTCCTCCCGTTCGTGGGATTCTTGCAGTTCTCTTTGAGTGTTCTCAGCCTGCTCACGCCACTCCTCCCTTTCTCTTTGAGTATTCTCAAGTTGTTCACGCAAATCCTGTATCTGTTTTTGAGTAGCTTCCTCACGCTTATGATATTCCTGTATAAACTTTTGGGATGCCTCCTCTCTCTCCCTATCACGCTCATACAGAGTCCTTTGTAAGTTGTCAAACTTCTCATTTATCATGTTTGCCACCAGTGTTTGTAGAGCTATTTGGGAACTCTCCTCTGGATTGTTCATTATCTGATCTGACCCCTGATTATCAAGATTGGGAATTGAGATACCCGGATTTGCCATTTTTCTTGTGTTTTTCCGGCTTACTCTGCCCATTTGAGATGAAAATAGCACCAGTTTTGTGCTAGAACACTATCTTAAGGCAACCATCAACCAAAGTTTGCATTTATACAGTCAATATTCTACAGATACAGTCTAGTTCAACAGATACATCTATTCAACATCAAACAACTATATGTTAATGGGCTTCGAACTGCAGAGAAGAATTTGGAAAACCAGAAATTTTTAGGGTTAGGGAGAGATGTGGGTAAAAATTAGGAATAGATTGGTGTGGGGAGGCACAGGGAGAGTTAACTATGTCCTAATCTCAATGCAGGAAATAGGTTGGGTAGGATGCAAGTAGAGAGGGAGAGAAAAAGAAGAAAGGGAAAGGGAAATGAAAAGAGAACAGAAAAAAAAATTAGAAACGTAAAAATTAATATAGTTATGGAAATTGAAAGACCATCTATTTAGAGAGGAATGTGAATATAATGAGAAAACAGGAGGGAGATAGAGGAGATGTGAAAAACTTAAAAAAGGCTTAAAATATTATATAGGTATAAAGAGGTAGTACTGCTATTAAGGAATTTAAGTTTCAGAGGTTTTGGATTGAGTAATAAATTTGTGGATTAAGTGTGTACACAATGGGGGATAGGGTCTACTAGTTAACTATGGGTTTATCTGTGGATGCGCAGGACAAGAGTTAAGTCATATACAGAAGAACAAAAGAAAGGAAAAGGTGAAAAGGATAAGAAAGGGAGAAAAAAAAAGATCAGAAGTTCAGTAGAGCTAGACAAAAAACAAAAAGATAATTAAGAAAGAAAGAAAAAGAGAGAGAAGACAAGAAAAGAAAGGAAAACGCTCATTCACGTATTCCTAAAATAAAAATTATAAGAGGGAAAAAAAGTTACTGGAAAACAATTATTTTTTCAAAAAAGGCAAAAATTAAAGATTAATAAAAGTTTTAGAAAAGGAAAAAAAAAATTTTTATATATAAGGTACCAAAAAAAAAAAAAGAAAAGAAAAGAAGAAAAAAAATTCTTTGATTTTTTTTGGGAGGGGTGGGAAGAATCCTGTATCTCCCTCTTGTCTGTAACCAGCCTCTTGTTGGAGTCTCTGGTCAGCTTGAGGTCCTGTGGCTTAATTGGTTTCTTAAGTCAGTTTGTTCCAACAGGCAGAAAAATGCTCTGCTTTACCCAAGATTTTGAGATCCCCCTCCCAGGTTAGTTTAATGGGAGGGTGATCTGCTTTGAGAATCGGTGATCTGCTTTGAGAATCACAAAAGAGGGGTGATGAGGCTAGGTTCTGGTAGAGTTGAGGCCTTTCAGCAAACAGTAGCTTTTCCCTGGGGCTATTTTGTGAAAAATTCACAGAGCCCACCCTGGAGCCATTCTCAGGGTTTCTGTTTTTCAATTGATTGTGGAGGCTGCTAGAGGGAGGGGCAGCCTCTGGCTCTGGTTACCCAGTGAGGAAAGCCACTCCAATGGCTGGTGCCTGAGCTGGGTGACTTTTCCCTGGATGGAGCTGAGTCTGGCAGGTCACTTCGCCGTTAAGTTCTTGTGACCTGTTAAATGACTCGTTTTATTCCAAGGCCTGAGCTGGAGCTAGCAGCTCCTCCGAGCTTTGTCGGTATCCAAGATGGAGATCACCGGTGCTGGGGGGGGAGGGGTGGCCTTCCCTCCTCTGCTCCCTGAGAAGGAGTGAGGACGTCGGGCTTCTACTCACGCCGAGTCTTGGATCCTGGGTCGTCTCTGGTCTGCAAACTGCAGGATGAAGATGTCCGCTCCTTGTCGATTCTTGCTGGTGTTGAGTAGAATCCTCTCGCCCACTGCATCTGGCTCCTTCGTGTGAGCGCTCTGTGTGAGCGCTCAGGTATGGCAGCGGCTGCGGTCGCCACTGCGACCCTGCCGCTGCCGCTGCGGCTGCTGGCAGGCGCTCAGATGTGTCTCCTTGTCTTGGCTTTCCCTCTCTTGTCTAACTCTCTGTCCTGTGATGGCACACTTGGTGTGATTCTCTGGCTTAGGACTGTTCACTGGAACTCTAAAACTGCTTTCTATACGAGAGCTTGTTCAGATTCCAGCTTCTCCTCCGCCATCTTCCCGGAACTCCCTAGAAATCATACTTCTTATATCTTGAAAGTTTTTTTATATCTTTTGAGTATTAATTTGGCCTAAAATATATCAACAGTTACATATAATAGGTGCCAATGGCTCACACCGGTAATGCTAGCTAATTAGGAGGCTGAAATCTGAGGATGGTGGGTTGAAGCCAACCCAAGAAGGAGTATGTATACTCTTATATCCAGTTAACTATCAAAAAAATTAATAAAATCAGAAGCCAAAAGTAGAGCTGTGGCTCAAGTAGTGGAGTTCTAGCTTTGAACCAAAATGCTTAGGCACAGTCACAGGCCCTGATTTCAAGACCTAGGCCTGGCACAAAACAATAGCAATTAATATTAAATGAGATATTAAATGATAAACAAATACCTATATTCCATATGTGAAACTTAGAAAAATAATAGGGCAATTCTTAGACATCAAAGTATTCATATACATTTAATATTTTCAAAATGATTCAGCAAATGTTTTGCTTTGTTACTCAGGTAGAAATCATGAGTTTGGAAGAATTTTTCTTTTCAATTTTTAATTTAATTGTATTAAATTTTGAAATCCTGTTGTTGACATTATTTTAAGAAATTCTGAATAAAATATTTGTTCTGCCTCATGACAGGCTCTTAGTCAATGGATCCAAGAGCTGTACACTTAGATTCTGAATTACTAGCCAAAATAAAACTTTCTTTCCTTAAGTTCTTTATGTCAAGAATTTTGTCACAATGACACAAAATTAACTCATGTGTAACACACTACCTCCTTTCCTAATTCAACCCTGACTCATATAGAGGTGAGAAATAAATTGAAATAGGGAAATACCATCAGGAAAGAACCTTATTCAATCATGTCCTAGCCTCTCAGCTCAGGAGGCTGCCTCTTAAGCAAGAACAAGACAGAAGAGTTGGAACTCTGTTCTCTAGTTCTTGAAACTTGGAGGTTTATCAAAGGATGGGTGACAAGTATCTGTTTAAAGCATATTAGACTTCCAGTGTCTGATTTTCCTCATCTACCCTCAGATTTTGTGTTACTGACAATGCTCTAGAGGAAAGTCCCATTGTCATCTCTGTCATTGCTTGGTTAGATGCTGATGTAGTTGGTCCCTTGTAGAAGGAACAAACAGGAGCACATTTGCAGCAAATTCCTTTTTTTTTTCTCTTACATTGGAGTGGCACTGTTTTCTACACCAGGGAAATAGTTCTCTGTACATACCCTTTCAAAACTTCCTTCTCAGTTTCTCAAATCTCTCTCAATGTCTTGGTGTCTCTTCTTATTATTTGTCTGGGATATCATGTCTGAACTATAGCCAACACTTGTGTTTTCCTGAATCTCACTTTCAATAGGTCTTTAGTTGTCTTTCTTTTAAAATTACTATTATTATTATTATTAGTAGTAGTAGTATTTTAATCTTCCTTAAGTAGCTGTTCCAAGGGGTTTTTAATCATTCAACTTTGTAGACTATAAATCTTTATTTTTTTTCTAACTGGTTATGGGGCTTGAATTCAGGGCTTGGGAACTGTTCCTGAACATTTGCTCAAGGCTAGTGCTCAACTACTTTAAGCCACAGATCCACTTCTGGTTTTCTGGCTGTTAGGTAAGTGTCTGGCTGTTAGATAAATGTCTTAAGAACTTTGCTTCTTGGGCTGGCTTTGAACACAGATCCTCAGATCTCACCCTCCTGAATAGATAGGATGACAGTTGTGCCATAGCACCCAGCTAGTACAATACATTTTGATCTTTATTTAAAGGGAATTTCTGCATGCAACCTGATATCTGAATTTGAAATTCCCTTTTCATTGTTTCCTATTGATTTTGGCTTGGATTGCCATAGGAAAGATGCCATAATTGGGTGATTTAAACAACAGAAACTTATTTTCTGACAGTACTAGAAGCTGGAGTCTGAGATAAGGATGCCAATTATTTGGGTTCAGGTGAGAAATCTACTTCTTGTCTGAAAATGAATTGCTATGACCTCACATGATAGAGACAACCAGACTTTCTGGTATCTCTCCTTGTAGGGACACTTATCTTTGAGGATTATGACCTGACTCAGGATTATATGTAACTTATTGCTTCTGTAAAAACCTCATTGCCTAATATAGTAGCATTAGGGTTTTGGGATTTAGCATTGGATTTGAGGCAGATATAACACAGTCTGTAGAAAAAGCGGCAACATAATTTGACTATTCTTCATATTTAGGTAAAGATCCACAATCCTGCAGCTGAAAAAAAGCTACTCATAACATGCTGAGTCTTTTTGCTTTAATATTTCCTCTTCCCAACATTTATAAATTTAAGAATTTTTAACTCTGTATTTAGGAACAATTAGTTATTCTTTCTTTCCATCTTTGATACGAAGATTACATTGGTTTCAAGGTCTTAGTAAATATAGCTAAAATGAACATGCATACTAAAGCACATAAGCAAAGCATGTTGAAAAATCTCTCTCTCCATATTTATATCATATATACATATACACACAAACATATATATATATATATGCTAAATATTGTATGGCAAATACTCTACAGGTGTTGGAATATGCAATGCCAAGATTTTGACTCACGATAAGTTTATAGTAATGAAAGAATTTGAAAATCATCAATGATAAGACTTACAATTAAGTATTCAGTAAATCATATCCTATAGAGTGATTTGTTATGTATTTTTCAATTGCGTCAAATATTATGAGCTAAAACTGGGTATAGTTAAGATCTGATTTGATCCCACTGTATGGGAATGATGATAAGGGTTATCAAAAATGTTACTGATGGGTACTCTGTGTAGTAAACAGGATGGAACCATTGATATTAGGCCAACAATATTTAGTTGCTAACATATTCTTGAAATAAATAAACTTTAAAAAATACAAAAATATTTTATTCACATAATTATTTTGTTCTTTGAGTGGATTTTTTTGCAAAGTTATTTGATATGTTTTGTATAAAGAATAATAGGGATTGATTTCATCTCACTTTATTTGTAATGAGCCCATTATGGAAGTCTAGGGGCAGAGTTGCTTAGCCCATTTCCTCTTGATCTAAATATAAACTTCCTATTTTATAGCTTGAAACTTCTCATTACATTACTCTCTAATATAGGAATAAACTACTAGGAATAAACATTAATAAAATATGTGGAAATCTAAATCACTTTCTATTTCTAGTAACAGGAAGATCTATATTTAGATTTTCATTATCCACCACCACATTCCTTTAAATTCATTCTTAGGTCTGGAGTACGTTAATGATTGAGTGAATTCATGAGAGTCATAGGATATCAACAGCCCTGACTTCTCTCCATACAATAACTGTTACAGCTATGAACATTTTATTACTTTCTAGAAATAATATCCATTAATATTTTATTACAAAAGATATTTGGGGGCCAAAGGCCTGACTTAAGTAATGGAGGTCCAACTATAAGCAAGAAAGTAAAATGAAAATATAAGTACTGAGTTCAAGTTTGGAATAGTCAATAATTTACTAATTCATATAAAGCTGTTTTCTATAAATGTTCCCATTAGCATTTTTCTAATTACTTAGAAGTGTAAATTGGGTATAAGCATCTATGTGGTTATTTCTTGTATAAATATGTAATTATACAATATATGCTGACTGCTGATCTGCTTCTTTCTACTGTCAATATATTTTATTTGGCTTTGTTGGCCATTTAGCAGTCTTCTTATATCTTCTTTTCTATTGTCTCTATTATGTAGAATTAATAATTTAATCAGTAATTAATTATAATTTTGAACCCTACTCTGAAAGCTTGTTTCAACTAAAATTGTTTAAGACATTTTGCTATATGAAATTCAAAAGAGATGTTAACAAACACCTTTGAATTTCATGAAATGTTTGAAAAGAATAATTTTAAAAAAGGTAATTTTCATTTTCTCCATATAAGTGCCACAGAGGTTTTAATCTTAATTTTTTTAATCTTAAATATCTATTAAAAGAAACAATATGCACAGGAATTTTGCCAGAATTTAAATTTAATTTTTTAATTTTAATTTTAATTTTTTTAGTTTATGGGCTTGATCTCTGGGCCTGGGCACTGTCCCTCAGTTCTTTAGCTCAAGGCTAGCACTCTTACTACTTAAGCTACAGCACCATTTCCAGTTTTCTGGTGATTAACTAGAGATAAGAGTCTAATGGACTTTCCTGTTTGGCTGGCTTTGAACTGCAAGTAGTTAGAATTACAGGCTTGAGCCACTGGTACCTGGCAGAATTTAATTTGATGGAGATTTATATGGAGTGTTACTTGGAATCTGAGAGTAATATTGACTTGAAAAATCAGTTTGATTTACAGTGAAGTTCTCAGTAATATGAAATTAAAATCTTTCAGGTACTTGAAGTACAAGGGTCATATATAATCCTATGTACTCAGGAGACAGAGATCAGAAGATCACTGTTCAACACCAGTCTAGAGAAATATAAACAGAACCTTCATTTCTACCAATTAGGTGGATATTGTAGTCTATAACTCTCACCCTGGTCACATGGGAGGCAAAGATTAAAAGTATTTTAGTTTTAAGCCAGCTGAGAGGAAAAAATAAAACACACACACACATACACACACACAAGATTTCATCTCAATAGACAAAGCTGGGCATGATGGCACATGCCTCCCCTACCTTCTAAGGAGAGAAATTAGATGTCTAGCTTAGAGAAAATGTGAGAACTTATTTCAATATTAATAGGAATAAAAAGGATTAGAGAACTGGATCAGGCAGTAGGGAAACCGAGTTCAAACAAGCCTACTGAAAATTTTCGTTTTCAGCAGGGGATTTGTAAATAAATTTTGGGTTTTAGAGTAAATTGATGCAAGGGTAATCATTCATGTCTATTATGGATGTAATAAGCTCAAACATAATATTGGCAATTAAAGATACTGATCAGTAGAACAAAGTCTTAAATATTTCAACATTTCTATAAACAAACAACAAAAATATATTATGTAACAGTGGGAGCTAGCCTTTAGATATATGTATACATTATTTTTTCAAACATTTTCCAGAAATAGAATATGTATAGGCATATATAAACAGGATCTTCACACATTCCACCATACAGACACATAAAGGGAATGTTAACTTTAAGTGTGTAATAGATTTCCATGAAAGAAAATCACTGTGAAGGAGAATCTTGTTCTACGTTTATTCTCTGCCATATTCTACAAGATTAAATAATTCAAGGAATTTCAAGAGACAAGAAATAAGGAATCTATTTTTTGTTGTTTTGTTTTGCTTTGTTTTTGCCTTGTACTTGGGCTTCAACTCTGGGCTTCCTGCTCTTACTGGGCTATTTTATTCACTGCTGACAACCAGGCTCTGAGCCATACCTCTACTTTTAGCTTTTTGCTGGTTAATAAAAAACAAGGATCTCTCAGATTTGTATGTATGGTTTGAATCCAATCTGAGATCTTCATATCTCAGATTTCTAAGTATTTAAGATTATAGACAACAACTTCTGATAATATGAACTTCCTCTTTTGAGCTGTGGTCCTTCTGCTTACAGGCAGTACTGTATTTCATATGAAAGAATAATTTTTACTAAGAACATTTTCACAATGTTTACTTAAAGAAAACATTAATATACCATGTCATTGTGTAAGAAGGAGAACAATATTAGTACACAGTATCCAAGACATGGGTGTCTAGGATGGGAGCCCACAAGAGAGGGCAGAACAGACGTGGTTGTAGAGGGAGCTGCTTGAAGTATTACTCACCTGGATTTCCATTTGAGTTACCTATTTATAAGTAACAAAACAGATGAGTTGTAAAATTATTACATTCCACAATATCCACTATACAAACATACTTATTCCATGATTAGAAAAAAATCAGTGTTTTCCATATATTTTGGAAATTAGAATTTAAAAAGTTTGTCCTGGCATGGTGCCTTGCAAATAGTTATTCAAAATGATCAAGTTGATAAATGGAATGATTAAATTAGTAGATGAATGAATACTTTACAAAAATTGTCATGCTACTTTTTGTAACAATTCTTTTTCTTATTGTCAAGGTGATATACACAGGGGTTACAGTTATATAAGTAAGTAATAAGTACATTTCTTGTGAAACTTCTTACCCCTTCCCTCATTTTTCTCCCACTTTCCTGCACCCCTCAATCCTGGATTGAAATTTGTACTCAAGGCTAGTGCTCTGCCACCTGAGCCATAACTTCCCTTCTTGCTTTTTGGTGAATGATTAAAGATAGAGTCTTACAGAATATCCTGTCTAAGCTGGCTTCAAACCATTTTCCTCAGATTATAGGTCTCAGTCATGAGAGCCTACCGAAAGAAAGTATCTAATTAGATGTTCTAACATTTAATGGTGAAAGACAGGGTGCACCCTTGTGTGCCCCCCTCCCCGACTCCACCGCCACTTTTCTTTTTGATTGGTTGTGGGGCTTGAACTCAGTGCCTGGGTGCTGTCCCTGAGCCTCTTTGTGCTCAAGGCTAATGTTCTAAAACTTGGGCCAAAGCACCACTTAGGGTTTTTGAGTATTTAATTGGAGATAAGAGTCTCATGCAGCCTTTCCTGCCCAGGCCAGCTTTGAACCAGTATCCTCCTGAGTAGTTAGGATTCAGATGTGAGCCACCAGCACATGGCTTTGTCCCTATCTTCTTATAAAGCCTCTTGATGTAATCCTTACCAAGTCCTAAAGGCCTCATCTCTAAATACCATAGCTGGATTTTGTTTTCACCCTTTAAATGCATCATGGGGTTTCAATTCTACAATGAATTTCAGAGAAGTAAAAACATATGTAAACATAGCACCTAGGTAATCAAATTGCAAATTCAGAAGTCACATGACAATGAAGTGATATTTATCATTGCACTTAGTATATGAGGACTTTATTAATTGCTGTGAATCCTATGAGACCATTTGTATCACAAAAACAAACAAACAAAAAAAGCTCAGAATACCAAAGGTAAAACCCTCAGAATGTCAAAGATCCTTCAGATAGCAGCATCCTGAGTAGCTAGGTTTACAGTTGGGTTGAGTACAACAATTAAAAGTTAATGTGAACAAAAATACATCCCGGTTTACATTTCAGTCAATTTAATTTGCATCTGACATTGAACCCAAGAAAATTGTAGAAAACTACATTTCCATTGTAATCTGAAATTTCTTTCCCTAAAATGTGCTATCTTTCTGTATTTCTTTTTTTATTTTTTGGTCCAGTCGTGGGGCCTGAACTCTGGGCCTGGGCACTGTCCCTCAGCTCTTCAGCTCAAGGGTAGCGCTCCACCACTTGAGCCACAGCACCACTTCCGGCTTTTTTCTTTTTGCTTATGTGGTGCTGAGGAATCGAACCCAGGGCCTCAGGCATGCAAGGCAAGCGCTCTACCACTGAGCCAACTTCCCAGCCCTCTTTCTGTATTTCACAGAGCATCAGGGTTAATTGCTTCAATTTTTTTTTCTGATCTGTAGGCCTGGGCAAATTACCACTGGAGCCCGTAAAGTACCAGGCAACTTGACCATTTTAGATCCTGGGTGTCTGGTTTTCTTGTTTTTTGCTTAGGATATTGATTTTTTTAGAAGACTTTGTACATGAGTTGGGAGACTGTATGTGCTAAATGTATCTATTCTATCTTCTAACATAATTGTGGTGAAATTAGAGAACAAGAAACTATCTCTTCATATCCTTTCAGAGAGTTCTGTTCCTAGGTAGCTTGCCATTTCTCAGAACAAGTATATACCTTAGTCTTTTAACTCTAAGGTCAAATTTGTTCTTTATTTCTCTCCTTTGTAAGGGATGTTATCATTACCTCTTCAAACAGCCAAGTGAAGTTGTAAGTCATTCTCTGTTTTAATACAAATATATGTGAAAATCATCCAAAAATTACATAAAAGTAAAGTTCATGCTAAAAGGGTACCATCATTCTGCTATCACAGAATGTTATTCATGGATTTGAAAAAAAATCACAACACTATTGTTTTCTGTGAAACCAATGTCTTGAATTATAAAAAGAGAGTTTGTGAAGAAACAAAGCTTAAGTAAAACTCATTTATGATATTGATTATATAGTCACAATAAGGGTAGTCTCAACTTAGGCTATGGTAACCCATCCTCAAAAATCTCAGAATTTTTGGGTGAAAAAAATACATATGCCTATTGCTAGTTGTCAAAAAAATACCTTACTCCAGGAGTTACTAAGTAAAGTAGAAATTCACAAGCTTCATCTTAATATACTCCTCAAAGGTTATATTGAAAATAAAGGATCTTTCTGAAATTTCAGCCATGTAATCAAGTATTGTAGTCCAGAAGTGTCACATGGGTCTTTCATTTACAATGCATTGGCTAGACTTAATTAGACTTAGGGTAGAAAATAAAATAAAAAAATACAACTAATGTTGCAATGATTATGTTGTAACTACAAAAACAATGATAAAATTGTGTTAATTTCAAGAATACAGATAATGCAAGTTTAGGGGAATTTATCAGTGAGGATAATGATACTGAAAACAAACAAACAAAGGGTTAACTAAAAAAATTATCATTATACAAACTTTAATTAGATAGAAGTTAATGTTTATTCAAGATTTAAATTAATATAAACGCAAATGAGACATAAATAAGGAAAGAAAAACATAATAACAAAAATATACACCAAAAATATCTGTAAACATAAATATCAAAGTGATCTAAACCCTAAAAAATCATGAATAATTCTTGAAATATCTAAATATCTAAATAAATGAAATATATAAATATCTAAATATCTAACTAAATGAAATATATCCTATTCCTACCTTAAACTCTCAACACATCACTGTTTTTAATTCCCCCTTAAGTACTTTTTAAATTTTTATTTATTTTTTATTGTGAAAATACTGTACAGAGGTGTTACAATTAGATGGGCAAGATAATGAATATATTTCTTATCAAGCATTGTAGCCTCCTCCTTTGTTTCCCCTTCCCATCCCTTCCCAGGCTCCCCGGGCCCCTCCACCCAATTCTCTCCCCCCCCCCCCCCAACCAAAGTTGTAAAGTTTGTTTTCAACATGACAACTTGTACTTCTCATTGTTGCAACGGGTCCACCTGTATCCTTATTTAAACGACTTGTTTTTCCCCTTCCCCTCCACAAATTATACCCACATCAAATACAGTGAAAGCAGAGGTTATACTGTGGGGGAGGGACATACAAAACAACAAAGAAATGATCTTATAAATGCATTTGTTAGAAACAAATTTGTTAGAAACAAATGCATGAAAGAAAAAAAAACATTTGAATACATATCTTAGGGTTCATTTTCCTAACATCACCGTACCTGACTTTTTTTGCTTGACTCATACATATACTAGATATTGCAAATAAGGGAAACTATGGGACTTATGTTTCTTTGGGCTTGGCTTACTTCAATTAATTAAATGCTACTATAATCACATTTTTAAAGAAGGAAAATATGAATGTAACATGAATATGAGAAATATAGAAGTCAATGGGGTGGGGCTGGAGAATGTTGTTTACGAGTAACAAATCTCAATGCATAGACACAGTGGCTGTTTCTATGATTAAGTTTCTAGTCACATTCAATTTCTTGTGATGGTGACTGTGGAATGAGAATGTATTAGAAATTTATGCATGATATTCTACACATATACTACAACTGTTTTGTAAAAGAGCATAAAATGCACAGAAAATTGTAAAAGACCACCATAAACAGGAAAGTAATAAGACATGAGTTACCTTTAAATGAAATATTACTTTCAATATGGAACGGTGTTAAGTGTAAGTAGATGTAAGGTAAGTTTATAAGATAAAAGTTTACATAAGAAATTTAAGATTTATAACCTATTTTTAACAGAAAAAAATCTGATATACTGTGGATAATATTCAATTCCAGTTGATTTATACCTAAGACATTCATTGATAAATATGAAGTAACACTATACTCCAGGTTCACATAATTTACTGTATGTTAGGCAAAGTAAGATTAACTCTCATAAATTATTAAACTACTCATTTTGTCTCCTTACCTTTTGGATATGATGGTGATTGTATTAATTATATCAGATGCTGTTACTCAAAAAATAAAAATAGAGCTGGTCTCCGGTGGCTCACGCCTGTAATCCTAGTGACTCAGGAGGCTGAGATCTGAAGATCACAGTTCAAAGCCAACCCAAGCAGGAAAGTCTGTGAGACTCTTATCTCCAATAAACTATTAGAAAAGTGGAAGTGGCACTGTGGCTCAAGTGGTAGAGTGCTTGCCGTGAGCTGAAGAGCTGAGGGACAGTGCCCAGCCCCAGAGTTCAAGCCCACAACCGATCAAAACAATAAAAGTAAAAAAAAGAAACAGTCAAGAATTTATGCAAATATTTATTAAACTGAAAATTTGTTAAAACTCTGGTTATAATAGTGAGTCCTGTAGCCTTTCATTGTGATAACTAATTGCAACATTTAATTTGGTCCTGTGGTGGCTGGTTTATCTGTTTCCAAAATGCAGGTTTTGTTTTCTTTTGTATAAATTGTACAATAGTAGAACAAATAAATATTTAATGACAAAGATCACAAAATTTATTTACTCAATTAAAATTCAGTGGAATATTTTAATACCCACATTGAAGTATCTGCCATATTTTTTTGCATTAAAAACAAAAATATTCTTTTTGCCAGAATCTGGGAAGGAAAAAAGGAGAAATAGCTTAAAGCAAAAATAAAATCAAAATGTAAAAGTATATTTAAACATACATGTCCACTAATAGTAAACATTTTCTAACCTAACCAATATTTATATTGGAGATGCGGGTCAAAATAGTTTTAAAGATATACTTAACAATGCTAAGCAAATGCTCTACCAATGAGCTATTATCACAGCTGAGAATTACCATAATGAAAAACTATATTGTAGGAAAGTTAACTGATAAATACCATTTTCCTAGAGTGGCAAATTTTTAATCTGCAACACTCCTCAGTTAAAACTAATTTACTAAGAAATTTTCAAACATGTAAACAGCAAAATTTAGCCTTTTGGGTTAAGAAAACTTTTCTATTATATTTCATGTGAAATTTTCTCTTCATATGATTTATTGGGTCCTGCATGTTAACATAGCACAATACATTTTAATTTTTAATAATTAAATAATAGATAATCTATACATTGCAAAAATACACATTACTCATATAATTGGTAAACTTTTAGAAACAAGAAATATTTAATATTTTAATTTTCTTTCTGGAATATTGAGGTACATGGTGGTTACAATAGATGGTAATTACTGAATGATTTATAATGTCAACTGTAACATGTAAGACACAGAGGATAATTAAAACATAATTGTTATTGTTTTTTCCACAAACATGTATAAGTGGCTCAGGTATCTTAACAAGTAGTGGGCTTAACTTTTAAGAACTGGTAAATAATTCCAGGAAGTTGACATATCTTGTCCATATTTTCAGCACTGGATGACATAGAGAAGGTAGAAGGTAAAATACTATGACTTTTAAAAGAATTTAGAATTTGGAAAGTGAAAGTGGCACAGTGGCTCAAGTGGTAGACCACTAGCTTTGAATTGAAGAACTCTGGGACACACACAGGCCCAGAGTTCAAGCCACTCGACAACCACCACCACCACCAACAAAAAGTTTTTGGAAAGTTTTTTTTTCATTAGTTATTAATAATTTTATTTTATTTTAATTTGAGGCCTGATTGCTGTCCCTGAGCTTTTGTGCTCAAGGCTAGCACTCTACCACTTGAGTCACAGAGCCTCTTCTGGCTTCTTTTCTTTAATTGGAGATAAGAGTCTTATAAACTTTCTTTCCCTGATAAACTTTCTTGGCTTTAAACCACAATCCTCAGATCTCAGCTTCCTGGGTAACTAAGATTGCACATATAAACCACCGTTCCACAGCTTGGAAGTTAAAAAAATTATCATAATATTCTCAACTAATTAAATGAGTATAAAATTTAATCACATGAAGTATATATTATGGAAGATATCAAAATAAACATTCCAAGGTTATTCTTGTAACATTTAATGGATTACTGTTATATTTCTGTAGGGAAAATGCAAATTACATGTTAAAATCACTACTAACAGAACAATCAGTTTGAAATTCAATTTTGTAAAAAGATTTGTGTCTTTCATTTTTTTTTTTTTCAGTTGGACATGGGGGTTGAACTCTGGTCTTGGGCACTGTCCTGCACTCTTCAGCTCAAGGCAAGCGCTCTACCGCTTGAGCCACAGTGCCACTTCTGGTTTTCTAGTAGTTTATTGGAGATGAGAGTCTCATGGACTTTCCTGCCCGCGCTGGCTTTGAACTGTGACCCTCAGATCTCAGCTTCCTGAGTCACTAGGATTACAGGTGTGAACCACCGGCACCTGGATGTCTTTCATTTTTATTTCATTGATTTACCTATTTCTATATTTATCTTAAATATTTGATATTCTATATACTCAAACCTTTTTTATCACTTAAAAAGAGATCAAATACTGTCTTCTTTCTAATGCGTTATTTTAAAAAGTTAATATCATTAACTTTTCAGTCTTTCTAAATTCGTTATACAATCATTACTGCTTGTACCATCATATCCATGAAATATTTTCAGTTGTTTATTTTTTGTCTCTATGATTATGTTTTAATTTCCCTCATGAAGATTATTTTAGATATTTTATAATATTTGATTTTTTTTCAATACACTAAGCAAAATGCATTAAAATCAGTTACCATCTGTTTTCACCATGGGTGAGGAAGATCTCTTTTATTTAATAATGTTACAGCATCTGTCTTAATAGATACAAAAAGTATAAATAAGCTTCTGTTTTTTTGTAGTTGGTTCTAGAACTGGATGGAATTATCACAGACAGGTCAATTTGTGTTTGGGGGACTGATTTTCATATAAAATTTATGCTTTGATCAATACTGAAAAGGAAAATTTATGGGAAACAATTCCCATGGGAAATTAAAAGTCAAGTACCAGACAGCTACTATTTTTTTTTCCTCATAATAGAGCAGATGCTATTGGAACTGTGCTCTTCCTATAAACAACTACATAGCCAGAAGAAAAACAATAACAATAACAAAAAAGCTACACAGGCTGTATGAACTGGACAATAGGCCACATCGGGCTTTGAGACATAAACATGTGAGTATGAAGATAGTTTTATTTTCATTACAGTTTCTTCCCGAGTCCATTTTTTCTAACAGCATTTCAATCTAGTGCATTATAGTCAAAAGTGTTATCTTTTGGCCTCCAAATTGGTCTGGTTTTAACAAACTGAGACTGGAATTAGAGTGGGTTAAAGCAGCTGCCATTAGCAAGACAAGATAGGGAGAATGTTTGGTGAATTGTCAGCTACACAAGTAAGTTCTTTTTGTAGAGAGCTGCTTTAGTCTCCGAGGTAAGCAAGATCCCAACCAGATTCCTTTTACTGAGCACCTCCAGCACTCAGTTGAAAGCCCAATAAGGGCATATTTAAACCTAGCACTAAGTGAAACATCCCTCTTTATCCAAATTTTTAAATCCTAAACTAACCCTTAAGGAATAAATGCCTACCAATAGGTTCTTATAGGTGTCAAGGACACAAGTGAAGAAAAATATAGAAATGAGATATATTGCCAATTGAATACAGTTTAAGAAAGATTTTCAAGTTAATTCATATGGTGACAGTTGTGAACCAGAACATCAAAATACTTAAGAGTACACTCACATATTTTACAAAAGCAGAAAAAAATCAATCAATGTTTTTTAGAATATTTGAATGATAAGTAAATGAATACACATATTTTGCAAAAAATAAATATTCAATAGTAAATAAGTAAAGCTTTACAACTCAAAGCTCCTATGTGAATCATTAAAGGCTGCTTAACAAATAATAGTAAAATATCCAAATTTAAAATGATGAAAATCAGGTGATAGAGAAAAGTAACCAGTCTACAAGAAAGTCTTGCATTTGTGGGACAGTATCAATTGCCTGTAGATACCATTAAAATTCCAGCAAGACATGAGATACAATAAAAATAATTGTAAAAAAAAAATTGAAGATAAATTGTTTAATGCGTCTTTTGTTCAAAATCTGAGTAAACTAAAGAAACTTTCAAATAGTACATTATATCTAAACTACTTAAAACAAAGATTAAAAAATAAAAATCTTAAAAATATTGAGTGGAAAATGAACATACACTAGTCCTTCCATGTTATAATATGATTGTGTTCTCTTTGGAAAAAAGAACACAGAGTATGCAGTTTAATTTTCTAAATATTTTGGAGAAAAATAAATCTCAATGTGCTTACCATTCCATATTCAATAAAAATAGACCCATAAAAATTAAAAGAAATCACAGGCATTTTAGAAAAACAAAAGCTAACCTTTTTGTCACTTTTACATGCTAAAATTTCTTCTGGCTAAAAGAAATAATCACATCTCAATGCCTACGTCAAAACAGAGGAATAAGGATCATTAACAATGAAAAATGTGCAAGAAAATACAGAACATATTAGATTAGTTGATTATTTATTTTATGTTTTATTTATTTTTATTTTATTTTATTTATTGATGTTATATTTTATGGTTATCATTGTAGCTATAGTAAAAAAGATTGAATCCAGGCACTTACATTTGGAAACAGTTATGAGAATGGGTCAGATGTCATGGCAATTCTCTATAATCCCAGTAAATTGAGAGTCAGATAATGTTAGGATCACTACTTGAGATCAGTCCAGTCAAAAAGTTATTGAGACCTCCACATCAGCAAATAAGAGCCAGGTTTCATGGTTTATACTTGTAATTTTACTCCCAGACAAACTAAAGAAAGAATAAATCTGAAAATGAAACCTTAAGAGACTGGGGGTGCATCTCAATTGTAGAGTATCTGGCAACCATGCAATGCAAACCAACAAAGGCCAGACCAATAATATCAACAGCAAAAAATCATTTATTTATATTCAGCTATACCACAAATTATACTACATATGTCTGAAACTTGTGATCATCAGAGATCATAGAGATAGAGTGGGTCAAGACTGACCACAAGAAATAGTTGCTGATAGAAACTTTATTAAAGTACAAAAATAGATATATTAGAAAGACAATGTGGAAATTACACTTGACAAATACCATGAGAAAGTGTGCTCATATCAATAGTAGGCAAAAATGTACTGTCAGAGACAAAAAGGTTAATAAGTCAGGATTGAAGAACTAATTTCTCTAAAAGATGTAGTTGAAATGAGATATTTACCTAAGAGCATTTCTTAAAACTCATTTAACAAGTATTCCAAAAACTGAAAATGAAAATAGAGTATCTGTCATTAAACTTCCTCCAGCCAGTGCCAGGATATAAACGCATATCTGCTCTATTTTCCTAAAAATACTTTGGGCAAATATTTTTACTTTCAATTTTGATCGGTATTACAATAGTAGGTTGCTTTAATTTCTATTGTCTCTTTAAAAGACTGGCAATCTTTCTTATAAAACTATATTCACATTTAAAAGGCCACTCAAATTTTAAAAATTTGAAGTTTATTTAAGGAAAAAGTCCCAAATGCAAAGAGATTCTGTCTTATCAAGGTCCATTTGATTGAGAGGGAGAGGTGACAAAAAGAAGAGGAGGAACACAGACTATTTTCTATTAATTACTTAATGCACACTTAATGCTGGTGGAATTCTTAGCCTATGACAGGAATATTAATAAATAATTTTGAATCAGTGAATAAATTTCTTAATCAATGCATGGGTTTCATAAGCTTTTTAAATTCTCAAGCAATCTGATCTTTTTTTAGTGTGTCAGCTTAGCTAAAAATGCATAATATGCAAATGTAACAAATCACGAGAATATAAATTATCTACTAAAGGCATAGACAAAAGTGTTTTTACAGCTTAAAGTTATGCTGAAAGAGAAGCTTAATAACTTGACACAAAAATAGAATAGTTAATAGGACTACATGTAAAATAAAGGCATAATTGAGTTATATCCCATTGAGAGTTATGTACTTCCGATGGAGCTCTTGAAAAGATAAAATGCTTACTATGCAATTATTGTGCTGCTGTTTACATCATGATATTTAAGTTTGTGACAGCGCTAAAATAAAACATATGCATATATGCATGTATATTGGTGTATGAATATATAAATGTCACAGAAGTCAATAATGTGACTTTAGATGAGTCACGTTAAATAAAGCATCAAGGGCATATGACTTCAGATGAGTCTATCACAAAATTGTTTCAAACATCACAAAAATTAATGTCAGGAATTTATCTTTGATAACAATGTTAAGGATTTCAAACTTGGAACAGTTAAGGTATTTAATACAAAATAAAGTGTGTGTGTGTGTGTGTGTGTGTGTGTGCATGTGATATCTTTCTTTCTCTTCTATGTAAGTGAAAGAGATTTTTCACGATCTTAATCTAACTTTTTCCAAATTTAATTGAAATAAAATGGAAATTAAACAAACCAATAACAAAATAGTAAGCCAGGAGCACCTTTTCCCTCCTGGTCTTACATACTTCCTGGATAGGATAATAAAATAATATTAGTATACTTTAGTGTAACAATTAAATGTTTCTTCTGATATAGCCAGTAAAGTTTGAAGAAAATCAAAGAGAGATGAAGGAAATATTAGGAACAGAAAAAGAATTATAGCATCTATAAAAATGCGCACTTAATTTTGTTCAATGAACAGCATATATCCTGCCCAAATATTGAGGTCTCTACCTGGAGTTATTGTAGATAATTAATGAAATTTCAGAATCAGGATAATGAACCCTGAGAGCAGATTGCAATGGATCAAACATAGTATCCTTCCTAGATTAGATATCTGACATTGGAAAATTCATAATTTACTAAATACACAAATATACATCATAGCATCACAATTCAGCATATGTATCCAGTGGGCGATGATCAAATCAGGGTATGCATTTCCCTCTCCTCAGTCTTTTTTATTTTTTGATCACTATAAAATACATATTTATGAGGTACAAGGTGATATTTCAATACATGTGAGACATGTGTGCTGATAAAATCAGAATGATTAACAATGCTACCTCCTATCGTCATTTTGTGTTTATAGCGCCCATGTTCTTATCTATTGGTTAGTAATAAAACATAATAGGCATTTTTGAATTACAATCACCCTGCTAGGTTTTTAGAAAACGAAAATTACTGCTTCTTGTTTTACAATTTGCAATTGTTTTCCATTTTGACCTAGATCAATTTGAGCACCTTCCTATAGAATGGTAAAAATATTTCACTTATCTACCTCTGTCTGACACTCCTGGAATGATTGTCCTGCCTCATCTTCAGTTTTGCTTTCCTTACAGTATCTGTTTTCATACTGACAAAGGTGAAGATTCCTTAACTGCACCTCATCTTTTGTAACTTTCAATGAAATATCAGAACCCTCAAAGTCATGCTTAGGAGTTACTGGTTTCAGGGTTGAAGTAACATTCATGAATAATGTAGACTTACTAATAAATAAAGGAACAAATATATTTCTATTAATAATAGCATATACTATCTTACCAGTTGGTATGATTTTCAATAGGTAACTACCAGAAACTTAGGTAATTGGGAATACACTGAAAATTACTTTATATTTGACCAAACATTTCTGATAAATGTCAGTGAAAAATTTTGTAAATAAGGGCTGGGAAGGTGGCTCAGTGGTAGAGTGCTTGCCTTGCATGCATGAGGCCCTGGGTTGATTCCTCAGCACCACATAAGCAAAAAGAAAAAAGCCGGAAGTGGTGCTGTGGCACAAGTGGTAGAGCGCTAGCCTTGAACTGAAGAGCTGAGGGACAGTGCCCAGGCCGAGAGTTCAGGCCCCAGGACGGGACCCCCCCCAAAAAAAAACTTGTAAATACCTTGGCACCGGTGGCTCACGCCTGTAATCCTAGCTACTCAGGAGGGTGAGATCCAAGGATCATGGTTCAAAGCCAGCCTGGGCAGGAAAGTCCGTGAGACTCTTATCTCCAATAAACCACTAGAAAACTGGAAGTGGTGCTGTGGCTCAAGCGGTAGAGCTCTTGCCTTGAGCTGAAGAGCACAGGGACAGCACCCAGGCCCAGAGTTCAAGCCTCATGACCGACAAAAAAAAGGTAAATATGCATAATTAAAAAGTTTACAACTTCATATTTGCATGAATCACAAAGGTGATTTCAAAGTATGTCATTTGCATAAGTCACAAAGGTGATTTCAAAGTAAGTCAATTTATAAATTTGAGGCTTAATCAAGTTTATTCTCTTTTTAACCTTTCTTGGGAATTGGATTAATGGTTGTAAAAGTTGAGATAGTGATGTTTTGGCATAATTTCTCTACATGATAAGTTATTTTAGTCTAGTATTGATTTATTGCAACAATAAATACCAAAAACTATTATTTTGATCCTGCTGAGAATATTAGGATTCCTGAGAAATGTAAATGGTAAATCTCTAGTGAGAACTCTGTGGGAGCAATGAAGTGAGTTTCCTTCCACAAAGCCTGGGACTGCTGTGAACTCTTTTTCTGTCAACTTGGCTAAATGTATTAAGTGAAATTTAATGAATAAGGTACAAAAACTGGCAGGTGGTTGAAAATTGAGTCAAATCATGAATTGAGTTTAATTTTGAAACATGTTAAAGTAATTAAAGTAAATTTTATTAATATTTGCAATCATTCTAATGTGAGATTCTTGCCAAATCTAGTTTGCCATTTCTACTGCTGATGACTACTCAGAAAATAATATAAACTAAGATTCCTGTTAATTTTCTAAAAAAAAATAGGGAACTTTTTACAAACTGAGCACTTATTCTGCTTATCGTGAAATTCTGTGCTTGGTTATTTGAAACTCGTCAAAAGAGATATACCATGTTGAATATGTTTTGTTTTTGTTACAATTTTTCAAAGGAACAAGTACTTTTTTTTAAAAATTTACTCATCAGGTACTAGTATATTTTATATCAATGTGTATACATATAGCCTTTTGCAAAGGTATGTGTGTAAACATTACTTCTACATTAGCAGAAGTCTATGTCCTGTCTTACAAATTTTCATGAAGAATATGTGTGCTGACCACTAATTGTAAAAGTCTCCAAAATTAAGCAATGCACTCTTTGTAAGTTTTCAGTTTAAATTGATCATTCATCTCATCTTTCCTCATGAGACAAGGATTGAAGAGCTCAAGATCTACTATGAGTCTATATTAGCAAGTAAAAACAAGTATTGCTTTGGGGGAACTTTGATGCAAACCAGGTCTTTAATGTGAGCTGCTCCAGAACCACAATTATAAACATAAATTTTAATTACCAGATAAGTAAGAGTAATGTAAAAAGGAAGGGACTTTCATGTAAAAATCATGTTGTTTTAGCATTGGCTTTCTTCTTTTTATCTCTACTTACATTCCATGTTCAAAGAATTCAATTAGGTTATTTTCATATGATTTTGAGAAAGCAGAAAGTGGTCTTTTTAAGTTAGCTTTAGAAAATGTGTATAGATAATCAATTAAAAAGTTACAGAAATAAAGAATAAATAAGAGATTTTACTATATTTAGAATGTACAGATAGATCAAAAATCAAGAAAATATTTCCACAGTATAGGGCAAATTCTTAATTTTGTAAGATGGTATCCTTACTATTTCTTACCTCAAAAATTAAAATCAAGCTGGGAGCTGGTGGCTCACGCCTTTAATCCTAGCTATTCAGGAGGCTGAGATCTGAGGATGACTGTTCAAAGCCAGCTCGAGCAAGAAAGTCCTTGAGACTCTTATCTCAAATAAAAACCACTCGAAAAATGGAAGTGACATTGAGGCTCAAGCGGTAGAGAGCTGGCCTTGAGCTGAAGAGCACAGGGACAGCACCCAAGTCCAGAGTTCAAGCCCCACGATCAACCAAAAAATAAATAAATAAATAAAACCATAGAAAGTAGTGATGATATTAGGGAGCTAATGTAGTTTGGTTCGAAAAGTACTCTAGACTAGGAACCTTAATGTCACAAGCTATTTACATACACTAAAATTGCTGATTTTATCCAGATCTTCTGCAACTTAAAATATTTACTAAATCCTATTTTAGTCATTTCTTAGATCCTTATGTCTTTATGTTAAACGATTTAATATTCAACTACAGGATGTCAGATTTTATTTTCTAAAGTTTTGGAGGCTCTCTTTAATGTTGGCAAATTTTAAAAAATCATATTATGACTAAAATGAACGACAAAATTTGAAATAGAAATAAACAGCGAAACTGCAAAATTAGAGAAAGAAGAATGACTATAATATAAATGGTATTTAAAAGGGTAAAATATTTTTGAAAAGATCTCAATGTGAATTTATTTCAAAACAAAAGCAAATTCTAGATAGTTGAAATTACTTTTATCAAGTATGAAATTTATTAAAGCAGAAAAAGGTATGTGTGAATGTAATCTAGCAGAGAAAAATTATTTCTAATAAAATTTATACAAATTTAAAGTGACAAAATTGAATAATTTCCATTAAGTCACACATGGTCAAAATCATCATAAACAATATTAATTATCAAATAATATGGAATAAAATTTTATATCATATAAAACTGGGGATTATGATTCTATTATATCAATTTATTACTGAGACAAAAAATAAATAGATGGCATTAAATATGTATATATATGTATAATGATAGATCAATCGAAACAAACATTTTCAAATAAAAATGTTCAGTCCAATCACATAAGTATTTTTTTATATTTATTTTAAAGGTGATGTACAGAGGGGTTCCAATTTCATAGGTCAGGTAATTAGTAAATTTCATCCCTTCCCTCCTTTTCTCCCAGTTTTTCCCTTCTACTGCTCCCTCTTCACCCAAGTTGTATAGGTCATATTCAACATAGAGTCTAATGACTATCATTACTTCATTTGTTCACCTTTGTCCCACTATTTCTGTGGTGGGACACAGAAAACAAAAGCAGTGACAAAGGAGGAAAGCACCCTCCCACACACATACATACACACAACTCCCCAAAAACAAAATAACAAAAACAAAATATCTTGTTTCCATCTCTTGATGTTCATTTCCATAGAGCTCATTTTAAATGATCATATGCACATAGCTATTAACATTGTGATCCTCTCCTAAGAATATCCTCTTTGGTCTCACTGTGCAAATGTCTAGCATACTGTATAATTTATCATGTCCAAATATATGTTTGTCTTCTATCATGTAGCATGTTTACTTATAGATTTATAGGCATATTCTCATTGCAACAAATGAGGGAAAACATGCAACCTGTGTTTCTTTGGGTCTGACTGACTTTGCTTAATATAATTTTTTCCAAGTCTTTCCATTTCTTTATGAATGGTACAGTATTGTCCTTCCCATGGAAGCTTTGTGTATATATACCATTGTATCTTGATCCATTTGTCCACTGAAGGGCGTCTGAGTTGATTTCATATCTTTGCTATGATAATGAATGCTGAAGTGAACATGATTGTGATGATAGCATCAGTGTGGCCTTGCTTATAGTCTATTGGATCAATGCCAGAGGAATGCAATTGCTGTATCATAGAGAAGCTACATCTTCTTAGGTACCTCGATACTGTTTTCCACAGTGGTTGAATGAGTTTATATGTCCTCCCACAGTGTAGTAGCAGTCTCTTTGAGCCACATCCCTGCCAGCATCTGCTATTGTTAGTTTTCTTGATAAAGGCCAGTAAGCCTACATACTTATGGAAAGAAATGCTGCCTCTGATAATGTACATTATATAATACCAAGAAGTAAAACAAAAGGCATAAGATTATTCTAATTTGTATGGCTGTGTATTTTTCCATATACATAACTGCTATATTCAATGAGGATGATGAAGATAAAAAGTGTTAATTTTAATTTTTTATATATTCATTTTTAAACTTCATAGAGTTAACACTTATATAGAAGTCATATCATATTTCAAAGTACAAAGTGTGTTAATTGCTATAAAAGCTTAATTCCATTTATATGTCATTATATATTAATTAAAGTTTAGTTATTCAAGACAATAACTATCATTACTTTTTAATGTCAGGCAAATGACCTACTCTGGTCCTTAAAAATAGTTACACTTTTCTGTGTGCATTTAACTCATGATTTTCATTATTTTAATACGATAGTCCAGAAGGTACAAAAATTCTAGAAAATTCTTTCATTTTACATTTTTAAAATTTATTTTAAGATGCCGTACAAAGGGGTTACAGTTACATAATTAAGATAACAAACATTGTTGAGCATTGTTACCCTTTCTTTGTTTCTCTCCTAAATTCTTAAAGAAGATTTTTATCTCTAGAATAAAATTGATTATACCATGCTGGTCATTTCACTTCAGAAATTAGCAAAAAAAAAACAGAAAAAGGTAAATATTTTTAGTAGAAAGATCTGAAAGGTAGTTTTTGGTAAACAAGATATTCTTCAGACTATTTTAAAAATTGTTATCAGTTACACAATTTCTTGCTAGTATGACATACTTAATGACTCCTTTTTATAACCAGTTTTCTAAAAACTTGTTTCAATGATGTTCAGCTAGATAATAGGTCCCTTAGCAAGCAAAAATGAAGTGGTACAAATATTAAAAGCATTTTGTGACCTTTGAAAATATTATGAAAGTTACTGCACAGATGGGCTGAAAGTTTAATTACCTCTAAAGAACATGTCACAGTTATCATCACTCTTGCAACAACTGGAAATTTAGCAACCAAAATAACTATCCAGAGACTGTATATCAACTCATGGAAGAAGCAGCTGCCTTTTTGCTTATGTCACCCACATATGAGCATTGCCTACAATGGCTTAACATGGAGATGTCACATTGGCATTTTCCTTGTTTGACATTTTCTGGGCATTTTGCAACTTCACCAGTCCTAGGGAAATGTATGAAATAGAGTAATACATGAAGACTCCGTTTTTTATATTTCTAATGTGTATTTTCATGTAAAAAAATTAATGTTATTCCTGGGTGTAGACTTGTATCTTGGTAACAGTTTCATTATGAAGATGAGACAATTGCATTATTTATATAAAACCATCAAGATTTCTTTAACTGAAAATATTACGTTCTTTAGGTTTCTGTAACAAATCTCAAATAATGGAATGCATTCTTAAATAACATCATAAATGGTGATATTAACCTCTTTTAGCATCAAAACTTTGTGACAAAATGAAAGAAACTAAACATAAATTACATAATAGAGATTAATAAAAACTTTAGATACTCATTTTGTAAGAAATATGTCCATTCTTCTCCATCAGGGATAGTAAGTGCGTAAATAAATGGCAAGCATATTTTAATATGGCTCTAAACCAATGTATTGTAGTTTGTGTAACCAGTTATGACATCTTGCCAGAACATTCTTGCCAGAAGTTTTTGAATCTGACTTATCACAGAGGGAACTTAAAGGAAAAGTATATATGTATATATTTAGCAGACTAAAAGCTAAAATTACAAGTATTTCCAAATCTCTTTTAAATATTAAGAAACCCATGACATTGTAAAAACATCGATACTATTAATATAAATTTTCAATTGGTAGTATCTTACTCAGCCTTAAACATTTGATTCAGTAAGAATATACAGGAAGAGTAGACCAAGAAGATGGCTGAGTAAAAACCTTGCAGCTACTGTCTCTCCACAGGAACACAGCTAATGATTCACTAAACTATCTTTACAAGTACATAGAAAGATGGGACAGTGAAAATATGGCCTGATATTATTACACTTTAATAGAAATAGATACATTAACAAGTAAAGAAAGCTAGTTGCGGGCTGGGAAGGTGGCTCAGTGGTAGAGTGCTTGCCTTGCATGCCTAAGGCCCTGGGTTCGATTCCTCAGCACCACATAAGCAAAAAGAAAAAAGCCAGAAGTGGTGCTGTGGCTCAAGTGGTAGAGTGCTAGCGTTGAGCTGAAGAGCTGAGGGACAGCGCCCAGGCCCAGAGTTCAGGCCCCACAACTGGACCCCCCAAAAAAAAACAAAAACAAAAACAGAAAGCTAGTTGCCAGTAGCTTACACCTATAATCCTAGCTACGCAGGAGGCTGAAGCAAGGCCCAGCAGAAAAGTCCCAATGAGATTCTTATCTCCAATTAACCACTCAAAAACTGGAACTAGTCCTGCGGTTCAAGTGGTAGAGTGTTATCCATGAGCACAAAAAGACTCAGGGACAGTGAACAGACCCTAAATTCAAATTCCACAATCAAAAATTTAAATAATAATAATAAAGAAAGAAAAGCATTGCCTGATTCAGCTGTATTGACACGCAGTTTAGAGTGATGAGAAATTCCTCTTACTTAGTGAGAGAAAGGGATTTCATTGCTGCCTTAAACTTGACATTATTATCAGAACCATCATGCTTGCAATCCTTTGTTGAGCATAATTCAACCAACTTGCCCCCCCCCCCCCCCCCCCCCCCCCCCCCCCCCCCCCCCCCCCCCCCCGCCAGCCAGTACTTGTAGTCTGAACCAAGAGAATTGTCAGTGGCTAAGGGGTTAAACTCATCCTCCACTCTCAAGTAATAGAAAACAGCCAAAAACCAGCAAACAACCTCAACTTGAAGCTTAGTGCTCAGCTCATTGTTGTGAGATCTATCATTAGGCAAAAATAAACAAGTAAAATCCATGTACCCAAGCCATGCTTTAGCATCAGGTTGAGACAGAAACAAGTTTTAGCTTGCATATCATCAGTCTTTAAAAGTGTCACAGGGCACGACACCTTCCCTCTCCAATTTTTTTTGGGGGGGGTTCCATTTGTGGGGCCTGAACTCTGGGCCTGGGTGTTGTCCCTCAGCTCTTCAGCTCAAGCCTAACAGCGCCACTTCTGGCTTTTTTTCTTTTTGCTTATGTGGTGCTGGGGAATCGAACCCAAGACCTCATGCATGCAAGGCAAGCACTCTACCACTGAGCCACCTTCCCAGCCCCCCCCTCCAATTTTTAAGAATGTGAAGGTTCCTATGCTTCAGACTCAGGTGGCATTCAACCTAACATCTGCAGACCATGTAGATATAGGCATAAAAAAAAAAAAAACCTACATCAAAATTAACCAATACAAGAAGACACTAGGTGTGTGAATCAAGTGATAAGTACCTGCTTTTCTGGTGCAAGGATCTGAGTTTTATTTACATGAATGCTTGAATAAATAAATAAGTCAATACCCAACAAACCTGAACCCGATGTTTTTACTGCTGAGATATACTAATCGTTTAAGGAAAAAATAGTACCCATTAACTTTAAATTATTCCAATTTGAAATGGCTGAATTTATTTGTTATTCTACTAGGCCAGTGCAATGAATCCTAATATCAAGCTTGAAAGCAAAGGCAGATGTTTTTAATGACCAGGACCTAAAGCACTGCAAGTATGACCACTTTCACCTCTTACTCCTCACTTAGAACTGGAAATTCTACTGAGAAAAATCACGGATATATATATATATATATATATATATATATACATATATATATATATATGTATATATATATATATATATATCACATTGGAAAAGGAGCAATCACATTGATATTTGCACATAATATGATCTTACATAAAGAAAACCAAAGCCTCCACCAAAAAGTCATTAAACAAACAAATTCAACAAAGCTGAAGGAAACAAAATCAACATAGAAATGTCAGTAGCTTTGCTATGTGCTAATAACCAAATATCTGAAATAGAAAATAAGAAAGCAATCTCACTTATAATAGCTACAAAAATAATACAAAACCTGGTAATGAATTTAATCCAAGAGGTGAAAAATCTCTACAATGAAAACTATAAATTACTAAGGAAAGAAATTGGAGAAGACATGAAAGAAATGAAAGAATGCAGTTGTCACAGTTTAAAAGAATAAATATTGACAAAACATTCTATTGATAGTAACCTATAGACTCAATGTAATTCCTATCAAAATATCAATGACTATTTTATTTTAAATTTTATTGGAAGCCTCAAAATATACTAGTAGCTAGTAGTGAAAAATAACTCGAAAGAGAAAGGGTAAAGTAGGAGAAATTACATGAACTGACTTTAAAACTTAATAAATGTCATAAAAGGACACAAACTACAGACAGAGACTAGCAAAACCCCATAGCACACATCTACAGGCAATGGAATTTTGACACAGGTACTAAGAACACAGGTTGGGAAAAGAAGTCTTATGATGTAGAGAAAAAAATAGAAGAGGAGTCTCCATAAAGGTCAGATAAGGTGATGTTAGGGAAATGAACCCTAAGATATGTATTCAAATATTTTTTTTTCTTTCATGTGATTGTTTCTAACACATTTATAAGATTATTTCTTTGTTGCTTTGTATGTCCCTCCTCCACAGTATAACCCCTGCTTTCACTGTATTTGATGTCAGTATAATTTGTGGAGGGGAAGGGGAAAAACAAATCGTTTAAATAGAGATACAGGTGGACCCATTGCAACAATGAGATGTGCAAGTCGTTATGTCCAAAACGAACTTTACAACTTTGGTGGGGCTGGGGGGCAGGGAGGATTGGGTGGGGAGGGAGGGAGGAGGATGGGAAAGGATGGGAAGGGGAAACAAAGGAGGAAGCTACAATGCTTGATAAGAAATGTACTCATTATCTTGCCCATGTAATTATAATTCCTCTGTACAGTATTTTCACAATAAAAAAAAAATATAAGAGGAAAGGTAAGGTCCTACTTCATCCTCGTTACAAAAAGATAAAATAAAAATATAGACAACATTTAAATATGGGGCCTGAATTTATAAAACTAAGAGAAGAAACCTGGATAATATTTTGGGACATTGAAATGAATTTTTTTCCAGAAAAGATTACTCCCAAAGTCAAAGGAAATGAAAGTAAATTATGCAACAAGAATTAAACAAAGAGCTTCTGCACATCAAATGAAACAACGGAGTGAAGGAACAACCTACAAAATGGGAGAAATACTTTCAAACTATACATGCAAAAATTAATTTAAGTCCATAAAATTAAATTTAGGAACACTAAAAATGTCTGTAAACAATACAACTAAATGCGAACCTTAACTTAAACCAACATTTCTCTGAAAAAATTCTACAAAAGATAAATAGTACCAATATGAAAACCATGCTCAACATTTCTAGAAAAATGGCAATAGAAAATTAAAATAAAAAGTGCTATCATCTCAATTTTAAAGACTGGCTGTTTTCAACAACAACAACAACAAAGATGAGCTAGCCAAGAACTAGAGAAAAGGAAATATTCCTATATTGGTGATAAGAATGTAAATTAGTTCAGCCAATATGGAAAGCAGTATGGAGATTGCTAAAAAAAAAAAAAATAGAAGTACCATATGATCCAGAAATTCCACTCCTGGGTATGGATCCAAAGAAATTAAATCAGTATGTTGAGGAGACATCTGCATTCCTATGTTCATTGTGGCACTATTTACAGTAGCCAAGAAATGGAAGCTGCCTTTGTCCATCAATTGTTAAATGAATAAAAGAAAAAGTGGTGCACGCATATAATACTATTCAATCATACAAAAAGAATGAGAGCCTGTCATTTGCGATATTGTGTATGGAAATAGAAGTTGTTATGGTAAAAAAAATTTTGCCAACATAGATTTAAAGGCATTTATTGGTCTCTCTAGTGTGTAGAACTTAGAAAATATAATCTGGTTGAACCTGAGTGGGTAAGATTGGGAGATTAGGAAAGGTTAATCAACAGGTACTAAATTATAATTAGATATGAGTAAGAAATTTAGATGTGCTATTGAAAAATAGAATGAATGTACATAATGGTACCAGTCTTAAGTTTAAAAAAAATTGGATGAATTGATCTTGAGATTTTCATCATAAAGAAATGGTGATCATTTTAGGAGAAAGATGTTAATCCTGGCTTACATGTATGTAGACAGCATGTATATGGGCAAACATCACTACAACAAAGATGTGTAGTTTTTATGTTTGGTTTCAATTTAGAAATTAATTTAAATTAAAAGTAAGCTATCTTATTCACACATACTGTGTATAATTTTACTAGAGTGGAATTAGTAATCTCAATAAAATAAAGACGAAAAAAACTGAGCCTGAATGTCTTGAAGAAAAAAACTGCAAACAAAAATGTGGACTTATGTGTTTCTGTCCTGATTATTGGTAAGCTACTTTTATAGAATGAAGACAAGCTATTCTCTCTAATAGCTATGTAAACCAGCTGTTCAATGATCCTGTAATCAATAGACTGATGGTACTTCCTAAAATGAGTCACCTTGAATATAAAAAGTACTTTGCCTTTGATCTTGAATTAAAATATCTTGTAGTGACCTGTCTAGAATCTAAAAAAGTGGCTTCCCACACAAAGATTCTTGAACTCTGGGCGTGGGTGCTGTCCCTAAGCTCTTCAGCTGAAGGGGAGCACTCTACTACTTGAGCCACAACGGCACTTATGGCTTTTTCTGCTTTTGTGGTGCTGAGGAATTGAACCAAGGGCGAGGCAAGCAGTCTACCACTGAGCCACCTTCTCGGCCCATGGGATTCTTAAACTATTAAATTATTCAAATATCTATGTTGTAAAATTGAGATAATGGTAATATGAGCATTCATGGCTATAAGAATAAACCCAAAGACTGGTGCCAGTGGCTCACGCCTGTGAGCCTAGCTACTCAGGAGGCTGAGTTCTGAGGATCGGGGTTCAAAGCCATCCGGGGCAGGAAAGTCCATGAGATTCCTATCTCCAATAAACCACTCGAAAATCGGAAGTGGCGCTGTAGCTCGAGCGGTAGAATGCTTGCCTTGAGCTGATGAGTGCAGGGACAGCTCCCAGGCTCAGAGTTCAGGCCCCACACCGACAAAAAAGAAAAAAAAGAATAAACACTAAACATTACTTTACAAAGATAAATTTGTTTTGAGGAGTGCCAACCCTGCGGTTTGATCTCAGGAGCTGGACACTGCTTAATTGGAGATAAGAGTTTTAAAGATGTTCCTGCTAGGGATGACTTTGAATTGTGATTCTCAGGTCTTATCCTCATGAATAGCTAGGATTACTGGTGTGAGCCATGAGTTCCTAACTACATGACTGTTCCTTAAATGTCCAGAAAGAGAATGTTAATTGTGAAAAGGCAGAGCCTGAGGAGTCGTGTGGCTAGTTTGGTGTCAAACAACTAAAATGCTTTTCAGAAGCTGAAACAATATCACAGTTCAATAGCTTTTTTTTTTTAAGTATAAAAGTTTGAATTGAGACTTGGAATTCAGACTTGATCCTTAATAAAGAACCTTGAACAAGTTTACACTCCCACCAACAATGCAGTAGGGTGCCCTTCTGGCCACAACCCCTCCAGCATCTGATGTTATTAGAGTTCTTCATTATAGCCATTCTAACTGGGGTGAGGTGGAATCTCAATGTTGCTTTGATTTGTGTTTCTTTTTTTTTTCCAGTAGAGGGTAGGTTTTTTTTAGAGGTTGAGCATTTCTACATGTGTCTATTGGCCATTCTTATTTCCTCTTCAGAGAAGTTTCTCTTTAAGTCTTTAGCCCACTTATTTATCAGGCAGTGGTTTCTTTGAGGATTTGTTGTTGGGGGATTTAATTTTTTGAGTTCCAAGTATATTTTAGATATGAGACCCTTGTCCATTGTATGACTAATGAAGATCTTCTCCCAATCTGTGTGCTTTCTATTGATCTTGCAAGCTATGCCCTTTGCCATGCAAAAGCTCTGCAGCTTCATGCAATCCCATTTGTCTAGCCTTTCTTTGATTTGTTATATTTTGGGGTCTCTATTATTCCTTCCTGTAATGTTTTCAGGGTGTCTGCTTTGACTCTGAGGTCTTTGATCCATTTGAAGTTGATTCTGGTGCAGGGTGATATATAAGGATCTAGCTTTAGTTTTCTACAAGTGATTAACCAATTTTGCCAGCACCATTTACTGAAGTGGCTGTATTTCTTCCATTCTATTTTTTTTTTTTTTTTGCTTCCTTATCAAAGATTAGGTGGCTATAGATCTTTGGGTTCATTTCTGGGTTTTCAATTCTATTCCATTCGTCTGGAGGTCTAGAGGGAATGTGGACAGAAGGGAACCCTACTGTTGTTGGTGGGAGTGTAAACTTGTTCAACCACTTTGGAAAGTATTATGGAGCTTCCTCAAAAGACTCCAAATAGAGCTGCTCTATGACCCAGCAATCCCACTTTTGGGCATTCACCCAAATAATCAGAAATAAAACTATATTAAAGCTACAACCACAACTATGTTTATTGCAGCATTATTTACCATAGCTAAGATATGGAACTAATCCAGATGCCCCTCTGTAGATGAACGGATAAAGAAAATGTGATACACACACACACACTCACACACACAATGGAATTCTATGCCTCCATCAGAAAGAATGACAATGCCCCATTAGTTAGGAAATGGAAGGACTTGGAAAAAATTATATTAAGTGAAGTAAGTCAGACCCAAAAAAACATAGGTCCCATGGTTTCCTTTATTTTCAATATCTAATATATGTCTGGGACAAGTGGAAAAGTACAAAAGCTATATACATATGACCAGATCAGATGAAGTTAAGCAAAGTTAACCCCAAGATAGGGACACAAGTGTTTTTTGTTTGTTTGTTTTTGTTTTTTTTTTCTTGTTGCTATTGTTTCTTATGTATTTATAAGGTACCATGTGATTTTTTGGTTGCTTAAACACCTGTTTTCACTGTATTTGATGTTGGCATAATTTGGGGAGGGGAAGAGAAAAAGCAAAATGTTTAAATAGGGATACAGGCTGACACATTGCAACTATGAGATGTGGAAGACACTAGGTTGCAAAACAAGCTTTACAATTTACTTAGGGGTAGGGGAGTGTAATTGTGGAGGTGGGAGGGAAGGGATGGTAGGGGAAAAACACAGGAGGAGGCAACAATCTTTGATAATTTACCTTGCTCCTGTAACTGTAACCCTTTGTACAGTATTTCCACAATAAAAATATTAAAAATAAAAAATAAAGAACCTTGAAGCATTTATGTAAGATGTTTCACCCAAGGACATTTTATTTTTAATAACAAAGAGAATTCCTTTAGAGGGTTGAAATGAGTGAGAAATAGTTGGTTTATTTGGTCTAATCATCTCCAGTTAAACAATCCACTATTTTTTTATTTATATACATACTACATTCCTGCTTTTACAGGGTCCAAATTGGAAAATATCAGAGATCCTATCTCACAAGTTAAGTTCTTTCTTTTTTCTTTTTCTTTCTCTTTTTTTTTTTTGAGGGGAGAGGGTTGGTTGTGGAGCTTGAACTCAGGAAAGCTCTTTGTTTTCATGTTGTAATTGGACAAATCTTATTTATAGTTGAAATAAGGCAATGTCTAGATACTGTGCTTCAATTGCTCTTAATGGATTTACAATGCAGACCTTGTATGCATTAATCTTCAGCAGTACATCTGGCAATGAGCTGGATGTATTCCATATACTATTTTGTCTACCCCCCAGTGCAACTTTCTGGTATAGTCTATTTTTTTTCATGTAAGACACACATACTGAAAGGTGATATAATGAAAGTAAATCACTTAAATATCCATTTCTTCCTTTTCTCAGTTCCCAATATATTTCCTTAAAGTTATTAATTATGTTTAATACATTCTGTAAGCAACCATAAGAATTTCTTTATAATAAGTCCAAAAGGAATGCATTCCCAGGAAACTAGCTGAAGGAACAGAACTGATGTGGAAAATCACTGCAGCAGGCTAAACTTTTAAAGGACATGATTGATCTTAAGTTAGGATTTAGGGAATATTTCAAAGGAAAGCCAAAACCACAAATAACAAGCTTAGAAAACAACACAAGTGTACACATCAGTTTATCAAGTTTGTAAAAGGAAGGAAAACTCTTAAGACTTTTTTTATAAACAGGAGGACTGTAATGTATATATATATATATATATATAATTATATGTATATATATATCAGTCATATAGATATCAGCTATATTTATATCATATATAGTTTAATTATTGTTTAAAGATGTTTCAAATTGTACTGTCTTAATTTTCAAATGTTTAAAGTTCTATTAAAAATGTGGGAGGATGATGAAAGGAGTTAAATTAATCAAGATTCACTTTATTTTTGTTCTCCCTTGTTGAATGGCAACTCCTTTGTATAAATATTTAAAGATAAAAAATGAAAAATTAAAAATATGAGTCAACAATGCTTGATAAGAAATGTGTTCGTTATCTTGCCCATGTAATTGTAACTCCTCTGTATGGTATTCTCACAATAAAAAAAAAAAAATATGAGTCTTTCTGTGAGGAAGATGGCAGATGAGGAAATCATTATTTTTTTCCATTTACAGAGGAGTGGCTATTGATTACAGGATAAATGTTGTCATTTTTCTATTCCTTTGCTTTTTCCTATTGTATTGGTGATGCAAGTGTTCTTATTAAAAATATGTTTAGTTGTGCATAATTTTAAGAAACAGCATTTTAAATAAGTGAACTGTAAAATTCTCTTCAAAATGGTGTATTTGGTACTCATGCAGCAACTTAGAGAGTGACTCTCTACTTTAAATATTGTCAGAGAAAAGAGAAAGAATTGTCTTCAACAAATGTCTCTCCTCAAATGGGAGAAAGTGACATTGCTGGTGCTGCTTCTTATCTGTGCTTAATAACCTCTCTCACTGGCACCCATTCAGCTGCCACTTAGCACAAAGACAAGGCTGCATGCCACTTAACAGGTCTGCATTAATACACCTACCCAATCAATGGCTTCTTTCCATTCCACAAGGACATCAGTCTGTTACCATTACTAGACACTGTCAACAGAAAATGACACCAGAGTCACAAAAAGCAAATTGATGTCAGTTTAATCAGAGAGCAGACAAAAAAGCAAACAATGCTCCCCAGGATAGAAGTGCAACAAGGAGACTCAAAGGTTGGCATAAGCCACTTCTGGCAGGTCCCAGTGAAACTGGTTGGAAATTCAATGATATAAAACCAAGTAGAATGACATAGACAATAAGAACTGTTTTCTCCCCCCATTCAATTAAAATAAGTGATGGCTGTTGGCAAAAGGAAAGTCTATTTAAAAAAAGAAGAAGAAATAAAGCTAGAAATGGGTGCACCTTTAATCGATTTTGCAGGAAATAAAAAAAAAAAACCTATGGTTATATTCAAAGAAAAGCATCTGTAATCTAAATTATGTTATTTATAATTTGTTTAATCAATTTCTTTAGTTTTTCTTTCCATGGAAAATTAAATACACATTTTAAAAAGTTGTACTACATTAAACCCAGAATTTGAATTGGTGTGTCTATACACTGACAAAAGAGCTGTTCGTATTAAGTAGTGGTAATAATGATGGATTTGTGCAATTATGGATGTGGAAGAGACCTCAGAGATTATCTGGCTCAACCTGCTCATTTAACAGATGAGAGGACTGAATCTAAGAAAGAATGAATGAGATGCCCGGAAGCACAATGGCAAAGCCAGGGATCCTGGCTCATAGTCTGGCTTTTTTTCCCTCAAAAACACAGTTGAAGATTCATGTTTTGCATAATAATGTCATTTCTATCTAGAAGAAAAGATAGTGTATCATTAATTTTCCATATCTGTGTAATGTGTGTTATAGTGGAGCAGCGAAAAGGGAATCATTTTAATTAAGTTAATTCAAAGAGAGTATTGAGAAAAAAAGAATTGTTATTTTACTGACCCTGTAAATCTTGTAAGACTCATCTCACTTTGAAAATACTGGAAGATGTGCATTGTGTTTCTAATTCTCTGTAGATAAGCAACACAATCGGGCCCAATAATGAGCTGAATGTGGAAGCTATTTAGGCAAATGTAAGGGAAGCAATGTTCTTCTGAACTCCAACTGTACTAATCTGAGCGAGCTGCCTTCTGCCTTGTTGATCTCCCAGTTTCCACAGGTGCAATTCTCTGCACTCACCTTTGACACTGTTATTGACACCTCTCTCTGTAGGCATTCAGTGCTGAACATGCTGCCAACCTGAGACATTCTTTTTCCATCCATGCTTTGCTCCTTCTTCTAACCTGATTTCCTCCAGCTCAATTTCTGCTGAGCCCTATTGCTCTGGGATGAGTTTTACTTGTGGAGAGCCAGGTGTATAGCCATTTTCTATTGGATCCATTCCAACCAACTCTTTGCCTTGGAATGACAGTCTTTCCAGAGAGCTAAAACTGATTTTTTTTTTCATGGCTTACTTTTCCTTTATTTTATAAGGAAGTTTGTCTAAATTCTTCAATATTCATGTTCTTTTTAAACAAATAACAAGTAGGCTAAGGATCCTCTTGTCTCATCCCCTATTAATGCTTCTAAGACATACTTGTGATGTGATTAGCAATTAATATTAATTCTATCTCTGAAAAATGTGTTGGGCCTTGCTTTTCATACTACAAATCACTTTCCTAAGATTACAATATGGGTTATTTTCTTTTCTTTTCACCACATAACTTAGAAAAGGTCTTACGTAGTAGAAACATTAACCCTTTTATCATAATCTCTCCCATACACACACACACACACACACACACACACACACACACACACACACACTGATTAGCTATGATAATTATAATTTTCTCTTATTCCCACATTTCTTTTTTCCTTTAGGTGTATGCAATAAATTTAAAGTAAAACTAAATTTAAAAATAAAATAGATGTTCTCAAAGCATGATATACACTGAGTGTTAATGGAAGGAAATGGAAAACAGGAAACAGGTAAACCGGCAAAATATTGTAAAGAATATAACAATAATCGAGGTGAATTCAATACATAATCTAATTCCATACACATATATACATTCAGACACACATACATGTTTTCCTCTCTACAGAATATCGTAAAGAATTCAACAATAATTACAATGAATTCAATACATAATCTAAAATTACAATAAGTAAAAGAAGGTGTGGGTTGGGTGGGCTGAATGAGAAGGTTTAAATGGGTGACATTGATCAAGGTGTGTTATACCTATAAACTGTTTTGGTGAATGGCAACTCCTTTGTAAAACTACTTAAAGATAACAAAATATTTAAGAAAATATAGAAAAGGCCCTGAAGAGTAATAGTGAATAAATTTGATCAGGAGATAAATAGTAGGGACACATTTGGAGTCTTTATTAATGTGAATCAGAAAAGATTTTAAAAGTGGGAATGTATTATCAAACTGGGTTCAAAGTATAATACTACTATTAATGACTATGGACAAAAACTTATGTATTGCATCTTGTTCTTGGATTTGTAAAATAGAATTGATGATAGCTTTCTAGTGTTGAAAAGGAAAAATGAAATAATATACATTAAGCATTGGGAACAATGTTTAGTCTTACCCAACGGTTAGTAACCATGGTTATCATAATCCAGATTGACACCTCTTGCCTCAGAAGAAGTGTTCTGATTTTAATAATGGCTCCTGCTTTCTTCTTCTTTCCTAGTGATAGTCTATGCAAAAGCTATAGAAAGTGTGTTACTTGTTTGATTTCTTTACTGCTTAAGGGAATAACACTCTCAACTGCTGCTGACAATTACATTTTTTTCAAATCAGTTACTTATTTGGATGTAAAAGGATATATGCAGTTAGTTACACCTATTCAAACTACATTAATAATTTAAATCTTCCAGGAATAGTTTTGTCAATTCTGCTTATCATTGGATCATCTGTATTCACAACTCATTCGTGTATAAGCATATAATATTCATGTATCAAAGCTATACAATGCCTCGTGGTCACACAATTGCAATCTCTTACAGATAAAACAGGATTTAACTTTATAAGTAAGTTCATCAGATTTATTCTACATTGCGGTGTGTCCATGAATGACTTACCATATTAAGATTACTGTTGAGTTCATACTGGGTTGGTCTATGACTCCATGTATAAGATCTGAGCAGATGTCAGTTTTGCTGATCAATACATATATTATAATTGTTTTTGTAGAAGTGGTGTAAGAGGGCCTACAATTACAAAATTCAGGTAAAGAGTACATTTCTTTTTGAAGCATGTCACCACTTCCAGTGCTTTCTCAGTTTTTACCTCCCATACCTCTCGACAAATTGTATAGGTCATTTTCCACATAATGTTTAGTGAGTACCACTGCTGTATTTGTTCACCGTTTGTCCCACCTTTCAGTGCCCCATTTGTTCCACATAAGGACTTACTAGAGAGTACTATGGTGTTGATTAAATAAATATTTTTTTTCTGGTTTTAGGCTCTATATTTGAGTTTTATGGTCATCACTAATGGCTAGTTTTCATGTATTTGATGTCACAAGAATGTATATTAATTCAGCATTTATCTCTACGTGTATGGAACTTTTCAAACCATTACAGTTTTAGTCCAATTAATTTCATGCTTCGTTTGAATTTATCAGCCTGGAAAATATTTTGCAAAGTGAAATAGAAATAATGTGACATGCCCCTCAGTAGATGAATGGATCAAGAAAATGTGGTATATTTATACAATGGAATTCCATTGAATTCAAAAAGAATGACATCCAAAAGAATGACATCTCCCCATTTGTTAGAAATGGAAAGACTTGGAAAAAATTATAGTAAGTGAAGTAAGCCAGTCCCAAAGAAACATAGATCCCATGGTTTCCTTATTTGCAATAACCAATATAAGTCTAGGAAACGCAGAAAATGTCAAAAGCTATGTACATATGGCCATATAAAATGAATTAAGTGAAAAGAACCCTGAGATAGGCACATTTTTTTTCTTTCTTGCTATTGTTTTTAACATATTTAAAATGTACTATGTGATTTTTTCTTTGTTTCTCTTGTATGTTCTTCCCTCACAGTATAACCCCTGTTTCACTGTATTTGATTTTGGTGCCCTGTATCTTGTATATACATTTTTCTAAGATGGGAAGGAGAAGGGAAATAACAAAATGCTGAAATAAGAATACAGGTTGACCCATGGTAACAATGACATGTATAAGACATTATGTTGAAAACAAACTTTACAACTTGGTGAGCTGGGAGGAGGGAGTTGGAGAGGTGGGGAGGGAAGGGATGGTAAGGGAAAAACAAAGGAGGAGGTAACAATGCTCCATAAGAAATGTACTCATAATGGCTTTTCTGTATGCCAACAATGAGAAAAGTGTGGCTGAAATTAGGAAAGCAACTCCATTTGTAATAGCCCCACAAAAAATAAAATACCTAGGAATTAACTTAACCAAAGAAGTGAAGGACCTCTATGATGAAAACTTTAAAATCTTGAAAAAGGAAATCAACACAGAACTTAAAAAATGGCAAAACCTCCCATGCTCCTGGATTGGAAAGATTAACATCGTGAAAATGGCAATACTTCCCAAGGCTATCTACAAATTCAACGCAATACCTATCCAAATTCCAACCTCATTCTTCAAGGAAATAGAAGAGGCAATCCAAAAATCCATATGGAACAATAAAAGACCCCGAATAGCAAAAACGCTCCTCAACGGAAAGAACACTGCTGGAGGAATATCAATACCAAACTTCAAACTCTACTATAAAGCCATAGTAATCAAAACAGCTTGGTATTTGCATAAGAACAGACCTCAGGACCAATGGAATAGAATTGAAAACCCAGAAATGAACCTACAGACCTATAGCCATCTAATCTTCGATAAGGGAGCTAAAACAATAGAATGGAAGAAAGACAACCTCTTCAGTAAATGGTGCTGGCAAAATTGGTGAACTACATGTAGAAAACTTAAGCTAGATCCTTATATATCACCCTGCACCAGAATCAACTCCAAATGGATCAAAGACCTTGAACTCAAAGCAGACACTCTGAAAACATTACAGGATGGAATAGGAGAAACCCTAGGTCTCCTTGGCTCAGGCCGAAATTTTCTGAATGGAGACCCGGAAACACAACAAATCAAAGAAAGGTTGGACAAATGGGATTGCATAAAGTTGCAGAGCTTCTGCAGGGCAAATGACATAGCTAGCAAGATCAATAGAAAGCCCACGGATTGGGAGAAGATCTTTACTAGCCATACAACGGACAAGGGTCTCATATCTAAAATATACTTGGAACTCAAAAAATTAAACCCCCCAACAACAAATCCTCAAAGAAACAACTGCCCAATTAATAAGTGGGCGAAAGACTTAAAGAAAAACTTCTCTGAAGAAGAAAGAAGGATGGCCAATAGACGCATGAAGAAAGGTTCAACATCCCTAGCCATAAAAGAAATGCAAATCAAAACAACATTGAGATATCACCTCACTCCAGTTAGAACGGCAAAAATCAAGAACTCTAACAACAGATGCTGGAGGGGATGTGGACAGAAAGGAACCTTACTTCATTGTTGGTGGGAATGTAAACTTGTTCAACCACTTTGGAAAGCAGTATGGAGGTTCCTCAAAAGACTTCACATAGAGCTCCCCTATGACCCAGCAATCCCACTTTTGGGCATTTACCCTAATGTTTACAAAAAAAAACACACTAAAGCTACCAGCACAACTATGTTTATTGCAGCATTATTTACCATAGCTAAGATATGGAACCAACCCAGATGCCCCTCAGTAGATGAATGGATCAAGAAAATGTGGTATATATACACAATGGAATTCTATGCCTCCATCAGAGAGAATGACATTGCCCCATTTGTTAGGAAATGGAAAAACTTGGAAAAAATTATATTAAGTGAAGTAAGCCAGGCCCAAAGAAAACGTAGGTCCCATGGTTTCCCTTATTTGTAATATCTACTATATGTATGAGTCAAGCGGAAAAGGTCAGATAATGTGATGTCAGAAAATGAACCCTTAGATGTGTATTTTAATGCTTTTTTCTTTCATGCATGTGTTTCTAACACATTTATAAGATTATCTCTTTGTTGCTTTGTATGTCCCTCCCCCACAGTAAAACCCCTGCTTTCACTATATTTGATGTCAGTATAACTTGTGGAGGAGATGGGGAAAAACCAGTTGTTTAAGGATACAGGTGGACCTGTTGCAACAATGAGAAGTACAAGTTGTCATGTCCAAAACGAGCTTTACAACGTTGGTGTGTGTGTGGGGGGGGTGAAGGGGGAGAAGGGGCGGAAGGAGAGGGATTGGGATTAGGGGGGGAGGGGGAGGCTGGGAAGGGATGTGAAGGGTAAACAAAGGAGGAGGCTGCAATGCTTGGTAAGAAATGTACGCATTATCCTGCCCATGTAACTGTAACTCCTCTGTACAGTATGCTCACAAATAAAATTAAATTAAATTAAAAAAAAAAAGAAATGTACTCGTTACCTTACTCATATAACTGTAACCCCTCTGTACAGTATTTTTACAATTAAAATATAAAAAAAGATTCAAATATAGTTTTCAAACTACTGCCACCAAGTCTTCCTTTTTATGAGAAGCTTCAAGATTTAAACAATAAGAAAGTTTTCTAAAGCACTTTTAGTGCATGTAGTAGCATATATTGCAATCCAGGTGCAGTCAAACCAAACCTCTACTTAACTGCTTACCTTTTCCTTTAAACAGTGCTATAATAGAGACAGGAAAAGAAAGCATACAATATTAAAAATATGACAAGAGGAGGAGAGTAGCAAAGAAAGAGAAATGTCAAAATGTAAAAATACATTTTAGTGGAAAAGAAACATTTCTGGGACAGATACATGTTGGACTCCTATTCTGCAATATAGATGAATATGGTATAAGAAAGAGAGATCCTGTTCATAATTAATTGAGTTCATGAAGTACTGTTTTTCTTATTCAGTACATGGATCTATTTTTAAAATATAAGAGTGCTGAAAGAGGGGGAAAAGACACATAGCTATCATCATTCTTGCTATCTGTAATTCTAAATAAGAAAGGCGAAAGGGAAATGTCAAGTGAATCTCACATGACTCCATTAGCTGTGGCAGTGGAGGATTAAGTGATTGCTTCTCTTCTTTTAAAATTTTCATTTTAAAGTAACTGTATTTGGATTGGAAGATTGTGTATCTTTACTCAACTTCTCCTAAATTTAATATCTTATAAAACCAAGCACAGATCAAAACTAAGAAAATAACATTGATACAATCCTGTGAACTACACAGAGTACTTAACATCCACTAGTTTATTGATAATATATTTCTTCTGATAGGAAATTCAATCTACCTTGCCATATTTCAAATATTCATTATGTGTACTCTCCAACCTGAGAACATTAAGTTTTTCTCTGTTTAATATCATTGGCAAATTTGAAAGATACCAGTGTTCTACAGAATATTGCTCAATATAAGTTTTTTCGTTAGGTTAAGGATACATATCATTGGGAAAAAATAATAGCTAAGAAGTGAACTTCATGTTCCCTTATATAGAGAAGGCTTATAATAAGCACACAACTGCTGATCATGTTAAATTTTATCATTTAGTTAAAATGGCTTTAAGTCTGTTATGAAAATATTCTCTCTCTCTTCTTATAAATATGGGCCCCACCTTAAAGAAGGGGGTAGTAAGATCCATTGCCCAGAGGAAGGACTATTTTGAGGCTTAATACTCCCCCTCCAAAAAAAAGTCTATATTTCAATCTCAGACACTATTAAGGTATTTGTTTGATTTCTGATCTATCTAGATGGGCGTATTTACTTATTTATTAATTTATTTATATTGCGGGTCCTAGGGCTTGAACTATGAACCTGGGCACCGTCCTTTCGCTCAAGACTAGCACTCTACCACTTGAGCCACAGCACCACTTGTGGATTTTTCAGGGTAGTTTATTTGAGATAAGAATCTCATGCGCTTTTCTACCTAGGCTGGCTTTGAACAGCAAACCTCAGATTTCAGCCTTCTGAGTAGCTAGGATTACCGGCATGAGCCACAGATGCATATCATATTCTGTTTGTTTTGTATGAGCATCTTTGATTAGTTTCTTACTGCTGTAACTTATTTAGAAAATCATTTTTCATTGAAATGTATCTTCAACTTTCTTCAGATCATTGGATATTGTCCCACAGTCCATGGATTCTCTATTAAATGTTTTTTTTTTTTGTTTTTTTTCTTTCTATCAAATCTTCTCCCACATTTTCAATTTAGATACTACATACTTAGCATTATTCCTTCTTTCTAGTATGTATTCTACAGATGAGCCTACAATCATTATCTTTCTTATCTTTGTGATTTCTATCATGTCTAACCTGCTGTATCTTACAGCTTTCATGTCTTCTGAAATGATCTACCTGATTTTATGTGTTTATTTTTTGGGGGGGAGTCCAGTCATGGGGCCTAAACTCTGGGCCTGGGCGCTGTCCCTCAGCTCTTCAGCTCAAGGCTTTTTTCTTTTTGCTTATGTGGTGCTGAGGAATTGAACCCAGGGCCTCAGGCATGCAAGGCAAGCACTTTACCACTGAGCCCCCTTCCCAGCCCTATGTGTTTAATTTTTTGTTGACACTTTTAATTCTAATTGTCACCAATTTTAACTTTTCTATCTATAATGCGTATCCAATATAAATTTAAATTTTTCCAGTAATAGTTTTTGCTCTTGTAATTGGTTTGTTTTCCAGATAGTTTTATCTGGTTGTGCCCTACTTCTCTATAAAGTCTTGCTTTGCTCCTCACAGAAAGTCTACACTTCAGAAACACATGCAGTTTTATTTTATTGTCATTATTGACTTATAATTTCTAGGATAGAGGTGGGAAGTTAAGCACACTCTCTTTTCCTCATCAATATTTATGCAATCTAATTGAGGCAATTAGCCTTGATCTTGAACCTGAATTTCAGCTGTGGAACCTACGTAAGTATTTTTGAATCTGTTTCACTCTAGAGCTGCATCTAGCAGTTATAATCTCCTCTCAAGATAGAAGACTCAATTCATAATTCTCTCTAGCAACATCAGTCAGTTCAACAAAGATTTTCATGGTTTATTGTCTTCATTCCTACAGATTAAGAAAATTTTTCCTCCCTGGTACTGGGACTTGAACCAGGGCCTGGACACTGTCTATGAGCCTCTTTTGGCTCAAAGTTAGCACTTTACTCCTTGAGCCACAAGGACACTTCCTGCTTTTTTCTGAGTAGGTAAGAGTCTTATGGAGACTTTTCTGCCCAGGCTGACTTCAAACAGAGATCTTCAGATCTCAGCCTCCTCAGTAGCTAGGATTATAGGAGTGAGCCAAAGGCACCCAGTTTAAGATTTTTCTTTTTAAGGATATAAAAGACAATATATCTGTGTGTATCTGTGCTCCAGCTACAAATGAACTCTGGAGACCAAGGTTTATAGGCTACAGTTTTTATTTAGCTTAACATGTAAGTAATAATAAATTCTGTATTCGATCAGTTTTATTCCCTAATATTAAAACTAGATATCAATAGCTAAAGTAAGTACATAAAATACTCAAATGAAGCCTGAACAATACATTATTGAATAATAAGTAAAATATTGAAGAAATAACGCTCAAAACTTCTTTGAATACAATGAAAATAAAGACACAAACTACCTGTACTTTAGGATACAACAAAGCTAGTGCTAAGGTGAAAGTGCTAAAGGAATTAAAAAGAAATTGGAGAGATTTCAAACAATAGTCAGATTATGTACCTCCTCCCCTAGAAGAAGAAGATCTAGCCAAAAACACAGCTAACAGATGGAAATAAACAATAAATATTAAGACATAAATCAGTGAAATATTTGCTAAACATCTACACAAAGTATTAAAAATATAATTGTTGTTTCTTCAAAACTATAAATAAAATTTGGAAACACATAGTAAATATGAGCAAGATGAGGACAAAAATGACATAAACAAATAAAATTAGAGACAGAATGGAGCTATAACAAAAAGTGAAATCTACATGACCACTTTGAAAATCTTTGCACAGTAAATTATTATCTACAATGAGCACATTTATGGTTGTGATTATCGTACCAAAATTGAACCAGGAAAGCATAAGCTGCTTTACCGATCTGTATAAAGCAATATGATTCAAATAGTAATGAATCTCCCAACAAAGAAAAATTCAAGCTCAAGACATGGTGTATTCATTGATACATTCTAGATGTCCTTAAAAAAAAGCACTAAAAAAAGCACTCCAATTTTTCCATTAAATAATAGAAAGGGGAAGACACACTATAGAACTCATAGTAGGAAGCCAGAATTTCACTTATTTTAAAACTGGATAGGTCCAGACTCTCACAAAAACAAGAATAATAGGCAAATCTTATGCTGAACATTTACGAAAAACAAAATTCCAATGAAAAATTTGCTAATCAAATTCAACAACTAATCAAAAAGTATGCATACCATGATCAATTGATATCATTTCAGGTATACAAAGTTGGTTTAGCATATTAAAATCAGTTAGCATAATAAGGTATATAAACAAGATTGAGAATAAAATTCATACGATAATCATAATTGATGCAAAATAGTCATTTGAAAATTTACTAATCTCTTATAATTAAATTTCTAAAGAAACTAAGAACAAAATAATATTCAACATAATAAAGACAATATAAGATAAACCTATATCCAATGCTATACTATATGGAGAATATATTATACTCTCCATATATATGTTTAATGTGTGTATATATATATATATATATATATATATATATATATATATGTATAATGCAAAAATTCTCAGCTACAGACATTAGGCAAGAGAAGGATTTTTTTAAAGCTACCAAAAAGAAAGAAAAAAGGAATTTCCCAATGATATCATACTATAGCTAAATATAAAAACAATTCCAGGGCTGGGCAGGTGGCTCAATGGTAGAGCGCTTGCCTTGCATGCATAAGGCCCTGGGTTCGATTCCTCAGCATCACATAAGCAAAAAGAAAAAAACCCGATGTGGCGCTGTGGCTCAAGTGGTAGAGCACCAGCCTTGAGCTGAAGAGCTGAGGGACAGTGCCCAGGCCCAGAGTTCAGGCCCCATGACCAGACCACCCTCAAAAAATTCCATCCCCAAATTTCCAGAACTAATAACTTCCTCTGGTAGCATTTCAGAATATAAATCAACATAAAAAAATCAGTTATGTTCTGTACATTGTCAGTGAACAGTCTAAGAAATTTAGGAGAAGAGTTCTATTCACAGAACAAACAAAGAGAAAAAATACTTACATATAATATTTTTAATATAATAAAATAATATGATAATAATATAATTAAAGCAAGTAAAAAAGTCCTACAGGCAGGATCTGGTGACTCACACCTGTAATCCTAGCTACTCAAGTGTCTGAGATCTGAGGATTGTTGTTCGAAGCCAGCCCAGTCACAAAAGTCTGAGAGAACTTTATCTCCAATAAACTATTCAGAAAACCTGAGAGTAGCAATATCTCAAGTGGTAGAGAGCAAGACTTGAGTAAAAGAAGCTCAGTGATTATGCCCAGTTCCTGATTTGAAGACCCAGGACAAGCACCCCCACCCCCCAAAAAATGTACAGTTAAAACTACTCAGAAAGACATGAGAAAATGAAAAAAAATTCCCATATTCATGAGATAAGAGAGCTGCAATCATGAAAATGGTCACAGTGCCAAAAGCAATATGAAGATTTGATATAATTTCCATAACATATCTGATGTCATTCTTTGCAGATAAAAAAATCAATCATAAAGTCCATACTAAATCACCAAAGTACCCCAAAAGCCAAAGTAACCCTGAGGGGGGAAACATACTGAGATAAAACAATAACAGACATCAAATTATATGAGTAATAAAAGCAGAATGGTTTTTAGAACAAAATAAATGCAAGACCAATGGCACATATTAGATAAACCAGAACTGAATCTACAAGTTTATAACCAACTGGTTTCTTACAAATAAACTCAAAACTTACAGTGATGATAGAGAATCTGTTGAATAAATAAATGATATTGAGATAACTGGTTATGGAAATGTTGAAAATAAAACAAGATACTTATTTCTCATCCTGTACTAATATTCATTCAAAATGACCATAGGATCTTAATGTAAGACCTGAAACGTTGATACTACTCCAGAAAACAGTCACAAAAAAAGCAATAAAGAAATAATCTTATAAATATGCTAGAAACAATTGCAAGAAAGAAAATACATTTGAATCCTTATCTTGGGGTTCATTTCAGCTAACATCAACACATCAACTTTTCTGACCATTTTTGCTTTCACTGTATTTGATGTTGGTATACTTTGTGGAGGGGAAGGGAAAAAACAAATTGTTTAAATAGGGATACAGGTAGACTCATTGCAACAATGAAATGTACAAGATATTATGTCAAAAACGAACTTTACAACTTTGGAGGGGGGGGGATGGGAAGGGATGGAAAGGAGAAGCAAAGGAGGAGGCAACAATGCTTGATAAGAAATGTAATCATTACCTTACCCATGTAATTGTAACCCCTCTGTATGGTATTTTCACCGTTAAAAAAAAAAAAAGACTGGAGCCAATTGGCTTAGGATGTAATTTCCAGAGTAGAATTCCAATAGCTTAGCAAAAGGGAACAAGTATTAACAATCATATATTATCAAACTAAAAAGCTAAATAAGAAATGAAATAGTCCCTAGACTTACAAGATATTTTACAGAAAGGAAGAACTAGATCAACAATTCACCATGAATTAGATGCCAGAATAAGCAAAAGATCAAAAAACAATGCAAACAATAACTTCTCAATGAATGAATGTTCAAATAAATAACAAAAATTTTCATATGGGAATTATAAAATATAGAAAGATGCTCAGTATCCCTAGATATAAATAAAATGTAAGTCATAATAAAATTTCAATTTGATTTCACTTTAATATGAGTTGCCATCACTAAGAATGAAACCAAAAAATGTTGGCAAGGGAATGTCAATTTCTACAACCTGTTTGTTTGCTTTTTTAAAAAAATCAAATGTATGATATATATATATATCAAATGTATGATATATACAATACATATGATATATATATAATATATATAATGTATGATATATAATATATATATATAATATATATAGCTGTGAGTCCAAGCCGCAGAACCGACATACATATATATAATATATATGTATATATTATATAATATATATGATATATAATATACATATATATTATTATATATATACATATATTATTATATATAATATACATAATATATGATATATAATATAATATAATATATTATATATACATTATATATTATATATCTTATACATATATATATCATATATATTATTATATTATTATATATATTATAATATATATAATATATTATATAGTATGTATGATATATCATATTGTATATTATATATATTATATGTTATATATATATTATATATAATATGTTATATCTATAATATATAATATAATATAATATAATATAATATATGTTATATATTATATATTATCATATTATACATTATATATTATATATAATATATATGTATATTATATTTTTTATATATATATATATATATATATATATATATATATATATATATGCCGGTTCTGTGGCTTGGACTCACAGCTTGCGCTCCTTGAGTTTCTTTTGTCCACCACTTGATCCACAACACCATGTCTATCTTTTTCTGTTTATATGGTACTTAAAATCTAACTCATGGCTTCATGCATGTCACATTCCCAGCCTTCTTGCAACCTCTTTTTTAAGTAAAGGTATGCAAGTTGGGCAAAAGGTGGTTCATGCCTGTAATCCTAGCTAGTCAGGAAGCTGAGATCTAAGTATTGAGATCCAAAGACAACCTGGGGATACAGATGGACCCATTGTAAAAATGAGATTTACAAGACACTGCTGAACAACGAACTTTACAATTTAGGCGGGGAGGTGAGGGGGGGAAGGTGGGGGAGGAGGTTAGTTGTGGAAGGGGGAGGGAAGGGATGATAGGAGAAAAACAAAAGAGGAGGCAACAATGCTCGATAGGAAACATACACGTTACCTTATTCATATAACTGTAACCCCTTTGTACAGTATTTTCACAATAAAAAACTTATTAAAAAAAAAAAAAAAAAGCCTGGCCAGGAAAGTCCCTAAGACTCTTATCTTCAAAAAAAAAACTACTCAAAAAAAGCTGGAAGTGGTAGAGTGCTAGCCTTGAGCATTAGAAGCAGCTGAGCGTATGTATCCAGGCCCAGTGTTCAAGCTCCAAGACAGACCCAAAGAAGAACCAACGAACGAAAGAATAAAAGGACAAAAGAATGAAAGAAAGAAAGGATGAAAGAAAAGAAAGAAAGGAAAAAGAAAGAAAGGAAGAAAGAAGGAAAGCATGCAAGTTCCTTTAAAAACTGAAAATAGAATTATCTTATGATTCAGTGATACCTCACTTCAGAATGTAAGTGAGGATGTAATAAAGGCTCCTGTATACACAAGGGCATGATAGTACTATTTACCAGAGACCCATTATATCAACAGTTTAACAGCACCATCAATGATACTTGGGTTGAGGAATTGTGGTTCATATATGCCCTGCAAAATATAATTCAGTCATAAAGAGAAATTAAATTATGTCATTTATAAGAAAATTGTTTATCAAGACAATATGTTAAGTAAAGGAAACCAGAAGGAAAATGGTCACATGTTTTCTCCTATGAGGATTTTTTTAGACCTAAATGACAAACATATATGTAAAGCTGTACAGAATCATATCAATCTACACACATACATTATATATATATATATATGTGTGTGTGTGCATATAATATGTATATATTTGTATATGTGTATATTCATATGAATATTTTGATTATTGCACAGTACATGAATGTATAAAATACCATGGCAACATTACATTGTTGTCCCATTTTTTTCTGGAAGTTATAAAGCTTTCTCTCATGTTGTCAGATTTGTTTTGTTTTGTTTTTTTTGGTCTGGTCCTGGGGCCTGAACTCTGGGCATGGGCACTGTCCCTCAGCTCTTCAGCTCAAGGCTAATGCTCTACCACTTGAGCCACAGTACTACTTCCGACTTTTTTCTTTACGTGGTGCTGAGGAATCGAACCCAGGGCCTCATGCATGCAAGGCAAGTGCTCTACCACTGAGCCACCTTCCCAGCCCCGATGTTGTCAAATTTTTATGAAGGATATGTGAGCTAATTGCTCACAATTACACACTACCTTGTTAGAATTGTTGCTTCATTTAAGAAGGGTTTCCTGAAAAATGTTAGTTAAATCTGTTGCCTCATTTAAAAATGGTTTCCTGAAAATGTTAGTTAAATCGCAAAATTAAAATCATAAAAGTAATATAGTTTCTTTGTTTTACTTAGATCAACTTTCTTTTTTTCTCTCTCTCTCCCCCCTCCCCTTCTCTCCTTCCCCCCCTCCCCTTCTCTATCATTTGTACAAAAATAATTTTGGATTGTATTTTAAGGTCACTTTTAAAGCATTTTGGAGATGTCACATAATCATGGTCTCAGGAGACTTTCTTTCCCAGTTTGGCAAGGTCTGTAGTCTGCTGTGCAGTCTTATATTACTTTAAGACTGTAACTTTTAAATCAGAGGTGCCTATGGCATGAAAAGCCAGGGCTTCCTCAAGGGATTTGTCACACTTTATTTAGCTCAAGTGTGGACTCAGAAACCTGGAAAATGTACTCTCCTTTGGCAGCCTAGCACTTTTTTCACAAGTAGTAAAGTTCAAGCTATCAAGGAACTTTTCAACGTGACAATTATGTAACACAATATGTGACCTTTACAACAAGATTTAAGTTGAAAAATCTATGCTGAGGGGTTTCTCTCCTACTGGTACATACCTTGCATGCTGTTTGCTTTTTCTCTTACGCATATGGTTCAGAAAGAAAAAAACAGTCTGTCTGTCAAACACTAGTTCTGTGCCATACTCGATAGGGCTTTAACTCTGCAAAGGTGGTAAGAAGGGTATAACATTCCAATTAACACACTTGAAAACTGGAAACAACCATGGCTTCTGAATATCTCTATTCTACTTTGTAAGAAATGATAGTAGCCTAAGATATACTTACAAGGATAGTCTTTCAAAACAACTATATTGATAGCTATTAGCATTGGGCTGTTTCTGAGACAAAATACCTGCCTTGTTCATAAGATACGGGAACATAAGATTGATTAATACTGGAAGGCCATACTAAATGAAGAAGTAAAGTAGGATGTGGAATTAAATTATCTCTCATAGATAATATTTAGCAAAGTGTGCTAATTGTCATGAATTTACTTTTCCGTACTTATTAGCTGCCCATATATTTTGTGACTAAGAGAGTTCATCTTTTGTAACCTTTTAGTAATTGGAAGGATGGGGACTCATGCAAGTATTTTTTTCATTAGTATATTTACTGAGTGTTTCATACAACCAGGCAAAACATCCAAGAACACAGTTGAACAATGGAAAATGTGTTTAAAATTCTAGTGTTGTTTTTTTCATGTTTTTGATTATGTTTTTGTACATGATATGCTAGTCTGTTGTCTTGCATTTAGTGAAAACCATAGAAAATTCACATTCTTGCCAGGAAGCCACAGTGTAACCTTCAAACTACGAAGAAGTGGCCCAGTGGAAAAGAAAGGCCAGGTAAATTGACAGCTGTTTAAAGGAAATTATATGGGTTGCTTTTAGTGTTCTTTTCTCTAGTGAAGTTGAAGGTGACCTTAATAGGGAAAAGGGAAAAGAGAAAGAGAGTTACTTCTTGTTAAATAAACCCAGGGGTCTGTGGTTCAGTCTTGCAATTTGACGTCCATTTGTATTGCATTTGATAGTACTGTACAGGATCAAAGGTTAGAACAGAATTATTTCACAAAAGGAAACATCTAAGTGTTGAAGAAGGGTCTTTCTTTTTCTCCCATCTTTTCCATTTGCTTCACTTTTTTTTGTCCTCTCAACTGGAATAGCCTCTTCACTCACAATATTTTTATTTTCTTCTACTGTATAGTATAGCAAAACGAGGGGAAAAATACAAAACAATACAAACATTAAAATATTATCAAAGTTGTTCATAGGAACTATTTTATCAAATTGAATAGAGTTTCTATCTGAGTTTCAGACATGACTATGTCATTAAAAAGTAATGAGCCAAGAAGCACATTGAAAGTTTTGATATGACAGCCTATTTAGTTGAATTATTACACTGATATATTTTCACTCTACTCTTAACAAAATAAAGGCACCAATCCCTGCTTCAATTAACATGTGTCAACTGTTCAGAATTTATATTTCTCACTATGAATCAACATCCTACAGAAAATCTTTTAGGTTTCCACATAAATATTTTCTTTCTCGGTTAACATAAGTTGATTTATTTCTTAAATGATAAAAGAGCTCTTGGGTGTGGAGTTCATAATTAAATCTTATTAAGTTTCTCTTGAGAGAATAAAAAATATCTAACATTTTAAAAGTCCAAGGAAATGTTGTATAGTAAAACATGTAATAAATGTAAAATTAAGGGAAAATGTTTGATATTAACTTTTAAAGCAAGAGTGTGACACTTTTCATCTTTGTGTCCTGATAATGTACCAAATATGTACTCCTGAGATTAATTTAGACCTCCAAGTGTTCATCGAGGCAATACAAGCTTTCTTATCTCAAAAATTCATTGATCTGCTGAAGACTTTTATGGCATAGTACCTGGGAAAAAGCAAGACTTATGAGTTATTTCTTTTAAGCTCTGAAAATGTATGATTGTGTAAAGAGTATTTTGCTGCAATTTGAAATTTATTTCAATTTGAAAATTAGTATATGAATTCTTGTAACTACATTATTTGATTTCACTGCTTTTAAACAATATTCCATATTTTTAATTACCCCCCTCAAAAATGAAGAACTATGCTTCTGTGAAATAATTTTAAAATTTAAAATCAACACATAGTAAGAGTTTAGGACAAATGAAGAGATTTGACATTTAGCAAATATAACTCATAAACAGAATTATGTGAAGTGTTAATTTTAGAACTGTATTTTTTCTCTCTCTCTTTTCATATACATATATGTATATATATATATATATATATATATATATATATATATATATAAAGATATGGAATATAGCTGAAGATATACCTTTTCCCATAACCTATAGTAAGTCACAACACTATATCACTCAAAAGATAATACATTAAATTATAATATAAAAGGAGCTTTTATAAATTTGGCACATTCACTCATCTAAAAATGTAAGAAGAAAAATGAGTTTTTAGTTATGAGAATATTATTATATTACAGTGTTTATTGTACTGTCCTTGGTTGCTGTGATCTCATTTTTAGACCTATATGAATAATTGTATAGTGAATACAATTTATGTTTTTTAAGTAAAATTTGTAAATTTTTCTATACAAATTCTGAAACATAAATGTCATCTATTCCTGAACGCTAATATAAAAGAAAGAGGTCTCCAAATAGCTTATCAAGTTAAAGAGTATAAAGTGAATGGGAATAGTTTAGATAATTGAACCTATCTTAACTATTGACAAACTTTATCTTTAAACTAGAAGAATGGATATTGTCCTTTTTTAAAAGCAGGAAATCTGAATTATAATGTTCAGTTTCTTGTATCTCAAAGTTCAATGGTGAGAAGAGATATAACCTCTTTATATTGATGTTTTCAAGATAGAAAATGATTTCCATGGGCATATGGGAGCCGTTAGGTGTTTTACACTAAATTTTAAAGTAGTAAACCAGATATATTGCTGTACTATGAGGTATTAGATTGGGTAATATAAACACAGAAAAATATAGACATTACATTCCCATTTGGCTCTCTTTTATATCAACATCTGAATAGTGTTCTGGTTCCTGAAATTAAGGTGTATCTCTCACACACATTTAACACTACATATTTTAGCACTATTTTTTTGGAATGCAAACTAATATCCCTTATTGATTCAGCTTATAGGATATACTATAATAACAAATGTTCAAGCTCACAAACTTACTTGTATATACTGTAGTATTTTTCGAACAATGATTTAATAACCCTGATTTTTATAGGTAATGGATATTTTGATAAAACAGATTAGACAATTTCATTTAATAATCTATTCCTTGGAATTAAGTTTGTCTTTTCCTTTTTGGCCTGAGACAAGAACTCAAAGTTAGTACCTGGCATTTCGCTAAATGGCTACTGTTCTACCAACTGAGTAATGTCTCTAAACCCTAGAATTAAGTTTTGTATGAATAAAAAGAGCACATATATTGCTCTCATCCTTGGAATTTAGACATACTGGTGGGGGAGGATGAGAAGGGATGGGAAAGTGAAACAAAGGAGGAGGCTACAATGCTTGATAAGAAATGTACTCATTATCTTGCCCATGTAATTGTAACCCCTCTGTACAGTATTTTCACAATAATAAATAAATAAATAAAAATAATTTTAGAAATGAAAAAAATAAAGTACATAAAAGTAGGAGGGGACTCTGGAGTAAGCGGTGGCAAGAGAGGGTGAGAGAGAATAGGTGTGAGCTTGGGCAAAGTACATAGTAAGCATGAACAAAAATAAACCCATTTTTTCAATTAATAAACAAATAAGGATTTATTTCAGAGAGACAAAGCTGGTTCAGCATACACAAATCAATTAACATAATTCATCACATCAACAAACTCAAGGAAAAGAACCATACAATTATCTTAATAGATGCAGAAAAAGCATTTGACAAGATCCAACACCCTTTTATGATTTAAGCTCTGGAGAAACGAGGTATCCATGAAACATTCCTCAGTATAGTAAAGGCAGAATGCTAGCCTTGAGCTGAGGAGCTGAGGGACAGTGCCCAGGCCCAGAGTTCAGGCCCCAAGACCAGACACTCCTTCCCTCCCCCCCCAAAAAAACTATATTAAAGCTACCAGCCCATCTATGTTTATTGCAGCATTTTTTACCATAGCTAAGATATGGAACCAATCCAGGTGCCCCTCAGTAAATGAATGGATAAAGAAAATGGGGTAGGTAGGTAGGTAGATAGATAGATAGATAGATAGCCAGACAGACAGATAGACAGACAGACACAATGGAATTCTATGCCTCCAACAGAAAGAATGACATTGCCCATTTGTTAGGAAATGGCAAGACTTGGAAAAATTTACATTAAGTGAAGTAAGCCAGTCCCAAAGAAACATAGGTCCCATGGTTTCCCTTATTTGCAATAACTAGTATATGTCTGGGAGAAGTAGAAAAGGTCAAAAGCTATGTACATATGAACAGATGAAATGAAGTTAGGTCTCCCAAGATAAGGACACAGCTTGTTTTTTTCTTTCTTGCTATTGTTTCTAACGTATATATAATGTACCATGTGAGTTTTTTGTTGCTTTGTATGTTCCTCCCCCACGGTATAACCCCTGTTTTCACTGTATTTGATGTTGATATAATTTGAGGAGGGGAAGGGAAAACAAAATGTTTAAATAGGGATACTGGTTGACCCATTGTAACAATGAGATGTACCAGACACTGGGTTGAAAACAAAGCCTACAATTTAGGTGGGATGGGGCAAGTGTAGTTGTGGATGTGGGAGAGAAGGGATGGTAGGGGATAAACATAAGAGGAGATAACAATGCTTGTTAAGAAATATATACTCATAAAAAATAGATGGAAGAAAGACAGCCTTTTCAGTAAATTGTGCTGCAAAATTGGTTAACTACTTGCAGAAAACTAAAGCTAGATCCTCACATATTACCCTTCACCAGAATCAACTCCAAATGGATCAAAGACCTCAGAGTCAAAGCAGATACTCTGAAAACATTACAGGATGGAATAGGAGAAACCCTAGGTCTCTTTGGCACAGGCCGAAATTTTCTTAATAGAGACCCAAAACACAACAAATCAAAGAAAGTTTGTACAAATGGGATTGCATGAAATTGCCGAGCTTCTGCATGGCAAAGGACATAGCTCACAAGATCAATAGAAAGCCCATGGATTGGGAGAAGATCTTCACTAGCCATACAACGGACAAGGGTCTCATATCTAAAATATACCTGGAAATTAAAAAATTAAATCCCCCCCCAAAACAAATCTTCAAAGAAACAACTGCCCAATAAATAAGTGGGCTAAAGGTTTAAAGAGAAACTTCTCTGAAGAGGAAAGAAGGATGGCCAATAGACACATGAAGAAATGCTCAACCTCTCTAGCCATAAAAGAAACGCAAATCAAAACAACATTGAGATACCATCTCACCTCAGTTAGAATGGCTATAATCAAGGACTCTAATAACAACAGATGCTGGAGGGGATGTGCACAGAAGGGAACCATACTGCATTTTTGGAGGGAGTGTAAACTTGTTCAATCACTTTGGAAAACAGAATGGAGGTTCCTCAAAACACTCCACATAGAGCTCCCTATAACCCAGCAATCCCACTTTTGGGCATTTACCCAAATGTTCACAAACAAGACCACACTAAAGCTAACCAGCACAACAATGTTTATTGCAGCATTATTTACCATAGTTAAGTTATGGAACCAACCCAGATGCCCCTTAGTAGATGAATGGATCAAGAAAATGTGGTATATATACACAATGGAATTCTATGCCTCCATCAGAAAGAATGACATTGCCCCATTTGTTAGGAAAAAATTATACTAAGCGAAGTAAGCCAGGCCCAAAGAAACATAGGAACCATGGTTTCCCTTATTTGCAATAACTAATATATGTCTGAGTCAAGAAGAAAAGGTCAGATAAGTTGACGATAGGGAAATGAACCCTAAGATATGTATTCAAATGTTTTTTTTTCTTTCACACGATTTTTTCTAACACATTTATAAGATTATTTCTTTGTTGCTTTGTATGTCCCTCCCCCACTGTGTAACCCCTGCTTTCACTGTATTTGATGTTGGCATAATTTGTGGAGGGGAAGGGAAAAAAACAATCGTTTAGAGATACAGGTGGACCCATTGCAACAATAAGATGTACACGTTGTTATTTCGAAAACGATCTTTACAACTTTGGTGGGGGGAGGGAAAATGCTTGGGTGGGGGGCAGAGGGAGGATGGGAAGGGGAAACAAAGGAGGAGGCTACAATGCTTGATAAGAAATGTACTCATTATCTTGCTCATGAAACTCTAACTCCTCTGTATAGTATTTTCACAATAAAAAAAACTATTAAAAATTAAAAAAAAAAAGAATCCTATGAACTTCACTCCCAAGTTATTAGAGCTGATCCAAAACTTTGGCAAAGTAACAGGGTATAAAATTATCCCTCAAAAAATCAATGGCTTTTCTGTATGCCAATAACAAGAAGTGAAACCTGAATTGGATATATATATATATATATATATATACATATATATATATATATGAATTTTATGTTTCCATAAGAAAGAATGACACAGTCCCAAACGTTTGGAAATGGAAAGACTTGGAAAAAAATCATATTAAATGAAATACTCCAGGCCCCCAAAAATACCGCCCCCAGGTTTTCCCTTGTTTGCAATAATTAGTATAAGTCTAGAATAATCTTATCAGATGAGCAGAAAAGCTCAAAAGCTATGTTCATATGATCATATAAGAGGATGCTGGGGCTGGGAAGGTGGCTCAGTGATAGAGTGCTTGCCTTGCATTCATTAGGTCCTGGGTTTGATTCCTCAGCACCACATAAGCAGAAAAAGCCAGATGTGGTGCTGTGGCTCAAGTGCTACAGCCCTTGCTTTGAGCTGAAGAGCCAAGAGAAAGAGCCGAGGGCCCAGAGTTCAGGCCCACAACCGACAAAAAAAAAAAGAGAATGCTAAGTAAAATGAACTCCAAGATATGGACACAAGAGACCTTTTTTTTGTTGTTGTTTTTAATGAACTATGTGATTTTTTTTGTTTGTTTTTTTCCTCCAATGGTATATCCCTGTTGGTACCTTGCATCTTGCATATACAATGATACTCACAATACACTATGTTGGAAATGAACTTTACAACTTTGGTGGGGGAAATTGGGGATGTGGGGGAGGGAAAGGATAGCAGAAGAAAAAAAAAGTAGGAATAACAATGCTTGACAAGAAATGTACTTATTTTTCTGATGTAACTGTAACTTCTCGGTACAGCATCTTTACAAGAAAATAAAATTGTAAATAAATAAATAAATAAATAAATAGCTGGGCACCAGAAGCTCAGGCCTGTAATTCTAGCTACTCAGGAGGCTGAGATCTGAGGATCACAGTTCCAAGCCAGCCCTGCAGGAAAGTTATTGAGACTTATCTCCAATAAACCATCAAAAAATCGAAAGTGGCTCTGTGGCTCAAGTGATAGAGTGCTAGCCTTGAGCTGAAAAGGTTTGGGACAACTCCCAGGCTCTGAGTTTAAGCCCTAAGACTGATCAAAGGGAAAAAAAAGTAAATAAATAAATAAAATTAAGTATAGGAGAGTGATATTTATGAGGATAACAAAAGAAACATCTTTTCATTTCTTAGCTCTTGTTATTATTTCTTAGATATAGTTATCTTAGATAACTTCAGTAATCACAATGATGGTAAGTTGCATCGGTCATATGAAATGATATAGCATCTTAAAATAATTCAAGATAAAACGTAACTGTGGGTTAAAATGTCATTGTACATTGGCATGTAAATTTTTAATTGTGTAAATTTATTGCCTCATAGCCATTCTTATGATATTAAGAAATATTATTTACACTCACATACACTCTCTGCAGTATAAAATATTTTATATTTATTGATATGCTGAATTATGTTTGGAAACCTGACAAATTTTCCTATTTCTAGGCTCTCATAATGAGATTCTATATTGCTTAAGCAAATGTGTCTTTTTGTAATTAAATAAGTCTTGAGTGTATTTCTTGAAAAAAAGTTAAGTCACAACTCCAAACCACTATATACTTTTACAATTCTCCCTTTCTCTTTCTTGGATATTATTTCCCAGTCTTGACACCTATGTGCATTGAGATGTAAAGAAATCATTTAAGAGATATAAAATGTAAGGTTTAATTTTAAAGATTAAAAATTTTAAGGTTTTTTTGTTGTTTTTCATTTTATTTGTCAGTTGTGGGGCTTGAACTCTGGGCTTGGGCGCTATTTCTCAGCTCTTCAGCTCAAGGCAAGTGCTCTACTGCTTGAGCCACAGCGCTACTTCCGGTTTTCTAGTGGTTTATTGGAGTTAAGAATCTCATGGAGTTTCCTGCCTGGGCTGGCTTTGAACTGTAGTCCTCAGACCTCAACTTCCTGATTACATAGGATCACAGTCATGAGCCACTGATGCCCGTCAGGTTTAAATTTTGCATTCAAAGTCTTTTTAAATTATACAGTACTTATTAATCATTTAAATTCTCTAAATTCTTTTACTTGTGTGTATTTATGAAATACAGGGTAATCTTTTAACATTTACTGGCCTACTTAGGGTAATTAGCAGTTCTATTTATTTATCATTATATTTTGTTTGGATTCTCCCTCTAGTTATTCATAAAATATGTAAAAGGTTAATTGAAATATAATAAACCTTACTCAAATCTGAAAGTATTTGTGTTTAGATGAACAAAAGTAGATATTGAAGTGAAGAAAGTGTGAACTGAATGCTGTCCTCAGACTATATATGTACAGATCCAGATAGGTTAAAGGTCAAATCACAAAGTATCAAAACAAAATTTCAGTCAAAATAAAAACTTCAAAACATTTTTCTGATTCATTCATTAGCCACTTTTCAGTAAACATTATTATTAATGCCATATTATCACTCTAAAATAGATTTTAACTGTCCTATAATCTCCTCTTCCTACTTTTCCTTTCCTCTTTACTAACACTGAAACCATTGATATTTTCTCTGTCTCCGATTTTCTTTTCCATAATGTCTTTTCTTTGAAACTACACAGTAATAGCTTTTACTGATTGTCTTCCATAACTTACAATATAGCTTAAAGACTTCTTCATTTCTCTTAATTTGATAGCTAATTTTGGGTTAGCACTGAATAATATTCCATTATTTGAATTATTTATTTACCAACTGAAGTTCATTTTAGTTGCTTTCAAATTTGAATGATTATAAATTTTACTGCTCTAAACCACCTTTAGCAGGTTTTTTTTTTGCTAGCACATATTTTCAACTCATTTGGGCAAGTGACATGCACCTCATAATTGCTAGGCTATAGAGTTGGCTTAGATATATGTATATTTTTTTTAGAATTTACTGAACTATCTTTAGTTGTTATATCCTTTGCTATACATAATCTTTATCAGAATCTGATGTTATTATATTATTGTTTTAAATTTGACACTGTAATCTATCTCTCTCTGTCTCTCTGTTTCTCTGTGATTATCTTGGGGCTTGAACTTAAGGAGTGAGTACTGTCACTAAGTTGTTGTAATCAAGGCTAGTGCTTTACTCTCTACAACCACAGCTCCACTTCCAGTTTGTTTGGTCTTTAATTGGAAATATAAGTCTCAAGAACTTTCTTGTCCCAGCTGGCTTCGAACCCAAATCCTCATATCTCAGTCTCCTGAGTATCTAGGGTTACAGGTACGAGACACCCTGAACAGCCATAATAATATCTCTTTATTAGGCTATGATTTTTTTAACTTTCTTTTCCATGGTGTTGCATATCATTGCATGTAGTTACATCCTATTGGCTCTACTTCTTCAGTGAGTTTTATATTTTTCCTTATTTTAAAGTTGATTAAAAATGGCTTTGTGAGCCCTAAGTATATCTATTATAACAGTCATTTAATTGACAGATAAGTTGCGATTTTCCCTCATTTTGCAGCTTTATTTCTCATTTTTTACAGTCTCTTTATCTACCATAATTTATTTATTTATGAACTTCTGTTTATCAATTATTTCTTACATGGAATATGCCTTTGAGGTCATCTCTAGAAAAGCACCGCCAAGTGAAAGTTGATGTTATCTTTTATCAGCTTTATATTTTGTATTTTATTTGCATGTCTATGATTTATTTTAGGTTAAGTTTTTAAATTTTTTATTGAAAAGATACTCTATAGAGGGGTAACAGTTACATGAGCAAGGTAATGAGTCCATTTACTATTGAGCATTGTTACCCCTTATTTGTTTTTCCCCTACTATTCCTTATGAAACATATAATACTATGGGCTGGATTCTATTTCATTTTTAATATTTTTTACAGTTTTTTATTGCTGTTTATTCAAAAGAATGTTATTTCTCCTTTATGTTGTGTTAATTGCTTTGTTCCAGATTAACACACAACACAGCTTTGCAATAGAATACTATCTTTTCTGATTTTGACATGCCTATTATAGAAATAAGAGGCTAGATCACCTGCCACCATTTACTTTCTCAGGAATTCTATTTTTTCTCAGGTTTATTGAGTCAGAAAAGGAATCTGGGGGGCTGGGAAGGTGGCTCAGTGGTAGAGCACTTGCCTTGCATGCTCGAGGCCCTGGGTTCGATTCCTCAGCACCACATAAGCAAAAAGGAAAAAGCCGGAAGTGACGGTGTGGCTCAAGTAGTAGAGCTCTAGCCTTGGGCTGAAGAGCTGAGGGACAGCGCCCAGGCCCAGAGTTCAGGCCCCATGACCGGACCCAAAAAAAAAAAAAAAAAAAAAGAAAAGCAATCTGATATTAATTGCTTCCATGTACTTATGTCCCAATTATTAATTTTTTATATAGAAAAGACTCTCAGTTTAAAATCAGATTTGGGAGAAGCCAAGGGCCTTCATAAGGATAGTGTGCTTTTCCCCATGGTTAGAGAAGCCATGTGGTTCCAAGCCTTTGCTCCTTGGCCTGCCTACACATATCTGAAACAAAATTTTACAAAGATCTACATGGAACAGGCTGTGCCTACACCTGTTACTACATTGTTATCTTTTATATCCTTTATATTTATATCCCTCATATCTTTTATATTTAATAGGGTTACTAAGGCCTTGAACTGATTGCTTGTAAACCCCATGTCCATCTCAAGACCTTTTCTCCTTCTCACTGTCAGATCCAGGTACACTCACTTGATTCTTTTTGGTTCACTTGAGAACTTAGTTATGGCTAGCAGGATTTCTGTCCATATTATTCTGGTTGTCTTGCTGTTTCCTGGATTGTTGTGTATCTGTTTTTTGTTTGTTTGTATTTTGTTGTTGGTGGGGCTTGAACTCTGGGCCTCAGTGCTGTCCTTCAGTTCTTCACTTCAAGGTTAGCACTCTACCACTTGAGCCACAGTGCCACTTCAGCTTTTTCTGTTTATGTGGGGCTGAGGAATGGAACCCAGGGTCTCATGCAGGCGAGGTGAGCACTCTACCACTGAGCCACCTTCTCAGCCCTTGTGTTGGTTTACTTTTCATAAATCTTCATAAATCTAGGCCACAGGTACAATGTCACATAAAGCATCTTTACCTAAACACTATTCCTTCCTCAATATAAATCACGTGCCACTAGTAACATTCTGTATGTTGAAGCATTTATGACTGTCACTATGTCTGTTTTCTGACATACTGTTTTTCTTATCTTGCCATTGCTCAAATAGAACAGAAGATACATATCTTCAATTCATAACTAGCCTTTTAGTATATTAATATTTTTGAATAGATAAAATCATAATGAATAAATAAAACATACCTTCTTCAGTCTATATTAGTGTTTGTTTTTTTGTTTGTTTTTTTTAGCTAGCTTGCTATTTTAGGGGTCTTGTTATAAATGTAAGTATTAAAAATGACATTAAAATTGCATCCCTGCCAGCCACATCGTTACTTGTTCCCCTACTAGAATTGCTTTTACAGACCACTGTGGCCTTTGGGCATTTTACGGAGAGATTTATAGGAAATTTAAATCATTTCCTCCTGGCCTTCGTGGCAGACAAATGTATCCTCCAAGAACTGCTTCCCCAGAGTGTTTGTGCTAACCAATGAGCACAAAGCAGCAGTAAGGGGACTTGTTCCCTGCAACCAGCTGTGTCTCTGCCAGCCTCCATAACAATGTCAAACTAAGCTTGTGCTAGTGATTTTGCTCTTCGTTATACCCCTAGGCAGATAGGATAGGATAAGAGTTAATAAGAATACCAAATATACTGAAAATGATTCCAGGGGAAAGGGCAAATAAAATGCTCAATTACTATATGAGACACATGCAATCACATTCCATAGGTCTCTGTTTGGGAAAGGGAATGCATGTTCAATTTCTTAGTTTTTTTCTTCTCTTTATTCTTTCTTTGCTCATATTCCCCCTTTCTGTTCTGCAGATTTATTTCTTTTACTTTTCTCATTTTTTTGTTTTTGTTTATTAGATTCATCCCTCATGAAACAATTAATTCTGACCTAGAGTAGTTCTCCATGGGAGAAAGGCACAGCTGAGTACAGAGCTTTACCTCATGTCAGTCAAGAAATAGGCAGAGAGAACACTGTCTTTATCCATTTTCCCCCTTTTTTCCCATCTCAGCCACCAGCCTGTGGGGTTGTGCTGCTCATATTCAGTGATCTCACTTCCCTTTTAGTTAGTTCTCTTGGACAGTCCCATAGACAATGGGAGCACTTTACTTTTCTCCTGGGAACTTCTCCATCACTTAAAGTTCACAATCAAGATTAACTATCATAATATCTAACTTATTTAGCTATATGATTTAGAACTCCCAAAACGTTTTGGTTTTTCTCATTCTTGCTTTGTTTAAATTTTGCTTTCATTGGTTTTGTTTAAGCCTAAAATAATTTAACTATCTTTATTTTTTTAAACTTCCTAAAGAAGTTCTAAGTTCATTACAAAATTAAACAAAAGTTACAGAAATTCGAGAAATGAACTGTATACTTCTTGTTTTAACATATTCTCAACCTCCCTTCCTATTACTATTCCACACCATGCCATATCTGTGACAGTAAATAGAGTTATACTGACATGCCACTATCACCTTTAGAATTTACACTAGGATTCATGTTATATTTCTATAGCAGTCTGTAATTATCATTTTCAGGTCATCTAATGCTTCCATATTAAGTTGTTATTCCTAATTACTATCTATATATTTCCTATTATTATTATTTTAGTTTCATGTTATCAATGTTTTCCTTGCTAGAATGTTGAAAAGGGTTAATTTTGCTTAGCATCATCTTATATGGTCATATGTACATAGCTATTGAGCTATTCTGCTCATCTGCTAAGATATTATTAGATGTTTACTAATAACTGCAAATAAGGGAAACAATGGGACCTATGTTTCTTTGGGCCTGGCTTATTTCACTTAATATGATTTTTTCCAAGTCTTTCCACTTCCTTACAAATAGGGTGGTGCCATTCTTTTTGATGGAAGCATAGAATTCCATAGATAGATAGATAAATAGATAGATAGATGGATAGATAGATACCACATTTTCTTTCTTTTTTGATTTTTTTTATTGTAAAAATAGTGTACAGAGGAGTTACAGTTACATGAGTAAGGTAATGAGTATATTTCCTATTGTTACCTCTTCCCTTGTTTATCCCCCACCATCCTTTCCCTCACCACCTTTCCAACTCCTCCCCCCTCCCTGAGTTGTAAATCTTGTTTTCAACATAGCGTCTTGTAGATCTCATTTTTACAATAGATAAACCTGTATCTTTATTTCAGCACTTTGTTATTTCCCTTCCTCTCCCCAAATTAGAAAAATGTATATACAAGATGCATCAAATACAGTCAAAGCAGGAGTTATACCATAGGGGAAGAACATACAAAAGAAACAAAAAATCACATAGTACATTTTAAATACATTAAAAAAAATCGCAAGCAAGAAAAAAAAAGTGTGTCTCTATCTTGGGATTCAATTCATTTAACATCATCTTATATGGGATACCACATTTTATTGATCCATTTCTTTTGTATGTTCTTCCCCCACAGTATAATCCCTGTTTTTGGTTTTGGTATGCTGGTATTGTATATACATTTATTTGAATTAGGGAAGGGAAGGGTAACAACAGAATGGTAAGACAAAGAACCAATGCAACAATGATATACACAAGACAATATGTTGGAAATGATCTGTAAAACTTGAGGTGGGGGTGTGGGGAGGGAAAGTAGGAGAAAAATTAGGGAACAGGTAACAGGTTTGACAGGTAATGTACTTATTAGTTTACTTATGCAACTGAAACCCCATGTACATCACTTTGACAATTAAAAAATAAAAGAAGAATCTTGGGAAAGTGCTATCTGCTTCTATCCAAGCCCCAACATTTTTCAGATACATTTTTAAAGAGAGTTTTATTGTAATACAAAGTTTTAATTAATAAATATTATAGATAGGTGAAGAATATTATATCCATTGTTTTGGATTTAACTTTTAGAATCTGTTGATGAGACATTAAAAAAAAACTATGTCCATAATAATGTACGTTAATAACAATGGCCACTGTGGTATGACAGATCTACAGTTTCATCTAATAGTCTGAAAGACTGAGGAAGGAGAACTGTGAGTTTGAGGCTATCCAGACAACTTCTGGAGGACCCATTGTGCTGAGACTATTGAGAACAACTTGTTTCTGTTGCAAATTTAAGGTTGTAGGTGAAGAGATGGAAGAAGGAAGCACTAAAGAGCAAAGAAAAAAGTCAGTTTTGAGAAAAACTGCATGCAGCAAAGGCAGGCTTCTTGCCATCAAGTACTGCAAGTGTTTCGAGTAGAGGATTCAGAATCAAGGTTAATCCAAGAAGAAGAGTTCTACATACTGACAAGCTCTGAAAATAGAAGCTGCAGATCAAAGATCAATCTCTATGTATGTACAGTGTGGAAGGGACTGCTGGTTATAAATTGGGCTTTCCCTTCACACCTTCCCCCCACACAAGTAATAAGCACTGACTGTAGCAATTTTTTTTTTAGTATGAAAGGTATAGGGATATTTATTTATTTATCTAGTAAGTTATTTCCTTTCTAATTACTATGAGATAGGTTTTATCACTAGCAGATCTAATTTAGTAAAAAAAAAAAAAAGTACAAAGAAGCATAAATAGGTTATTTTGTAACAATGTCTTTTTGTTCTTTTTTTTACCTCAAATAAAACAGTACAATTCTTTACAAAGTGATAACTGCAACCAGCATAGAAGCCCAGAAGCATATTATAAATATAGAGCTGTAGTTTTTAGAATAGTAGGATGCTGAATCCAAACCATCTCTGGGGAACATTTCTGACATGTAACCTGGTCTATGCATCACCTTCTCTGAGAGTACAAGGAAACCAATTCTCTTTTTGGAAGGACAGACTGACTCAGATGCAAGTCACATTCAGATGTCTCTGAAAAGAAAATAATGATATGATGCCCATGCATTTTCAATGTCTGAAGAACACAATTTATTAGTTATTGTGCATAAGTTGTCATCCCCTCTCTCTCTCTGTCTCTCTGTCTGTCTCTTTCTCTTTCTCTCTCTGTCTCTCTCTGTCTCTGTCTCTCTCTAGCACGTGCATGCCTCTCATTTAAGAAGTTCTAGGTGAAACAAAAGAAAATGAAGAAATCCATTTCAGGAAATGATTACTGAAACCTGAACTTATTTTTACTCAAAATCAGAAAAACATTTCCTTAAGTACTTTTCATTAGTAGTGGAGCTAGAAAGGAGAAAAGAGTACCACTAAATTTGAAATATTTTTGGCTGCCATCTCTGTGTCAGTGAAATAGATAATCAAATATTTTATTTTATATATGCAGAAAATGCAACAAATCATGTAGTTCTGATCAAGCATTCTACCCAGTTTATTTTGTAAGTCAGAAAAAACAAACTGTGATACTAGTAGAGTCACAGCTATAAGGCTGATGTATTAAAAAATAAGGACAGTAAGTTAAGAAACGCTGTCATGAAATAAATCCAATTTCTAGGAAATGAGAAAAATGGGTTAGGGAGACACAGGAGTTTAATAAATAATGTTAATTGAGGAGGCACTATTATATACTAATTTAAAAGATGCATTTTGGGGCTGGGAAGTTGGCTCAGTGGTAGTGTTCTTGCCTCGCATGCATGAGGCCTTGTGTTCCATTTCTTAGCACCACATAAGCAGAAAAAAGTCAGAAGTAGCGCTGTGGCTCAAATGGTAGGGTGCTAGTCTTGAGCTGAAGAGCTAAGGGACAGCTCCCAGGCCAGAGTTCAGCCCTACGACCGACCAAAAAAGAAATAAAAAGATGCATTTTAGTCTTCATGGATAAAAATGTGGTCAAGAGGCAGGGCACAAGTACTATCGGCATTTGTAATATGACACAAAAGCAAATAGGAATATTACTCATGCTCACTGTGTGTTACTTCTTGGAGACTAAATCTTAGATCACAAGAATGAACTTTACAAGTATGGGTATTCTTGATACATGTGAAACTTTATTTTTAAATAATGCATCTCTCCCTCAGGGTTATAATAACAGGACCGTCTTTGTTCTTTGGTTGCTGAAACTTCATGAATAGTGGAAAGATCATCAGCTCTGAGGACTGGTAAACTTGAAGGCAGACAGTACTCAGATCAAGTATGAACAAAGTTATCTCTCAGAATGAACTTAACATTGAACCATAATTTGCACCTGGAAAAAGTGGTTATAAAAATTCCCTGGATCAATGTCAATATGGTATAAAGAAGATATTTATCCTAATGTGGAACAACAATAACAACAACAAAAACAACAAAACACTGTAATAAGACCCACTAGCAGGAACTTTTTACTTTCTCCTTATGTTATGTTGGGTATTTTTTGTTCCATTTTTAATTTTTTTAATTTATTTTATTTATTTTTATTTCTCGGTCGCTGGGCTTGAACTCTAGGCTTGGGCACTATCCCTCAACTCTTCAGCTCAAGGCGAGTGCTGTTCCACTTGAGCCACAGAGCCACTTCCTGTTTTCTGAGTGGTTTATGGGAGATAAGAGTCTCACAGACTTTCCTGCCTGGGCTGGCTTGGAACTGTGATCCTCAGATCTCAGCCTCCTGAGTAGCTAGGATTACAGGCATGAGCCACCGATGCCTGGCTCCATTTTCTTTTAATTTAATTTTATTGTAAAGATGCTGTACAGAGCAGTTACAGTAGTTTCAGTAAGGAAATGAGCATTGTTACTCCCTCCTTTGTTTTTCTCTACAATCCCTTCCCTCTCCCACTTCCCCTATACCTCCCCCCCCACAAAGTTGTAAAGTTCATTTCCAACATAGTGTCTTGTGAGTATCATTGTTGCAATGGGTCATCCTGTGTCCTTGTTTCAACATTTTGTTGTTCCCCTTCCTCTCCCCAAATTAGATAAAAATATATACAAGATGCACGGTACCAAAATCAAATACAGTGAGGACAGGGGATATACCAGAGGAGAAGAAATATGCAAAAGAAACAAAAAATTCACATACTACATTGTAAACACAACAACAAAGAAAGACCTCTTGTGTCCATATCTTGGGGTTTCATTTCACTTAGCATCATGTTTTTTGCTTTTTTTAAAAAAAATGAACTGACATACATTATAGTTATATAATTTTGCTTTGAAGATTTCAGATAAAAAAATCTGACTACCTTCACTTTCTAAAAAAATTCTTTCAGTTATAATTTTAAGCTTCATATTAATATAGAATGACAATATACTTGAAATAAATTTTTTATGATAAAAATGAATTTGAACATGTAAAAAGAAATTAAAAATAGTAAATTTTTGAACATTAGAGGTGAGTCTCTTTGTATAGTTGTTAGGTTTGGATAGTGAATGATATTTTCTTTGTCTTTTACATGTTAGTTTTTTACATGTTTCCTTTTAAAGAAAACAAAGAAATACACTAAATTCTCCCACATCACTAAATATTATTTTTGAACATATGAAATAATATTTTGATGTCATAAACATAATAATTATTCTAGCAAATATAAATGTACATGGTTTATTGTTCTGAAAACTTTCCAAATGTCTTGAGAGGAATCTTACTCAATAAACCACAGGGAAATACTTCAGCAGTCAAAAAATGTGGATGTCATGTGAAGCATGATTTTCACAATAAATTCCTGGGAATGTTCATTGTTTTATTATAACTGTTCACTTTTATTATATAAATAATAACTAAGATTAGTAGTAGTAGTTGCAATTACTAAGTAGCAATTTTTGTATATATCATCTCATTTAATTATGACTATGATTTTATGAATTCATCTACCATTATCCTAATTTTTTCAAGTTAGTCACTGACATTGAAATTTTGACATCAAATAGGGGATATGTGGTAAAACCACTATGAAGATGCAGACTTGTATGGTCAGAGAATGTTATCAAAGTAATGTAACTTTGTGGTTTTTCTGAATTATTACTAGAATGAAAGGAACATAGTGCTCATAAAAGTTATTATTAAGTATCAAGATGCTTTCCTACATACTGGTTTTATTTTCATTTTCACCAGAGAGTCTCACTGCATGTATCAAGTAAGACAACCATGGTACAGTGTTTCCTTTAGTCATAGATTCTTCTATTATTGTGCTATTTTCTCCTCTCCTTCTTGCAAATCTGTCTTGGCTTGCTCTGGGCACTTTTCTGCTCCAATGCTTGTGCTAAACTGGTGAAAGAAGTAACATTATTTAGCCAAGGGTGAATTCCAAAATAGATTTTATGTTACCATGGTCGTATATCAGATTGAACTCTTTTCACCAGACTTTTGCTTTACATATTAAGTTACTGGTTGAAAAATCTGACTTCGGTACTCTGGACATTTAATTCAGATAACTCAAGAGGCTCTTTACCTTTTTATTCTTAGCAACATTCTTTCAAACAAACCATTAATCTTGCACTAATTGTATGCACAAATTATCAGCAGCAAAGTAAAAGTATCTGTTAGTGCTATTTTTGTGAGCATTCTTAGAGAAGATACAGATATTCATTTAGTGTGTTCGTACTGGATCTTGAACTCCAGACATGAGTTCTGTCCTTAAGCTTTTAGATCAAGGCTAGAGTTATACCGCTTGAGTCAAAACCCCACATCCAGATTTTTGGGAGAAATTATTTAGAGGGAGAGAGGACTTTCATGCCTGGGCTGGCTTCAAACTCCCACCTTCAGATCTCAACCTCCTGTGTAGCTAGGATTAGAGGCATGAGCTACCATCAACAGGTAGATAAGAGTAATTTTTTTAATTGATCTTGAATCTCAAAATGTTCTCCAAGAACATATGGGGTTTCAACTCTAGTTTCACTGTTCAGTTTGTGACCTTTGAGCAATAGTCTTATGAAAATTCTACTCTCTTTCCAAGAGATTCTAACATAAGATAATTCTATTGAATAATTATTAGATGTAGAACAACATATATTTTATGGTTTCATTGAAATCTCAACCTAAACTTCTTTAGATATAATTAAGTTTTGGCCACTACTTCTTGCCATATGTTCATTTTAGAAACATTTTTTGGGTTTTTTTTTTTAACCCTAGTAATGGCTGATATGTTGTCAATATTCATGGACATACTTGAGCAATGGTGGCTTATGCTCTAACACGAGCTACTTAGTAGGCTGAGATTTGAGGACCACCATTCAAAGCCATCTGGGCTTCTTATCTCCAATTACCTAGCAAAAAGCTAGAAGTAGAACTGTGGCTCAAGTAGTAGACCAGTCTTGAGCAAAGTACTCAGAGACAGTGCACAGACCCTGATGTCAAGCCCCAAGAGCAGCCTTCCCACACACCCCCAATCATGTACATTATTTTGCATTAGATTCTCACAAATAATGAAATCAGTATCTGTTCAATCCTGAAAAACTGACTATAAAAAAATCAGTAAAGTCTGCCATGCATATTATGCTTTGGAACACTTTAAATATTAGTTATTGCAATAATGCCATTATGACAGTACACCAGAATTTGTATTGAAATAAAATGAACAGTTAATACATGTAATATAGAAATGAATAAATTAATTAACTTATTCTTAAATTGTACATGATAGGATGTACTTCATGCTTAAAGTTTTAGAAAAGTTTTCCTCAAATATCTGTGTGTGTGTGTGTGTGTGTGTGTGTGTGTGTGTGTGTGTGTGTGTGTGTGTTTACTGGGACTTGAATACCAGGCCTGGGCTCTGTTGCTGTGCTATTGTGCTCAAGGCTAGTATTTCACTTTCAAGTTTTGGGTGATAAATTGAAGACAAAATTTTCATAGACATTCCTGCTCAGACTGGATTCAAATTGTGATCCTCAGAACTCAGCCTGCTGAGTAGCTAATATTTTATCATCACACAACTAAGCTTTTTTTTTTAATTTTTTTTAAGAAAACAAGTTCAGACCTTGTTGGAATTTTCTACCTACATTTCTACTGTGTTTTATTTTATTTGCTTCTCGACAACCATAATGTTCAATAGTGAATGCTTAATATTATATATCCTTTAAGTCAATACTTATAGTTAAATATTAACTGTCTACAAACATTAATATAAATATTTAAGTGAGATAAAAATCCTTTGTGGAATAGGAAAAATAAGAATTCCATTCAGCCTATGTGTATATTAGGTTGTGACTTCTACAGGTGAAAAAGTACACTCTACAATGGTCAAATAAAGTTAAAATCACATAACAGTATATTTTCCAAAAGACTTACATTTTTAAATAACATCATAAGTATTAGTAATTAGTAATGTATAAAGGAGTGCAAAACTAAGGGAAATTAAATTCTATTAAGTTGAGCAATTATACTGTTAATATCATAAGCATTTCTATAAAATTTAAAAAGTAAATAGTAAAAAAATAATTGGAATAAAAGTGATATTAACTCTGAAAAGTTGCTTATTCTACTTCTTTTTAAACATTGAAAAAATATAATCTATGTAAGTTACCAAAGATATTGAAAATGTGATGAAACCCCATTTGAGGGTTAATCTTTTTTAGAGCTAGTGAATTTTTTTTTACATTTATCTATTCATGTGAATTATACAATCACCAATGTATGTGTAGTACCTATATAGCATAGTAAATTATACACACTGTTTTCAAAGGATAAACAATATAGCAATATATGAAAGCCAAAGGTACTTTTTTATTTTCTTAGTTTACCCTGTTTTCTGTGATAGTAGTAAACTTAATGTGACTGATTTTCTGCTCCAGTTTCTTTATATATTTGCCCTATAAGCAGAAAATACAGCAAACTAACTTAAAGGTGATTCTATTTTGGATCTAACTTTTAAGTCATCATATTGAATTTTACTTAATTTTAAATAGTGTTCTCAAACAGTATCATTCAAAAATCTCAGTAATTTGATAAACCTAAATCTATTGACTAAATCGAGTTTATTTTTAGACAATGTCATTCCAAGTATCATACATGAATGCTGTTCTCCAAAATATATTCTAGAAAAGCAATTTGTTCTTTCTTGAGTCACATTTATTTCTTGTAACCCTTTTGGGTTTAGAAAAGCAATTAAAATGGATGTGTGTTCAGGCATTCTGCACAGATATTATCGCACACAAATTGGCAAAGAGGTTTAAATACATATTTATATAACATGCACAACTGAAAATTAGTTGACACAGCATTGTTTATCCTTTGAAAACTGTGTATAATTTACTATGCTATATAAGTACTACATATATATTGGTGATTGTATAATTCACATGAAACTAATGGACTAATATACTATTTCTCAATTATACTAATGTAAATCAAATTAGTTAAAATCAAAATATACTTATTCAAAACACTTAGTTTGCAAATTAGCTACTTAATCAGATAAAATTTGAGGTTTGTGGTTTAAAGCAAGTTCAGAAAGGAATGGCCACCATGAGACTTTTATCTCCAATTAACCATGTGGCACGCATGTGCACACACACACACACACACACACACACACACACACACACACAAAACTGGAATTGGAGCAGTGTCTCAAGTGGTAGACTGCTAGCTTTGAGCAAAAATGCTCAGGGACAGTGCTCAGGCACTGAGTTCAAGCTCCAGATCAAGCACGAAAAAAAAAAAGTAAAAAACAAACCAACAAACAAAAACTTACAAGATTCATTTTAAATAAATATGTTTTAAATAGACATAAAATTAATTATAGAATACGACTAGCTCTAACTTTCTTGGCATCAGGTTCAGTGTTTAGAATTGTATTAGGAATAATGTAAAAACAAGAATTGTATCATCTTTAGAGATATGTGGAGAGTTTTAATCTGAATTAATAGCTTTCTTCCTGAAGTTTCTTGAGTCCAGTCAAAGAGAAGGCTGTGAAATGTTAGAAACCATTAAATAAACATTTAGTCAAGAAATACGGGATACAGGTGGATCCATTGCAACAATGAGATGTACAGACATTATGTTGAAAAACGAAATTTACAACTTTGGCGGGGAGCGAGAGTGGGAAAGGGGAAGCAGAGGGGTGGGGGGAGAGTTGCGAAGGGATGGGAAGGAGAAACAAAGGAGGAGGCTACAATGCTTGATAAGAAATGTACTCATTATCTTGCCCATGTAATTGTAACCCCTCTGTACAGTATTTTCACAATAAAAAAAAAAGACAAAAAAAGAACTACAGTTTTTATTATCATGATCTCATTTTGGATCTTTGTGTATATTGAAAGAAAACCTGCTTTTATCAGTTACTTCAATAACATTGGCTATGGAGAAAAATTGTTTTCATAATTATTTTCAATTTAGACAAATGAAATAAACAATTAGACTGGATTTATTTGGATTTTGTGCCTTAGATTAAATGCTAATCACATTAAAATATTTTCATAGAAAAAGTTATCACATGAAAAATTGTAAACATGATCTAATCAAATTTAGACAGATGTTAAACATTGACCTTTATATTATTTCAGGAATTTAAAACCAGAATAACAGTAGTAGATAGTTGCAGATTTTCCTTGTACATGGTTACATATATGTATATATGAAATATCATTAATTAGAATAAAATAGACAACATACTTCATTAATGGGACATTTTCACCAAAATTTCATTTTGAGTCTGTATATCTCCAATTATAATATATACAAAAAGCACTACAATAAACCCAATTTTAAGAGCACTGCCAATGTCACACATTCAATAGTTTTGAGGATATCTATCCATGTATTTCTAACCTTCCTGTTGTTCACAGACAACAGTTGGGTGGCATTACACTAATTTAAAAATCCTGCATTCGTTCAATTACCATTTAGTTGAGAGCCTTTTTCCATTGGTGTGTTTCCTCCCTAAGCTGTATGTTTTATCATAGAAAAGCATCTGAGATACTGGAATACTTGTGGCAAGATTATGCATGTACATACAAGGCCATATCTAAGTTCATAGGGTAATGAGAAATGCCTTATTAATTAAAATAAAATAGTAAGACCTAAACAGACACAATTTTATAAAGATTCTACTTAAATTCACACTCCTACTTTATTAGGCTTGGTAATTAAAGAATAAAAAAGTGTCCTTATCTAGAGCTGTAGGTAATCAAACAAGTTCCCAGCTACACAAATAATACAATGGGATTATACAAGCCTGGAAACTTAGACTTTTGAAACAAGTTTGCTGAAGAAGATTTAACAGGGTAAAACTATTTTGGAAAAGGAAATCTCTCATTCAAAATTAAATCAGGTCAATGATACCCACAAGACAGTATATTGGAAATGAATTTTATGACTTTGGGAAGGTAGTAAGGGAAAAGGGGAGGGGGGTGGGGAAGAAAGGGATAGTGAGAGAAGAACAAGGAAGGGGTAACAATGCTCAACAAGAAATGTACTCACTGCCTTACTCATGTAGCTGGAACCCCTCTGTACAGTGTCTTTTCAGTAAAATTAAATTAAAACAATTAAAATTAAAAATAAAAATTTAATCAAGCCAGCTGTGGCAGCCAAGTCCATGTGACTCTTATCTCCAATAAACTACTCAGAAAAGGCCAAAAGTAGGCCGGTAGCTCCAATTGTAGAGTGCTAGCCTTGAGCACAGATGCTCAGGAACGGAGCTTAGGCCATGAGTTCAAGCCCAGGACCAGGAAAAATAAAATTATGTTAATTCTCAGAAATATATGTTTGCCAATTTTGGCAAACTTTCTCTACCACATGGATGAAAGTCTGACTGAGAAGGAAGTGAATCTTTAAAATAGGAGGAATTGTATAAGCTTCACAGTTAAATGAATTTGCAGAAGAATGCATTCTATTCTCAACTAAATAATGGATGTACATATTCCTGTTAAATCCTTTAAACATCAAAACATTTTAGAAGCCTCTCAGGTACTATTTTGAGTTTTCTTTGGGAGGCTTCTATGTTACAATTATAATCAGGAGTCCAGAATCTAAAGTATAGAAATTATAGAAATAAAACCATAAAGAATTGTGCACTAACAAGGTTTATTTCTCTATGTAAGCTACAACTTAAGAAGCTCTGTGAAATGATGATGTTCTTTTGCCCTTTCCTTGGCAGCTGCCAAAAACAACAATTGTGATACTTTTGAATGCCGAAAAACATCACAGTGAAACATATTGTGCTATTTTAGTTTGATATACTTTGTCCTTTTAATTAAAAATAATAGACAAATACAAATCCCTTTTAATGATAGCCAGATCTCATTATTGTTGATACCCTACCAGTTTCTTTTATAATCGTTATGGGGACTTTTAAAAGTTGAAACTATATTATAACCCAGTGATGTTTCATTTAATAGATGTCTAAGTGTTTCCATTTCCTAGTATATCTGACAACCAATGTGGAAAGATTATAAAATTGAAGTGATTTTCAGTCTGGTATCCACTCTAAAATCTGTTTAATGATACATTTCTACCAGAAAAACTCTCCACTAATGTTTCTGAATTATATCTGAGTGCTTTTATTTAAAAAAATGGAATGGTTATTAGAAAAGCATGCGAAAGTAAATGGAAAAAGGGGTATTATAATATATCAAATGTATCAGTATTATCACAGTTCTGGGTGCAATGTAGAAGAGCTATTTAATATTTATATCTACAGGAGAGAACCATTCAGAAAGCTTTGGAAAATTACCCAGGATATGCCAAGCTTAGGCCATGCAGAAGTGTGAGCAATATGTGACTACCTGCCCTTGGTAATAAAAGTGAGGAGTTTGCATTTGTTATAACCCACATGAGCATATAACTTCTAAATCTATTTTTTCTGTAAATTCACTGAATCATTTCAAAATCCTTTAGGAAAATGTATACAAGTTCCATCTGTAAATTGCCTCACAGAATTGTGCTACTAATATATGGGTTATAGAAAGTTAAAAGAGATGTTTGTTCTTCTATACCATATTTTTATCCATGAACCATGATACATTCTTTACAAGTTTATGGGGAAGAAAAGAGAAGAGAGCTACTCAACCAGTTTACATGGTTGAAATCCTTCAGTTAACATTGGTAAAATAACCAACAATGCCAAATGGCCCAGATACTCAGTAAGTAGAAGATATTTTACAGAAAGAAGAAAAGGAGAGAGTGTCATTTTAACACAAAACTTTGATTTTTTTTTCATTTTATTGGTAAAAATTGACTTAATTTTTTTTCCTTTATTTATTGCTAAATTTCTACTTCCATGTATCATCTTTTCTACACCTACTTTGTAATATGGTTTGAAAAATTACCAGACTTGTAAATGGCCCTTTGTCCAGATATTTCAGCTTTGTGTTTATCAGGTCAAATGAATAGTTAAAGTTATGTGCTGACCTCAACTCTTCTAGTAACCTTTAAATTCAAACAGAAAGTTTTTCTTGTTTGCTTTTATTTTCTTCACCTTCTACCCTTGGTTTTATACAAACTTCCTCATTAAATACAATGTAAATGTCTTTACAAAATTATTTATAGCTAGAGTATCAATAAAGTATGTAAATAGATAAATAACAGAAATGTAGATAATAAAATGATAGATTAACTGATTGATTGATTGATTGAAAGATAGAAAATGCAAACATTTTCCTCCCCATCTTAGGAAGGATCGAGAAAATATAATTATCCAAGTGCTGGATAAAAATAACACGTTTTATGCCCTTTGTAATAAATAATTTAAGAATATATTCTACTTTTCACTTAAAATTACATTTATAAATTTTCTTTAAAAAATCTGATCAATATTGTCTGTCTCTCTTGACTAGTTTATATAAATTAAAATATTTTTCAACATTATTTTTAAATTTAATGAATTATTCAATTGGTAAAATATGTGTACATATTTTGATATTATTTCCTATGCAATAACTACAGAGCACACAATGAAATACATTAGAGCAGAACTGTAGAAGACATTGAGTGAGAACCATTATTAATTTGCACTCTATAATGTACATGATGCCTAGACTGAGGCATGGCTCATTTGGCAAAGCACCTGCTTAAAACCTCCAGCCAAGCTAATTAAGCTTTATATTACATTTTCTGTTTTTATTTTTGCTCTTAGTATTGGTAGTGAGAATGCTTATCACTGTCTTAAGGAAGTCTCAAATACATTATTAATAATATTTGTCAAAATAATACTAAAAGATGGATAATTTTAAAATAAAATGACTAGTTGAACAGGCCTATACATTTAATGTTTATTGTACATTGTGTATTACATTTCAACTTCATATTGATTGCAGGGATAACCTCCAATCATCATGGAAGGTATTCACAGCATTTTATCATTCCTGTTTTAATGAAGTTTAACAAGAATAGGAAAAAAGAGGTAGTTAAGCATATAAATTAAAAGTGATCTAAATTGGGTTGGTGACTTACTCATAAGCCTCTAGGTTTTAATCAAATCCATTATTTAATGGAACATTAAACAGATTTTCTATTAATTTTGAATAACAACTGTCTACAAGAATGTGTTGTCTCAGAGTATTTACTCTTAAATGTAATCCTTTCCAACTGAGAAGGTCAGTTGGGAATTAGAATCTGAGCGCCTATTAGACTAAACTCTTTATCTATTTTTTCAGTATGTTTTATTTGTTGTGATCACTGTGACTGCTCAGATAGCATGACTCCCTTTTTATGCTCTGCTTAAACACCAATGTGTCATCTTCTCTATGGAATGTCACTGGCTAAGCAATCAGAAATGGGAGAATAATATATGTTTGATACAGTATTAGTGACTATGAAAGATTATGTTTGAACTTCTTGATAGAAATTCAGAGTAAGCAGCAGAAGGCAGAAGAAGCTGCATTAGCTAGGGCTTATCTAGTCTAAGATTTACACACATGGGTGGTAAAGCTTAATGTAAATATCACACAATCCTAAATCAGTAGTAAGGCAGAGGAAAATGCTTAGGCTGGTACTATTAGATAAGAAATAGAATGAGGAAAGTACAGTGAAAGAGAGGTCATCTTTTCTGTTCCTTCTCCAAATAGTTTTTCTTGTTAAAATTTTTGTAGAACTTAGAGAAAACAATTTAGTATTTTCTGTAACACTTGGATTTCATGAGTGAGTTTCCATTATTACTAGAGACAACCATTTTTATTGTGGATTTTTATTTAGAAAACTCAGAATGAGTAGTCAGTGGCCTACCTAATATGTTCAATCATCAGGAAAACCCCAAAACACATAATTTCATCAACAATGATTAATCAACATGTGTGAGAATTTTCATGATTGGCCTTTCCTCAGTTCCCCTTATTGCCTTCAACCTTGCCTTCTCTCTGCTCTTGTTTTCATATGCTTTTAGAGTTATATTTCTACATTAAAAAATGACTATTCTTCTGAAAGAAGTTTCTCTGAATGAACAATTAGTGAAGAAATAAAGGAATTCTTCATTAAAGAGTAAAAATATTGCTTAACATGGTATAAAATAGTATGGTTAATATACATATATATATATATATATATCTATTCTTAACAAATATTCAAAGTACTTTCATTCTTTTAACCTTTTTTGAGCTATTAAGACTTTTTTTTAACTCTTCTGAAAATCCAAGAATAAAAAATGTTCTCCCTCCATTTGCGTAGTTTTCTCTGTACAATATGCGAAGCACTGTGCTTCCTTAATGTGAGATGATGTGTTCAATGATAGTATTACCTAACATGTGAGAGCCTGATCTAGTAAACTTTGAATCCTTGATCTAAAAATTCTATAAATTGGAAATGATAAAATGTAATATTTTAAATTATAGTGATAAAATCCAATACATTTGCAATAAATGACAAATTTTCTCTACAAATTTTCATCAAATTCATCAAATTTTCAGAAATAAGGAAATATTTTAAAATAGAAAATTGGAAGTTTTCTGATATTAGATAAACTCAACCAACTTAAATGATAATTGTAATGTACTTTCTTATAAAAAAAAAAAAAAACTATCTACACAGGTTTTTAAATAGTCTACAATGCCATATAAAACCTATTAATCAGCTTTGTGTCACTTGACAAAACATGAGAAAATCATCCTAAAGGAGTGATGAATTATTTAACTTGTGGTTAACCATGTGATAGAACAAAATGGTTTATCTCATGGCAAGAGAGAGAGAGAGAGAAGGAGGGAGAGAGAGAGAGAGGGAGAGGGAGAGAGAGGGAGCTTTACTCAAACTAGAAACTAGACTCTCTCTACTGGTTTCAATCACCTAATGTGAGAATCGGCTGAAGACCAAGTTTTTAATATATGAGCCTTTGGGGAAGATTTAGGATACAATCTATAATTCTAAATAATAAGTTAACTCTATTGGGAGAAGGCCAGCGATATGCTCACTCTCTGCTATGTCCAGATGAACTATTTCAATAGAAAAAACAGTTCAAGTAAGCAAGGCACTGGTGGTTCACACCCATTTTCCCAGCTACTCAGTACACTTAGAAGAAGAAAATTGTGTTAAAGGCTAATCTGGACAGAAATGTCTAGAAGATTCAATTTATAATTAACCAGCAGACAGTAAAGTTTCAGTGTGAACTCAAAGACAAAGTAAAATGAAGGAGACATTCTTAGAAAGAAATATCAACGACTAAAAATTTAATTTCTCCACTCAACTGTAGCATTGTATTTGCTATGGAACATTTCTATGTCTAATATCACTAAGAATAAAGCACACATGTACTTTGACTTTTGAAAAAAAAACATGTGGATAATGAACACAAAATATGAAGAAGAAAAAGAGACCTTTAGTTTTATTCTCAGAAAAAATTGCCCACAGAAAGTCCATATTGGAGTGTTAATTGAGTGAGAAGGACTCCAGTAACCATGATCTTGTTTTGATACCTGGGTAACTACTGGAGGACTCTGAAAGGTGAATGTTAATAGGAAAATAGAAAACATAATAAGTTTGTATAATGTTTGCTCTTTCTGTTTTGCTCAAAGTTCTTTTCCTTTTTTTCTAATTTTCATATAAAGAAGGCTCTGTTCCTCAAAGCAATGAACAGACTACAAAAATTGAAGTATGTACTTTGATTCCATTGACCAAATGTACTAAAGTATAATAGCAACATGAATAATAGACAAATACAAGTAGCTAAATAGAATCTTTCAGTTTGTTTAATAAATTTACTATTTTCCTCCCTAGGATGTGTGTGGAAAAAACACATAACTGTTGCTTTCTATGGAAAGGCACTATGTTATACTAACAACCATGGATGCTGCAATGAGAAAATACTTAAAGCTACTCTATTTGGGAAGTTACGCTTGCCTATTTTAGGACAGATTAAAGCCCATTGCTTACATAGCTCATCTGCTTCTAGGTCATTAAATATGCATGAAAAGTAAGTGTTTATTTTGATACATTGGACTAAAAGTGTTAATAATATTTAAATGGTTTCTCTTTTATTCCTAAAGTAACACTTCATTAATATGTGAAATATTATATCACCTTTGGTCATATTGTTTTAATCTGTTTGGCTGTATGCTTAGTGTGACAGTCTTGAATTGATTTACATATTGAAGACCAGTTTGTTGCTGAAGGGGACTTAAAATTCATGTTTAAACATAGGATTTTAGCAAGGAAAAAAGGAAATGAATAGGTAGAATTCATAGACTTTAAATGACTTTTGGATATGAAATATGTTAGTATGTCTGAAGGTTCTTGTCTTTGATTAAGTAATACATATCAGAGGCTTCCTAATTATCGGAGATCATCATTAAACTGACAGAGATTAAAAATTGATGTTCTGAAACTCCTTCAGGATTAGTAATATTTAACAACTTGCTCTCAGAAAGTCAAACCCAGCAGTATTACTCATACGCCTTTTTTAACCTTTCTAGATGAGTAAAACTTCTGAATTCAACTTTTTATTATGAAAAATTTCCAAAAGATACGAAGGTAGTTGATACAGTATAGAAAAACCCAAAGATTCATTACATGATAGTAGCAATGATCAGTTTATGACTGAATCCTCTTCCATCTACAGCCCACCCATTTGTTTTCCTCAATTAACTTGAAATAAACACTCAGTGCCATGAAATTTCTTAAATCAATGGATAGAATAGAATTAGGATTATGTAGAAAAGCAATGAGTTAGAGTCAGAGAAGATACTTAGCCTTATATTTATATACAAATATGTATGTATAGATAGATATGTGCAATTATACTATTTATATAAAAGCATAATTTTATGTTTTATAGTAGCATCCAGTTTGAAAATGAATACAGTTTTTCTTCCATGTAAATTTAATTGGGAATAATAATAATAATTTGACAATTTTGTCATTACTAACTTTAACTCAGCCATTTACTTTTAACATTAGTTGAGATTTACTGTGTTAGGCAACTTTTGCTATCCTAGCTTCCAATTTAGAAAAAGTAAATAAACCTGAACAAGACACTAGCATTGATAATTAATCAGGGAAATGCTAAGGCAGGAGAAAAACAAAGAACAAGACCATACTAAAACTACCAGCATGACTATGTTTATTGCCGCATTAGTTACCATAGCTAAGATATGGAACCAACCCAGATGCCCCTCAGTAGATGAATGGATCAAGGAAATGTGGTATATACACACAATGGAATTCTATGCCTCCATCAGAAAGAAAGAAATTGCCCATTTGTTAGGAAATGGAAAGATTTGGAAAAAAATTATATTAAGTGAAGTAAGCCAGGCCCAAAGAAACATAGGTCCCATGGTTTCCCTTATTCGCAATAACTAGTATATGTCTGAGACAAGCAGAAATGATCAGATAAGTTGATGTTAGGCGAAATGAACCCCATGGTAAGGACTCAAATATTTTTTCTTTCTTTCGATTGTTTCTAACATATTTATAAGATGATTTCTTCGTTGCTTTGTATGTCCCTTCCCCACGGCATAACCTGTTTTCACTGTATTTGATGTTGGTATAATTTGTGGAGGGGAAGGGGAAAAACAAATTGCAACAAGACTTTATGTCGAAAAAACGAACTTTACAACTTTGGCGTGGGCGGGGGAGGGAATATGGGAGGGAATCTGGGAGGTCAGGGATGGTAAGGGGAAACAAAGGAGGATGTAACAATGCTTGATAAGAAATGTACTCATTTCCTTGCTCATGTAATTGTAACCCCTCTGTACGGTATTTTCACAATAAAAAACATTAATATTACAAATCATTTACAATCGGATCTACTTATCTCTCTCCTTATAGATTTTCTTGAAAATTAGCTATTCATAATATATTAGCAAAAATTTCTGGTCATTTTGAAGGCACTGCTAAGTTATTGTCTATAATTAAATGAGCATGTATCCTTTGAGCAAAAATTGGAAATGTGAGCTTGTTGGTGTCAACATTTTTAAATCTACTACTAGAACATCTGATTTTATATATATATATATATATATATATATATATATATATATATATATATTCATATGTGCATGCTAAAGAATGACTATGTGTTATATTACATGTAATTTGCATTTCTGGACATTGTTGAAAATTGGGTCTGTTACTTCAACTTTTGAACTTTTGTGGGCTCTAACTAAAGAAGAATACAAAGTCAATATATTATAGAGAGACAATATCTTCAATGTCAATATCTTAAATTCAACGATATCTTAAAGTCTATACAGAGAGATAATATCTTAACTGGTAGTTTCATGAGAGGACAAGATTTTTTTTTAATTTAAGCCACTTCTTTTTATTTTATTAATTTAATGTGTTTTTATTATAGCTGATAAACAAAGGTATTACAATTACGTGAGTCAGGTAATGAATACATTTTTTTTCATAATGTGTCATTCTCTTGTTTTCTTAAGTTATTAGTTATTTATTTAGTTAGACTTTAGAATTAGGAAAATCTAGATGGATACATTTTTTATATACACTATTATAGATAATTGGTTTTGTTCAATGTCAGTCTATTCTAAAAAATATTATATTCAGTAAAAGATCAAAGACTTTGCTGAATGATATGTACTCTCCTAGATATTGCCACAATAAATATGTGCTCCTCTTCAAAGTCCTTGGATATTTTCCTGTATATTGTGTTTTCTTTTAGTATTAATAAAAATGGAATAGTGTGTGTTTGATATATTTTCAAACCCCTATGATCTGATGTCAAATTTTCTGCTATGTAGGATATAAAATCTTTAAAAATAAGAATCATGTTTTTATCCCTTAAAGGGTAATATTTGTCACATAGTCAATGTTTAGTTTTGAATGAATGAATGATTTAAACCCTGACTTGCTTAAGGGACTTTCTGAGTGAGTGTGTATCATTTTATTTTCTTGCCAAAATACAGCATACTGTCATAATTTTATGAACTCTAATCTATCTCTTTCAAATACAATTACTTTCAAGTAGATTATAATGAAAATGATCCATTTGTGGGTAATGCAGTGATATATTTTGAAATAAATGCTGTCAAGAACCTGTAGGACATAGCTTCCTTTCCTTGGGTGAAAAGGAAAAATCAATTCTGTAGTCTAGTATATTTTAGATGAAGAGGCCAAACATTTAGAGGTAGAAGTGGGACTTTGAGGGGAAATTTGAATCCTAGTTTATTTCCTAATTACTTCCACCTAACACTCTAAGAGTCAGAGGTAATGCCCATGTAGTAATAAAATAATATACCAGGCAAAGTCATGACAGAAGGTTAAAGACAATACTGTTACTTTAACAAAAGGATTTTAATATAAAGAAGTGTTAACTAGGTATGAGTGTACTAAAATATACCCCACCACAGGGGTATATATATATGCCTATAATCATATATATATATATATATATATATATATATATATATATATATATATATATATATATATATGCCTATAATCCTAGATATTGAGGAGCTTGAGATCTGAGGATCAAAGATCAAGGTTCAAAGCCTTCAAAGACTGTCTGGGCAAGAAAGATCTCTAAATAACAAGCAAAAAGCTGAAAGTGGATCCATAGCTCACGTGGTAGAGTGCTAGCTTTTAACACAGGAGCTCAGAGACAGTGTCAGGCGTTGAGTTAAACTCCAGGACCATGAAAAACACCTACACACATACACCTCAATTTGAAAATAATACTCAAATAAGTTGTCACCTCTAAGGTGACAACTGCACCATTAGAGAAGAAAGAAGATGGAACTGTCAAATGTTGAGACTTGGGATAAGTGGCAGCTATATCTCAGATCTATCCTTTTCTCTAGAAAGGTGCTAGCACGTGCTTTGAGAAGGATTAGGGGGCTTATTCTGGGAATATAGAAAACAAAAGCCTCAAATTGGGTCAGACTTCAGCTACAGGGACAACCTGGTACTGTGAAGAGTTTCTGAAGTTTCTCAGAAACCCGTTTCCTTTCTTCTTCCTCTAGCATTTGTGTTTCCTTCTAGTACCTTCTTTTACCTGAGTCCAGCAAGGTATCTCCTGGCAAAGTATGTCAGCCTTCTCCTTATCAACAGATTATAGAAGAGTTGTTTTGAAACTAAAGGGAAATTGCTTAAACAATGTACATTGGTGACCATTGAAATCATAATAAAATTATGGCCCTTTTACATTTCATTCACCAGGAATTCTATTTTAAATTCCTACTCATTTAATGTTTCTCTAAGACTAATTGCTCTATTTGAAGAGTACAAAACAGTTCTCCTAATATAATGAATGAAATGTAGATTACAGATCTATTGAGCCAATATACAATTATTATATTTGGATTTGGAAAAATGAATAATGTCGTAGTGAATGAATAAGTAAAATTTGGAACTAGACATGTGTACATGCACATATGCTTGTGTGCATTGTTTTACATATACAGTATACATGAAGAAACAAGGTACAAAAATTAAAGGTCAAGAAATAGATGAGGTCAATTAAGAATAAGAATCAAATAAAAGAATAAAAAAGAAAAGTTGTGTCACCACCAAAGTTGAAAAGAAACCAAGAAAACCAGTGCATAATTGATTGGTAACAAATTTTTAAGGTCTATTATTAACCCAATCCAAAGACATTTTAAGAAGTACAATAATCAAGAATCAGTTTCATTTACTAGAATCGGTTCTCTATTTTAATTCCCTGAGGTTCAGTAAACTAAATTTGTACTTTGAATGTTGTAGCATTGTAGTTATTTAGTTTCAGTATATGTGAATACAGACAAATTTTTATTTTCACAGAAAAAGAAAAAAAAATCACAAGTAGGCTCATACCTGAATGGCTCACAACTGTAATCCAAGCTGTTCAGAAAACAGATTTATAAGTACCAAGTTTGAAGCCATCCCTTGGAAGAATGTTATTCAGATTCTATAGGATAGGAAATGTACTCATTATCTTACTCATGTAATTGTAACCCCTCTGTACAATATCTTTACAATAAAAAATTTAAAAGAATAAAAGAAAAAAATAGCCTGGAAATATGGCACAAATTATCCAGCACCCACTGTTAGGAAGGAAGCAAGTAGAGTGAGTCTGAGGTCCATGAAATCGTATTAAGAGTTCCAAGATTGCCTTTATTTCTTTTATATTTCCTTCCTTGTGTCAGAATCAGGGCCTAAACTCAAGGCCTCAATCTCTCTTACCTTCCTTGCTAATAGTTGCCATTTATCCTTTGAACCATGCTAGACTCTAGTTCTAAACTTATTCTTAGTGTAAGATATGCAATATTTTATATGAGTAAATTTGGGAATATTATTTAAAACACTAAAAAAGCCAGAACTGATTATATATATTATTAGTACTACACATATGTCCCATTGACCAATCCAATCTCTTATTCATGATTCCATTATGTATGTATGTATGTACGTACGTATCTATCTATCTATCTACCTACCTATTTATCTCATACAAATTTACATATAATAACCACTTATGTAAGTTGAAGGATGATTCTGCAAATATGGCAAATGACCACAAATCTATCAAACAGTGCTTTTCATTTCTTAATTAAATTTTCTAAGAAGAGTTGGGCAGATGATGCCACATATCACTTGGTTCTCTGCTCATTCTAGATCAGAAAGAGGCCTGTGACTAGAGCTAAAGCAACACAGGTTTAAATTAGACTATATTCTGCTTCACATCATACATAGACAATGATATCATTTCTTATACTGTCCTCCATGAGTTTACATTTACCATTGACAATATCTTTGCTATCATTTTTGATATTCTATATACCTTACAATAAATATTTTCATACCTTGATATTCCTTATGAAAATACTGAAAAAAAGAAGAAATGTGACTTCCATATACCTACTTATTTTCATGGACTTTGAAATCTGCCCTGAATGTAAAACATAGGATCTTCCCTCTCTTTGTAGTAACTTAACATGGTTTTAGTCTGTGAAGCACCCAGATACTATCGATGTTCTTTTCTATTCAGATGCTGTTATGATACTACAATAATAATACCTTTTAAGAGAAACTGAATACTACATCAGAATAATGCTACTTTATAGCATTGATAGTTATACTTAAAATTTACTGATCTGGACTGGTGCCTAGTGGCTCATACCTGCTGATTACTAGCTAGTCAGGATGCTGTGATCTGAGGATTGCTGTTCAAAGCCAGCCAGAGCAGGTATGTCCATGAGACACTTATGTCAAATTAGCTATCAAAAACTCAGAAATGGAGCTGTCGCTCAAATGGTAGAGCATTAGAGTTGAGTGAAAAAAAGATAAGGGACTAAGGGACACTTCCCAGGCCCTGAGTTCAAGCCTTAGAACTGAAACAAAAAAGAAAAATACTGCTCTGACTGCAGATTTAAGTTTTTAATTTGAAGGCTTGTATTCAGTCAAACAGTGAAATAGAATCCAGAAATTTGAATCAAATTTGTCCTTTAGTTCTGTGTGAAAAAAAAATAAAAATATCCTATGATACAAACTCAAAACAAAACATGTACATGAAAGTACATATAGGCTGGACGCAAGAGGCTCACGCTTGTAGTTCTAGCTACTCAGGAGGCTGAGATCTGAGGATTGCCGTTCAAAGATAACCTGGGCAGAAAGTCCATGAGATTATTTTCACCAATAAGCTACTCAGAAATAGCTGGAAGTGGTGTTGTGATGTTGTGGTAGAGTACTAGCTTTGACCACAGAGAGGCTCAAGGACAGATTTTAAGCCAGGCCTGGAGATTAAGCCCCAGGGTTGGAAAAACAACAACAACAACAAGTACATATATGGCCAGGAACTCTGTCATACTGTTTATTTTATTAATGGTTTAGTATATAAACCATTAAAATATATCAAAACCATTAAAATATTAAACACTGGCTACTACTCTAATGTGGGAGATAGGAGAGAACTGCCAATAGGCTTAGGCTCTCATTTTCAGGATGGATTTTTTTTTCTTTCATTTCTACCTTTTACATTTCTTCTTGTTTTTGCCAGTACTGAGGCTTGAACTCAGGAGCCCATACTTATTTGGTTTGTTCATGGTTGGAACACTACCATTTGAATCATACTTCATTCTTCACTTTTTGTCCATTAATTGGGAATAGAGTTTAGAAGATTTGTTCTTCACAGACTCATTTTGCTCTAAGATCCTCTCAATGTTAGATTTCTAAGTATCTACTAGGATGACAGGTGTGAGCAATGCATCTTGCTTATAGCTGCTTTTAAAAATAGAAATAAACTATTTTAAATAAGACATACATAAAAAGAGTGGGAATGGAGAAGCAAGATAAATGGGAAGTAATAAATAAGAAATTAAAAAATAAGTGAGTATGAAAAGAGAGATGGATAGGTAATGGAAAGGCAAGAAGAAAAGAACGATAGGGACTATAATAAACATCTCAACAGTGTGTGGGATTGCATCTGCTTCACTTCTGAATATGGACTCAACAGTGTCATAGAAAACTAGTTCAGAACCTAGTGTATTTTCTTATAACTAAATTTTCTAATGATCTTAATCAGGGTGTAATTTCTTGTCCAGGAAGCCATTCTGGTACATAAAAGAGCTTTACATAAGTATTTCTATTTTCTCCAGATTCTAAAATTTCACAGAAGCCTAGATTTTGCCACTTTTAAAATACTCAACACATTGTAAATTAATGCACCATTTTCTTGTTAAAATCAGCCTTGCATAAAATGATCTGTAGCTGAACAGGAGCAATAGTAAAGGTGTGAACTACTTCAGGGAAGTGCTAACTTCAGAACACAAATGAGAACATTTAAATGAGAAAATTTTCAGCAACAGCAAACAGATGTTTCTGCAAAATATCATTTTTTCTTCCTGTTTACCAAACCAATTTTTCTACACACATTTACTTCTTCATTCTTCAAAGTTAGACTTTTCTGCCACTTTACCAATTTTCAGTGCCCATTCATCCTTGAAATGTTTCATTTTTACTTTGCCATCTCTCCTCCTCTGCAATAATTGCAATGGAAGATGGGTATATGGTTCTGCTCTAAAAGATGAATTCAGTATTACTGACATGTACCAGGATGATGACACTGCAAACAAAAGGACATTGTTTTAATCACAGTATCCAGGCACCAAACAGCCTGCATCACTCTTCCCTAAGCAAATATTCATAGTTTTACCCTGAAAGAAGGGGAAGAGATTAACCCTTTGAATTAAAACATAATTAGTATTTGCTGCTTACATGACCAAACGTTACAGCCTTTGCTTGAAAAGACATTTTGTATTGATGAAACCAAACAAATAGCCACTGGCACTATTGGATTTAGGAGGATCACTAAGGCAGACACCTGCTAACTAATTTTAAGTTCCAGTGGAATTTGTGATTGCATAGAAATTAACTCTTTTTTAAATAAGTTTTTTATTGTAAAAATACTGCACAAAGGGGTTATAGTTACATGAGCAAGGTAATGAGTATATTTTCTGTCAAGCATTGTTGCCTCCTCCTTTGTTTTTCTCCTACCATCCCTTCCCTCCCACCTCTACATCTATACTACACCACATCCCACCCTCCCCACTCCATCCTCCCACCTAAATTGTAAAGTTCGTTTTTCAACATAGTGTATTGTACATCTCATTGTTACAATGGGTCAAACTATATCCCTATTTAAACATTTTGATTTTTCCCTTTCCCTCCCCAAATTAGACAGACAGACATCAAATACAGTGAAAACGGGTTATACGTGGGGAAGGAACATACAAAGCAACAAAAACTCACATTGTACATTATATATACGTTAGAAACAATGGCAAGATAGAAAAAATCACTTGTGTCCCTATCTTGGGCTTAACATTATCTTATCTGGTCATGTGTACATAACTTTTGACCTTTTCTGCTTGTCCAAGACATATACTAGTTATTGCAAATAAAGGAAACCACGGGACCTATGTTTCTATGGGCCTAACTTAAGACGATAAACAAATGTGTCACAGGAAACTTGGATGTTTCTGATGTCATGATTATCAAATTATATTTTTTGATGAGACACATAAATTTCTAGTAATGTGTCTTCTTAAATACAAAAGTTAGTGAAACTGTCCTCTGTCGTTAAGTATTTAACATGTCAATCCCCGAACAGACTTCCTCCTATCTGAAAGATTTTTGTCAGACTCACAAACATCAACTGATGATGATTTCATAGAGTTGAGGGTGTCAAGACCCTGAATATGGAAGAATGAGAAATCTTCACAATGAACTAAGAACTTGAAAGTGTACAAATTTCTGAGTATCTCTGGGACTCCCCTTTATCTGTTATAAAAGATTACAGAAAGTAGATACCTACAAAATATCTACTCTTCTAATATGACTAAAATAGTGGTGGAAACTTCTATGTCAATACAAGTATGTATGTATGTATGTATTTATTTATTTATCATTTATTGATCTGTATCTATATATTTTTTTTGGTCCAGTCATGGGGCCTAAACTCTGGACCTGGGTGCTGTTCCTCAGCTCTTCAGCTCAAGGCTAGCACTCTACCACTTGAGTCACAGCACTACTTCCGGGTTTTTTTCTTTTTGCTTATGTGGTGCTGAGGAATCGAACCCAGAGCCTCATGTATGCAAGGCAACGGCTCTACCACTAAGCCACCTTCCCAGTCCTCTGTATCTATATTTTAAATTGATCTTCACACAGTTCCTTAGTTTGCCTGTGCAAAGAGAATACTCTATCACATGGACCACACCTTCAGCCCTCAATTTTTGTTTTGGTTATTTTGAAGATGGAATCTCTTCTTCAAACTCACTTTAACACTGTATCCTCCAGGCTGCAGCCTCCTTAGGAGCTGGGAGGACAGGAAGGACTTATTGGTGCTTATCTTAGAATTATGCTTTCTTTGTGATGCCTCTTTCTAAAATATAACCATAAGACACCACCCTCATACTTAAAATGGTTACACTTTACTGGTATCACTCACCAAGGTCATCCTTAAGGAGCAAAAAAAAAAAAATCCCAACTTGGATGGATTCTGGCCAAAACACACAAATTAATACAGTAAAACATGCATGGAGTCTAGAGTTTTGTTTTATGTACTCTCATTTTCTACCTTACTGTTTCGTGGATGTACTGGGTTTTCAGGGGACTGAAGGACAGAAGCCTAAGGATATTACCAGTACAAAGGGTTAGAAACGATAAATAATTAATTCATTTTAATTAGTTAATTAAAATTATAAGTAAGTGTTGGCATAAGCTTCCGAATATAGTAATCTATAGGAAGGGGTACTTGACTCTTCCTTCCTGGAAACATAAAACAGAATTTGGAATGTCATAAAAAATTTTGGTGAAAAAATTATTTCCCAAAATGAGCAGTACATTACATTGCAGCTTTTAATCTGTTTCAAAATATGAAGTGGTGGTTATGATTTAGCATAGAAGTATTTGTAATTCATGCAATTTTTCATAAATCATATTTTATTGATTAAAATCTAGCCTATGTATATAGAAGCTTCATTTTATATTTTAGAAATTTAAATTAATATATTTTTGTCAATAAAGCAGTGATAACATAAATACACATGACTGTTGGAAAATTTGTTTGAATTAGAACAATTAAAAATGAAGATTCTTTTGCTACCTCAATTTTACATATATTAATATATTTTATATTATCATGGTGCTGCAATGATTTAGCAACTGTGAAATAAATAGGCTCAAACAAAACCCCAAAATGTCTACCTTTCACCAATTAATACTTAGTGTATCTTCATATACCAACTACCAGCTTTAAAGCAGGATTGAATATATACAGTCCTTCAGAGCTCAAGTTCAAGAACCCTAGACACAGTCACTTGCCACGTGACCCAGTACATAGTACCCTCTGTTCTAGCTCATCTATGGAATGAATGAATTAAGGAACAGGAGGTTTAGAAGGAGATATTTTAGATCCTCTGTAGTTTCTGACTTCAGAATGTACAACCAGCATGTGGAAAGAAGCAGGCTAGAAAAAAAAAGAAAAATAGGCAGGGAATGTGGCTTAGTGGTAAAGTGCTTGTGTAGAATGCATGAAGCCCTGGGTTCAATTCTTCAGTACCACATACACATAAAAAGCTAGAAATGATGCTGTGGCTCAAGTGGTAGAGTGCTAGTCTTGAGTAAAAGAAGCTCAGGAACAGTGCCCAGGCCCTTACTTGTCCAGAACCACAAATTCAGAAATTGGCTGAGACTTGGTCTTTTCTAGCTTTAGAGATTCTGTTTTAAAATTTTCAAAATTTCTTCCTCACGATATCAAATATATGTGGTCTATTTTCAGTAAGCTTCTTTGCAAAGATCTTTAAAAATAGAAATAGGCAAAAAAGTAATCTAAATGATTCAGTTTTTTTTTTTCATAAGAAGATACTATGGTGAATGAATTATACAGAAAAATTCCTTCTGGCTTTACAATGGTAAAGATAAACTAAAAAACAATTTTCATGCAATAAAGAAATTTGCACGCTGCTATTAGATAAATAGATCCAGTAGACAATTTTGACAGAAATACCTATAATACTCAATTTGGATGGATTTACTAAATCAACTTTGTATTAATCAAAGGAAATAATTATTGCTTAGTACAGGGGAAAAAAGAACGAAATTGCCTTTAAATTGTCTTCATAGTCTATGAGTATAGAGTGAAATTTCAACTGCTTTCATCTAGAATTAAAGAACCATGATTTTATTAGAAATTTTATGACTTTTCTTAAATCCAGTAGCTCTGCCAATGTCCTAAAAAAGATGAATTTCTGAATTGAAGTCTATGAAAAAATTATATTACCATAAATAACTCAAGATGGTTTGGGATTCTGCAAATTAAATATTTTATGTTTGTGAGATAGCAGCCACTTCATTGGAAATTAACCTAAAGTAAGAGATGCTGACTTAAAAATAATTGGATTTTCCCATTCATTGTCTGTGCAATGTTAAAGCTATGATTATCAGGAAAACCATGAAATATAGTTTGTTTATTGTTTTGCTGTCATGCAAAAGTGGTAGAAACTATTACATACCAACATAAAATTTTAACTTCGATGAAATAAAAAACTTGTAAATCAGAGATAAACAGTTTGGACTCAGTCTTTTCTATTTTTTTAAACCTTTGCTCATTTACTAGACACTGTACAATGTAAATCTTATTCTGAAATTACATTAGTAAAGCTTTTGTGGCTCATTTGATTAACTCAATTTGGCTTTAAAATACACTATCCTCAAATGTGAACACATACATGGCAAAAATCTGCAAACAAGAAAACACTATTTTTTCATAGGCTTTTCTTTGTATTACATAGGAAAATTAGGTATTGAATTATAAATATGATTTCCAGTCTTTGTGGACTTTAATAATTTGATTTGTACAAGTCCTTTTTGTAAAATCACTCATGATTGAAGATTGAAAAGTCACTTTACTGCTTCTTTCTACTACCTGAACTTTTGGAGATGCTCTCTAGGTATGGCTGTACTTGCTGAATATTTCATCGAACACTGGCCAATTAACCTGAAGGAATATCTCTAAAATACCTTTTCTTTGCTTTTTTCCTACTGCTACATCTCAGGAAAAAAGACAATGAAATGAGAGAAGTTGAAAATATTTGGAGAAAATAAATCCTGTCACCCCTTCCTATTAGAAGGCTAGAATCAATAAAATGGCAGAGCCACAATTCCTAGCCTGAAAACATGCTAACCACTTCTCTTCCAGTTCCCATTAGTACTAAGTGTTCCTTTTATGCAGTACCATACATACAATGCATGCTTTCATCATTACCTGGCTTTGTTCCTTGATTTCTGTGTCTTCCTATATATGTGTCTCTCTCTGGCTCTCTCACATAAGGACACTCACTAGTTATATTGGATTCAGAACTCATCTTCTGCACTGTGATCTCCTCTTAAGAAATTGCATCTTCAATATTATTTCAAAACCATCATATTTTGAGGTAAAGGAGTTAGAATTTCTATCTTCTTTTATGGAACAAATTCAGGTCAAAACTGTCACCTGTCAAGAAAGTCTAGACTACAGAGAAAGGAAAAGAAGCTTAATAAGTGAAGAATTTCAGCAAGTACATTTATTATGGTGAAGAAGTCAGCCAATATTCCTACAATATTAAAAGAAGTGAATGATTTTTATTTGAGGTAAGTATTTTAATACCAGTGGGTCACATCAATAATGTATTCTATTTTCCACAAGTTTTTTTTAATCCATTAATATTTTGAGGGCCTTCTTTGGTTTCAGAATTAGGAAAGAAAATTGTACTCTGTTTCCCCTTTCCATAAAACTAACATAGTTTAATAGAAATTAGAAAATGAATGCATTATTCATAACAATGATGAATCACAAATATATAAATGAATGTATTCTTTAAAACTATATTATATCTCATTTATATCAATGATTTTATAGATATTTTGCACAAATATATATATATATAATTTGTTTTTAAAATAACCTTTTTCAGTTACCAAGGTATATTGGTAACAGCTAATTGTTTTATTATATCTTTTAAAGTAATAAGAAATATTACTATATGTACTAGACTAAGAAGAGAAAACAGTAACAAAAATAAACTAGCTCTCTAGAATTATCAAATGAAGAATCAACATTCTGCAACGTTGTTCTCTCTGTGTTACATGTCATGAAATAGGCAGGAAAAAATAATGAAAAACTAGGGAAGTATGATTTCACACTTATTTATCTGGTAAAATTTTGAAAGACTTCACAAGAAAATCTGTTGCATTGAAGCAGCAGAAATATTCTCCCATCATGTTTTTGTTACTCTGGTTTGAAGGAGGAACTGCTCAGTTAATGGTTTCTATAGAAGCAGTTTAACCAGTTTCCTAGGGAGCGTAGTTGCTTAGGAAACTCAAATATATGATGGCAGAGGGTCTGTGAGGAGATACCTGCTGGTGCATACACTTTCATGCTGCCATTTTTACCCACTTTGTCCCCTCTCTTCTAGCTGTGCTCTCAAACAGCAGAAGTGCAGAGCTGGAAAAAAATCAGTGTGGTACTTGGCACAGGGTAATGAAAATAAAATTACTTGTGGGTTTACCATAAAGACCACCTTTCATAGATAAGTTGTTTTTGATGACTGATGGGTTCTGCTTCTTTATGTTGCAAACACCTTCCATTGGTCATTGGGACAATCTCTATGGATTTAGTATAATTGTATTCTCTGGAAATTCTGGCACATTATGAAATGCTAATTGAATTTCATAAGGGCTGTTTGCAAAATCTGCCCATCTAAGAAAAAGATCAAGGTCATTAGTATCCAAGGCATATTATACACCTCAGGCAAGTTTCCTGGAAAAAATGTTTCTTTTGAAATGTATAATAATACATAAAATAGAAGGCATGTTATATAACCCCTTTGAGAGTTTTGAATCCATGAATAATCCCTGGATTAATTAACTGCTTTTTATTTATATAAAATACAGGTTGTAAGTACATCACATTCTGCATGTATTTATTCACTTTCATATCTATCTAAATGGGTCTTGTAATGCCTTTTGAAAGTTGAGAACTCATTTTTCAGTTGATATCCTTTTCAAATGTGAAATAATGATGGCAATGTGAAAGCATGCACTGGATCATGGGTCCGGGTCTCAGCACACTAGGTTGCCACATTTAACATCTGTTTGGTAGACATGAGGAACTCAGCAGCAAAACCCAAACAAGTGGACTGGGGACCACTAGATGACAGAGCACTATAAAAGAGAGAGAAAAATATATATATACCATTTGCAATTACCAAAACAGCAGTCTCTTGGGTGTAAGGCTCAGCATTATCTCTGGCTCTTCTACATTCTGTCAGCACAGCATTCAGAGAGACTGGCAATCACAGCTTTACTCACAAATGTTATATTGTAACAGTTTCATACACACACACACACACACATACACACAGAGAAAAAGTGTGAGAGAGAGAGAGAGTGAGAGAGACAGAAGTAACCTTGTTTACTTTATTGGTTAATGAACTGAGAAAAATTATCAAAATAATCAAGCTAAGGTATGTACTGTACTTACGTGACTAATTTCTGTTTTGCACACTCTCTGGGTTCAGGTCAGTTCCAGGAGGTAGCATATCCCTTTCACCATTGCTTTTCCATCTAGTTGACTTGGGCATCTAGAACATACATACCCCGATGGTGGTAGATGTAGATACTGTTACGTACCTTATGTTGAGCCATCACTACAACACACATTCTTTTTGCAATCAGTTGTTTTTCCTTCACCAGACATTTATTCACAGGTCAGGATCTGTTTTTCAGACAAGACATTTTGTTGCTAAAGTGGTGGCCTTACTAGAGAATACTTTCATTTCTGTTCCCATTTTCTTATTGGTTCTTTCTTTTTTCTTTTTCTTATTAATATTTTTATTATAAAGATACTGTACAGAGGAGCTGGGAATGTGGCTCAGTGGTAGAGCGTTTGCCTTGCATGCCTGAGGCCCTGGGTTCGATTCCTTAGCACCACATAAGCAAAAAGAAAAAAGCCAGAAGTGGCGCTGTGGCTCAAAAGGTAGAGCGCTAGCCTTGAGCTGAAGAGCTGAGGTACAGCACCCAGGCCCAGAGTTCAGGCCCCATGACTGGAACCCTCCCCCTTCCAAAAAAAAGATACTGTACAGAGAGGTCACAGTTCCATGAGTAAGGAAATGAGTACATTTCCTATCAAGCATTGTTATCCCCTCCTTTGTTTTTCCCCTACCATCCCTGCTCTCCCCACCTCTCACTTTACCCACCAAAGTTGTAAAGCTCTTTTTCAACATAGTATCTTGTATATCTCATTGTCACAATGGGTCAACCAATATCTTTGTTACAGCATTTTGTTACTTCCCTTCCCCTCCACAAATTAGAAAAATGTATATACAAGATGCAGGACACCAAAATCAAATACAGTGACAACCGGGTTACACCATGGGGAAAGAACATACAAAAAAAAATCACATTGTAAATTAAAAACAACAGCAACAAAGAAAAAAAAATCTTTTGTCCCTATCTTGGCATTCATTTTGCTTTGCATCATCTTATATGTTTATATGTATGTAGCTTTTGACCTGTTTTGCTTGTCTGGTAAGATTATCCTAGATGTATACTATTTATTGCAAATAAGGGAAACCATGGGACCTATGTTTCTTTGGGTCTGGCTTATTTCACTTAATCTAATTTTTTTCCAAATCTTTCAATTTCCTAACAAATGGGGCAGTGTCATTCTTTCTGATGGAGGCATAGAATTCCATTGTGTGTGTGTGTGTGTCACTTCATTCATCTTCTCTATGTGATATAAACACATCCAGTGCCTTTGTAGCTACTGTGTAAGACCACCAAGCTCGGCATATTTTGTATAAAACCTTGGATGACTTTGTAGATGATTTATTTATCCATGAGCTGAACTTTAGTAATGAGGGTAGAGTTTATGCCTTAAAGAATTCACTCTTTCTAGAGTCATATGCTTCTCTCTTGTAGTACGTTTATAAAACAAACAGAAAAGAACTCTCTGTGGTCTGTGTGGTGTGTTTGTGTGCGCTCATGTGCGCTCACCAATCTAAGTGCTTGGAAGCAGAGCTTGGGCACTGTCCTTAAGCTTTCTGTGCTTGAGGTGAACTCTACTATTTGACCCATGACTATACTTTCAGCTTTTTGCTGCCTGATTGAAGATAACATTCTTCTAGACTTCCCTACCTGGGCTGACTTTCAACTGCAATTCTCAGATCTTAGCCTACTGAACACCTCTGGTTACAGGCTTGATCCATTGGCATTTAGCTTATAATTTCATTCTTACATAGAATGTGTTTTCTAGATTATTTCTTTCACTCTTTTTTCCCCTTCAGATCCTTTAGACTTGTTGGTTTGCCAAAGCCAGGGCCTATCTATCTGTCTGTCTGTCTGTCTCTGTCTGACTCTGTCTCTATCTTTCTCTCTCTCTCTCTCTCTCTCTCTCTCTCTCTCTCTCTCTCTTTCTCTCAGTGCTATTAGCTGTGTTTAAATAATGTTTTTAGAGTTTATACTTTTAAAGTATTACTTTTGAAAGATGTTCTTGGACATGAAACTCATAAAATCCCACAGAGAATGTAAATGTTCAACAAGGCAGTTTTTCTATCTTCTACTTTTAGATTTATAAATGGTTAAATTACTCTGAATAGCATTTTTACTCTGAATAGTTGTTTTCTCAAATAACTATATATGTTTATATATATGCTTTTTGTTTTCCTTTTCCTTTAATATTTACACATAATTTTGAAGTGATCTTGATTCCTGTTTTTACATGGCATATTTCTTTTTTTTTTTTTTTTTTATTATTTTTTTATTGTAAAGCTACTATACAGAGGGTTACAGTTACATGAGTGAGGTTATGAGTACACTTCCTCTTGAACATTGTTACCCCCTCCATTGTTTTCCCCCTACCATCCCCTCCCTCCCTCCCTTCCCCGAGGTTCTTTTTTTTTTTTTTTTTTTGATTGTGATTAAATGATTACATAATTTCAAAGTCACAAGTTCATTCTAACTTCCCTGGAGCAAATTGTCTACCACAGTCTGTAATATATAACAGTGTTCACATGTTATATACCATATTTGTGATCAGCAGCATGAGGATATTTAGTAGTGGTTCAACCAGATGAGCGGGAGTTCTTTGTTTCTTAAGTCCTGTTAGTTTTGTCGTATCACTAACCTTTTGGATTTAGCATCCACTTATGAGGGAGACCATGTACCGTTTGTCTCTTCGTTCTTGGCTTACCTCGCTCAACATGATTCCTTCTAGCTCCATCCATTTCCCTGCAAATACATGGCATATTTCTCAGGGATAAAGACAAATTAACAAGTTTGTCCCACTGATAATCTATAGAAATAATGGTATTGGTGTCCAAATCTGACCAGAGAAGAAAACTATAACACAGATCACTGACAATGTGCCATATAATTTTGAATCTAAGAGTACAATAGAATGGTATTCTATGAAGTGTAATGGAGTGGATATATTAACAGAGATGATCAGAGAGGGGATTAAGTATATTGATTTATATTAATGATCAAATATTAAAGGATTCATTATTAATCATTACAATATACAAAAGGCCTTAGAGCTTTGGAAAGTAGTATGCAGGTCCCTCAAAAGACTCCACATAGAGCTACCCTATGACCCAGCAATCCCACTTTTGGGCATTCACCCAAATGATCACAAACACAAAAATACTAAAGTTACCAGCATAACCATGTTTATTGCAGCATTATTTACCATAGCTAAGATATGGAACCAACCCAGATGCCCTCAGTAGATGAATGTATCAAGAAAATGTGATATATATATATATATATATATATAATTCTATTGTGTGTATATATTATATATATCATTGTGTGTTTATATATATTATGCACACACACATATACACACACACACACACACAAAATGGAATTCTCTGCCTCCATCAGAAAGAATGGCATTGCCCCATTTGTTAGGAAATGGAAAGTCTTGGAAAAAATAGGTGAAGTAAGCCAGACCCAAAGAAACATAGGTCCTTATTTGCAATAACTAGTATAAGTCAAGAACAAGCAGAAAAGCTTGTACATATGACCATAGGTCAAAAGCTATGTACATATGACCATATAAGGTGATCTTAAGTGAAATGAACCCCAAGATAGGGACAGAACTTGTTTTTTTCTTTCGTGCTATTGTTTTTAATGTATCTAAAATGTACTATGTGATTTTTTTGTTTCTCTTGTATGTTCTCCCCCCCATAGTATAACTCCTGTTTTCATTGTATTTGATGTCAGTGCCCTGCATCTTGTATATGCATTTTTCTAATTTGGGGAGGGGAAGGGAAAAAACAAAATGCTGAACAATGATACAGGTTGACCCATTGTAACAATGAGATGGGGAGGTGGGGAAGGAAGGGATGGTAGGAGGAAAACAAAGGAGGAGGTAACAATGCTAGATAGGAAATGTACTCATTGCCTTACTCATGTAACCGTAACTCCTCTGTACACTATTTTCTAAAAAAATAAAAAAAAAATTAAAAAATATCTGAGGGCAAGGCTTCTTCCAGAAGAGTTAATAATTTTCCATGTGGGAAAAGTGAGAATAGACTACACACCAAGGGACTGCTGCAAAGAATGCAGGGTAGGCTTTTTCTGTGTTCATCAGAGAAATATAAATATTGTGAAATTGTTCCACTTATCATTTCCTGTATTCTATTTGGTCTATTAAACTCATAAATAATAGCATTGAAAAACAGTCATTTTACATGAAACTAATTATGCTTGGTTGAGACCCAGAGGATATATTCTCCCTGACACAGTACTTTCAGTACCATTTACTTGTAACTTGCTGTGTGTAGTACATTGCTTCTGTCATAACCATGCACAGAACTTGTGACTTATACTTCTAGGCTTGCTAGCCATTATTTGATAGCCTTAGTATTTACCTAATCTTTTTCTTTTACAGGAATTATGGAAATGATTTCCTAGTTTTGTATGATTTAAAAGAAGCAGAGATTTAAAACTGTAGTTTATATATGCTTCTGGTAATAACTGATTTCACAGTTCATTACTTCAATAGATGAACAATAATAAAAGAAAAACAGTGAAAAATATCACCACATGATATGAAAGGAAAGGAAGTTTGTGAATTTACTCACTTTTGAAAAATTACTAACATTAATTAAAATGCCATTTTTAACTCTATCTTAAGTAGACATTGAGAGGGTAATTATTTTAAAAATTTACTTCCCATGGAATTTCAGAAGACATAACTTCTCTTTGTATAGAATAAAATCTACTTTTACAATCAATTACAAAGCGTTCAGCTGTTACTTATGTGTTTATTGATGCTTGATTAAGGCAGAAAATGCAAATGATGTATAAATTATTTATAGCATTTTATCATGACAGTAGGAATATACTTTAATGTATAGATGTTTATTTTTCTATATTTTCCTCATTTAACATAGGGATAATTTTAAGTCTAGGATGCATTAATGAATGAAAGGTTTATGTCTCCAAATTTATTCCCTAAAGAAAATAGGCTTTATAGACTATTTACCTTCAAAGCTTTGAATGAACATTTTCTATTCTCCTTCCGCAGGAATCTTATTCACTATGAATACAGGTGCTTATGTATTACTTCATGCTTTACTTTCATGTAAGTCTTCTGCAATTGAAATATAGTTGCATGAATATAACCAAATCACCATGTATGTTATTTTATAAGCTTATTATATCTTATGATTTTTGTGCATTATATATACATATATGTTTATAAACTCATGTTACATTTTGTGAGTATGTAGACAGAATCTGACTATTGCAAACTGGAGTGAAAAATAAAAGCAGTGTTCTTACATTTTCTCATCATGAGAGCAAATACGTTGAAGTATTTTGCAAACATTATCAAAAAACTTCCCATGTGAACTAGGCCTGAAAGTGGTTATATAAACATTGCTCTATAGTTAGAAATGCAAATGGCCCAACCTTTTGCTGTTTTCAAATGCATGTTCAATACATAAGAATTTTGTTTGGAGTTTACCGCTACTTACGTTTGAACACTTACAGTACTCAACAGTGCTTAAAAACACTTACAGCAACCAAGGCCCTAGAATTGATACAACATGACTAAGGTAGTGACAGACCCAATGAGTCACTGGCTTCTCTGAATAAATGCTGGAAGTAGCTAAAGAGAAAGTGCCAAGGTCGAAGCTCAGTGCTATTTCAGATGGATGTTATTCTCTGTACAGCAGTCACTCCCCCCTTCCTGCTTCCAAAGGAATTGGTGCAAGGCAGGCACTTAGGATGAATCTGCCAGATTTAATAATAATCAAGACCACTCTTAAATAAATGTCTCTAGAAAGGGAAGCAATTGGCAATCTTAAAAGTAAAAACCACTTGAACAGTGCCTCACTGCAGAAAATACACCTTTCTTGTCTCATTTCAGAAGAAAGCTAGCACAGAAGAATGAAGAAGCATCTTAGGGAGCTGCCCTGCTTGGAGCCAAAGGGTTCACCATATGCCTGTCCGATCTAGGGGGAAAAATAAGCACAAGCAAATATTTATTTAGTTATTTTTTACTCAATAGGCATTGGCAGAGATTTATTTTTGTGTGGAACCAATATGGCACAGAATCCAGCATCCTTAAATTTACAATGATCTATTAAAAAATACTGTTGCTATAGTGAAAGTAGCAGAAATTATATTCCTAACGACTTTTGAGTCTTTTATTTTTCAATGTTCAGAACACACTTTTTGCCATGTTGCCTTGACACTGTATGGTTTACCCTCAACTTTGTCTCTTGCTTGCTGTTTCACATATTTCCAAATGGCAACTAAGACAGGCCATATATTTGGAGGTGTAAATACAATCTTATCATTGCAACTGAACAAATGGATTTAAAAAATGCTCAGACAGTAAAGCTCAAGTGGAAAATATGTTGAACTGGTTAACAAAGTCAATTCTTGTCTACTTGTCATTACCATGGAAGCCACTAATTTTCAGGGAAGTTTTTGTTGTTGTTCAACATTATTAACTACTGGGTAGCCCATAATTGAGCAAATGTTGTATCTGGTATAAATGCTTACATTGGTTAAAGTGTAGCTTATAGGACACTTATGAAATAATTAAAAATCGAAATCACAATGTACATGGAGAGTTTCTCTTTCTGTGCAACTGGTCATGCCAGAATTATGTAACCTAGACATTCACAAAAATGGACCACATCTTTGAGGGAGGTGGCTCTCTTCTGTTAGAAGGGCAATTTCAAGGTATGCAATCAGTTGAAAACTTTCAGGTTGTAAAAGTCCTAGAATGTCTAGGAATGATCACCTTAGTTCTGAAGGAGGTATGAGTTCTGATATTGCTTCATAGTACTTTTCTAAAGTCACTCCCAATTCTCTCCAATGGCACTGTCATCATTTTAATCAAGGCTACTGTTCCCTGGATTATTGCAAGGGTTATCTATAGTTCTGAGACTAATCCTTTTCTTACTAACACAGAGAGTAAACCTAACAGATGAAAATCTGTTTCTACAATACATCATTACAAAGATACTTTCACATTTCTCTGAGACACTATCAAATCCAGTTTCCTCCTTTTCTCTTTGCATATCACAAGCTGATGTCTTTGAAAATTCACGTAGGCAATGGTCTCATATTTCTCTAGGTAGTACTAACATTATTTTCTTTTTTAGACATATTTTTATTGTAAAGATATTGTACAGAGGGATTACAGTTACATGAACAAGGTAATGAGCATTTTTTACTCCTTCCTTTGTTTTTCCCCTACCATCCCTTCCCCTCTCCCCCATGGGTCATCTTGTTTCTTTATTTCAGCATTTTGTTATTTCCCTTTCCCTCCCCAAATTAGAAAAATATATATATATAAGATTCAAAGCACTGGAATCAAATAGAGTGAAAACAAGGGTTATACCATGGGGAGAAAGAACATAAAAAAGAACTAATATTTTCTGCAACCAGATCTTTAGAAATTATCACATTATAGGACATAAGATAGAGAAACGTACTAAAAATTTACATTAGTAAATTCATTCACATTGTTGTTGATCCTATAATGAGCTATTATCCTATAATGAGCTACTATGTCTGACAAAAGTAAATTTAAAAATTTTTAAATTTATTTATTTTTGGTATGTACTACTGGAGAGTGAACTAAGGTTTTTGTGCTTGTTAGGCAAGTTCACAAACACTTCTCAAGTCCTTTTTAGTATAATTTGTTTTTTGATAAGGTTTCACATTTTACACATGCTGGACTCAGGTTGTGATTCTCCTATCAATGCCTCTGGAGTTCCTGGGATTTCAGGCCTGCTAGATATTTTAAGGTAAGTATTTATAAATAAATAACTCAGATTATAACACTTTTATTTTGAGAAAACTTCAGTTTATATTTGTTCATTTTATCTTAAGTAAAATGAGAGGACTTGTCAAATGCCTGAGAAATTGTCATGTATAAAATCTTGCATTTAAAACAGTGGTTTTGGACCATATTTGATTTTGATTCTTCCCTAGGTAAGAAACAAACAGGATAGGAATAAAATTTTCTTATAAAAAACCTTATTTGAGGCCAAGGATATATTCATGAGCAAAGAAGGTTAATAAAAAACACCACTATAAAGAAAAGAATAAGGTTATTGAGCTGACAATGAGAATACTGAAAATCCCTAAATAAACTTAATTTTTCAGTTAAATAGTTCAACATGATCAGCAAAGGAGACAGAGTGAGAAGGAGCATTTGAAGAGAAAAAAGAGAATTGAGAAAGATGGGGAGGAAGAGAAGATGGAGAAGGGAGAAAACAGAAAAATAATAAGGAGAATGAGCAGGAAGAGGTGGAAGAGAGAAAGAAGAGAGTGAAGGGTAAGGGAGGAAAAGGAGAGGAAGAAGAACAGTGGAGGAAGGAGAAGGAGGAAGGAGGAGGAGCAGGGAGGAAGGAGGGACAAAGAGAGGGGGAGGAAGAAGAAGAAGAGGAAGAAACAAATAAATACTATGCACTATATATTGGACAAACTGATCAACACATACTCTCCTCCTTGTCTATTCATTTCTCTGATTAGGGGAAGGGAAGGGGAATAACAAAATGTTGAAAGAAGCACAAAGGATGACCCATTACAACAATGATAACTCACAAGATACTAAGTCAGAAATGACCTTTACAACTTCACAGGGCAGGGAAAGGAATGGGGGAGGGAAGGGATAATGGGAGACCAATAAAGGAGTGAGTAGTAATGTTAAAAAGAAATGTACTTAGGCTGGGAAGGTGGCTCAGTGGTAGAGCGCTTGCCTTGCATGCATGAAGCCCTGGGTTCCATTCCTCAGCACCACATAAGCAAAAAGAAAAAAGCCAGAAATGGTGCTGTGGCTCAAGTGGTAGAATGTTAGCCTTGAGCTGAAGAGCTGAGGGACAGTACTCAGGCCCAGAGTTCAGGCCCCAAGACCAGATTCCCCCCCCCCCCAAAAAAAGAAATGTACTCATTACATTACTCATGTAACTGTAACCACTCTGTACAGTATCTTTACAATAAAATTAAAAAAAAAAAAAAAGGTTTGATGGTCAACTGTGTTGAGGGTCTTAGCCAGAACATTACAATTTATCCAGCAAAGAGAAGATAATTTTTCTGTGAAGATGATCGAAGGGTAAGGGTGATTATGTTCATCAAAATAAAGGTTAGTACTAGAAGTTCAGCAAAATGATTATTTTTAACTTGTAAAATTGTTCCAGGTGCTACTACTACTATTATTATTACTTCTACTAGTATTTGGATATTTGGATTTTCAATATTTTTATTTTTCGGTGAATATATTTGTACATTTATACTGTTTAATAATGTGGACTGAGAGAATGGATGGGTTGTGATGCAAGATTCTTTAATGTGGATAAAAACAGACTTCATCTAGAAAAAATGCATTTTTTTAAATATAAGTGATCCATTTTCAAAAAAATTAATAACATTTGGTACAGCATTTTTTAGGTGGTAGAAAAAATAGAGAAAATGAAATTCAACTAGTTCTGCATCTTGCCACACAGAAAATAGCTCGGAGTTATTGTATCCTTTATAAATATGTAAGAAAATAAAACTGCCATTTCAAAGGCAGCTGGCTGCCAGTTTCAACAGGCCATACTTTCTCTGTCAATAGAATTTTATTTTGCTTTTAACGTCCTCTGGGTAATAACAGGAAAAACAGGAGAAAAATGTAACATAATAAAAGAAATAAGGAAAAGGTCTGATTTTACATTGCATGGTTTTTGTTTTTCCATTCTCAGCTAATTTATTCAGAAGATTCACTAATCCTACTCTTGCTGTGTTTGCATTTCATCTTCAAAGAGCTGGCTTAACTTTCCTGATATTTTCCTGATTTCTTCTCTTTCTAGCTCTTAGTCTGTTTTACATCATCTTAAAATTTATCCCTCATATGAGTACACATCTTACATTATCTCTGGTCAACACTAAGAGTAAAATTTCTTGTTGGCACTCTCTGTTTGCCTTTTGCTCTGAGTTATTTCTGGTATCTGGGAATCAAGCTTTAAAAATGAATCCTAGGCAACTAGGATAATTTAACTTCTTTGTGAGGCCTCATTACCTTAACACAAGAAATGTCCTTGTTTCAAGGAGCAGGTTTAACAGTATGACATTTTAATACAATATAATAAAATGATATGTATATCACTTAAGACATACTAGGTTGCAAATGTCAGAAAATGAACTCCACATAACTTAATCAAAAGTGATTTTATTGGCTCAGAGTACAACCCCAATTATTCAAATTAATATGTATATGTACATATATATATATATATATATATATATATATATATATACACACACACACAATATAGATAGGAAGGACAGGAATGAAAGTTGATTTTAGAATTACAAACACAAACTTTAAATCTTTCACATCTTTTTCTGTTTGAATATTTCTTGATTACGTTATACAGTTCCCTTCATAAATAGCCAATCTACCAGTTAAAGTGTTTGATTCTGGACTCCTTAAAAGAAAGATAATCTTTCTGCCCTTTCTCTCCTCTTTTGCTCCTTCTCTATGTTTTTTTCCCTCTCCTTCCTTGTTTTCTTGCACCCTTGTGCCTTCCTTCCATCCTTTCCTTCTCAATTCCCTCCCTCCTTGTTTCCTTCCCTCCTTTCTCTTGTTTATCACTCTGTCCCTATTTGTCTGTCTGTCTCTGTTGTGCTCTCTCACTCTCTCTCTATCTCTCACTCTTTCTCTCTCTTTCTCTGTATCAATATGAAATTTGAAGAATGTATTTCTGACAGGAGGAAAAAACTGTGGAAGCATGTCATGAAAGATGATCATTTATTTTATTTATTTATTTATTATTTAATCTATTTTTTATTGAAAAGGTGATGACCTGGTGGGTTACAGTTTCAGAGGTAAGGCAATAAGTACATTTGTTTTTAATCATTGTTACCCCATCACTCTGTATCTCCCACTTACTCCTTGCTATCCCCCTCCAACTTGTAATGTTCATATCCAACATAGTGTCAAATGAGTATCAATGTTTCTGTGATTCATCCACTTGTTCTGCTGTTTCTGTGATTTCCTTTCTCGTTTTCATATTGCATTTTCTATTATGCAAAACATGAGGTACAAAAAGCTAATGAGAACCTCTTCTTTCTATAAGTTGTAGTTCATGTTAATATGCTTCACTGGAATATAGAGTTATGGAAAAAGGATCAATGGAGCTTTGGTAGAATTTTTCAAATAAATGGTACACATACAGAATTTCAAAAGTCTCATTTTTATATAAACTTATTAACATTTTTCTTATAATTTTGCCTGAAGGATTTATACAATATTTATATAAATCTTTAATTTCCTATATAATTGTATCATGGAAAAGTTGGTGATATGAACGTTTGGTCAGATTTAACCATTACATACTCAAGTGCGGCATAATTCCATTTGATCAAAGAGGAACTGAGCATTCATCAAAAATTCCTAAAAGATTATAATGCCTAATGATGTCTTTGTCACTGTACTTTGGAGATAACCTTTAAGATGTTCACAAAATGGCAAAACCATATAGAGATATGCTTCTAGAACTGCAACACAGGATTAAGGAACACAGGGCATCATAATATTTTAATTTTCCATATATGTGTAAGGTGGACCAAATATTTATTTCATTCTTCAACTTTTAACTAGAAAAAAATAAACCAGTCATTTTAAAATAAAGAGACCTTACAATTTGGTTAGGTTGGTGATAGAAAAGCTATACAAGAAAATAAGAACCATAAGAGAGAACACGCCTACTGTAAATTGCTAAAAACCAAAATAACCTAAAATCTAACTATGAGCACTGGCAGATCACAAGCAGAAAATATCAAACTTGTTTTATGAGACTGGACATATTGAACATCCACATACATTTCAAATATTACCTAGCTTTTTCTTCGGACTATGTGCACACAACACATATAAAATATCCATAAATGTCATGTGTTATTTTGATCAAATTCCCAATTACATACATCCAAAGCACTCCAAAATCTAGCCCCAAGCAACTTGAATAAGAAATCATATACCAGTGTATCATGCCAGTGTTATTGACCTTGTGCATCAGCCACTGGCTCTACCGACCAGATTTAAAATGGAAAGAGGCCTTCCTACTTGTGCTAAGGAAATAAATCATCTATAGTAGCTGGACTTATGTAATCCCATCTTGTAAAAGGCAGAAACTTGTGTAGATATAGGCATTGCTGGAAATAGGACAAATCACTCTGGGAGAGGGAGAGAAATGCATGGCAAAAAGAAGAAATAATCTGTTTTCTTCCTTTGTTTAAATCCTCTGTCTATCATCAGGTCTTCCCATCGTCCTAATCCAGTTAGAGTTTTGCTGACTTGCGAGCCTGAGAAATAAACCTCTAGGGTCAGAAAAATATATATCATATAAGTAGAAAAAGCAAATAGTTAGGAATGGATTTTAAAGGAATGTACTCTTCTGCTGTCTTTGTCAGGCTATGTGGTTTGTGATGGAACGGTTTTATTACTTTTTCATTTCCTTTTTTTTCCATTGAACTTGATCTCAGTAGAAATACTGAGATCTTATTATGTATCTCTTTCCTAGGCTACTTAATAGTTTTTATTCCTGACATCTATGAAAATACAATCCAGTTTTAAATGTTGTAAATACTGAAATAGTCTAGTTATATCAATCTACTTCAAAATTTTCAAGTTGTATTGATTTTTAGGTTTTTGCATCAGAATCTTACCCCAAGAAAAGTAGTTGTTTTTGGTATACTTAAGATTCTAGAAGTTCAGAATGACAGCAATCAAAAACTGAACAGAGTGTGTACAAGACACAAAGACTTGTCCTGGAAGGCAACACACAAAGAAATGAGTATTGAAAACATGACAGTCCTTGAGGAAAGAAGAAGCATCCCAACAGCAATGTTGTTGTACATGATGATATTTGTTTCCTCTGCCTGGGGCTGAATAATTTTCCTGCTGATGTGTTCAGTGAAAGAGACAACAATAATCCTTTCAGGATTTTTTCATTTATAATACAGAATGTTTGCTTACCAGTTATTTCCTATCTAAATTGCTTTGATATGAGAAATGCATGTTGTAGCAATCATTTTCCTTTAAGCATAGGTTCAACTTAATACACTGTCCTCCTTTTCAGCACAATATTTTGTACTAACCTTGCTTGCCTAATGAGGCAAGGTTCTATTTCTTTTCTTTATAGTTTTGAATTCTTGTGGACTTTTTTCTTTTTCTTTTTCACTTTTTTTTTTCTTTTTCCAGGGAAGATCAATGAGTGGCAAAAGCTTTTCCTCCTTCAAACTTTAAAAAGTGCAGATATTTTGTGCTTCTGAATGGAAATAGAAATAGGCCATCTTTTGCCTCTCCTTGGTACGTTTTTCCTAATACTTTAGCATTGTGCCTTGTGTAAGATACTAGAGGCTGTGGTATTGAAGAATACAATTTTCTTTTGATTTTGTATCTAATCATTTCTGATGGTGTCATCTTTATTTATTTATTTATTTATAGTACTAAATACTTTGCACATTTTTTTTTCCATTTGTTTACACTTTGTTTTATCCTGCCCTGTTGAGAGGGAGTTCCTTGAGAGAGAAACATCTATCATTCTCCTTCTAAGATCTATATTTTCCCACACATTCTAGATGTTTTGAATACGTATGGGCTAAATAACAAAGAGAAAATGAACCTACATTTTACAGGCAGTTTCATGGGTTACAAGGTCAAGCTTTTAATATTCAGGAATTATACATTCCAGTAGTTTGCAGAATCTTAAAAATAAAGATATTGTTTGAATCAATGATAATATCTAAACAATACTAATGTACTTAGATACTGTTATATACTGAATAATCACCAAATGTTATTAAAGGAGAAAATTCAACATAAATAAAAATAAGGACATGGATCTTCGTCCAATAATCCACGGATTAATTGATTTTTATTTATTTATTTATTGTCCATCGTGGGGCTTGAACTCTAGGCTTGAGTGTTGTCCCTGCGGTCTTCAGCTCAAGGCTAGAATTCTACCACTTGAGCCACAGAGCCACTTCCGATTTTCTAGTGGTTTATTGGAGATAAGAGTTTCATTGACTTTCCTGTCCGGGCTGCCTTTAAACCGTGATCCTCAGATCTCAGCCTCCTGAGTAGGTAAGATTACAGGCGTGTGCCACCGGTGCCCGACTTTCATTGATTTTGTATGTAACAAATATTTGAGTAACTTCCGGGATACTAGAGACATGTCAAATTAATAAACAAATTACTTGTTTCATATGTCTCATAGATTTTTGGAAATTGAAAACATTACATAAGATTTTTCAATTATAATGTATTAATCCATAGCTTGGCTCAATGCTGATAGTTCATATATTAATATCTAATATCTCTGGGAAGTGTAGGAATTTACTTAAAATGTGTCCAATAGTCCTTAAACTTGTGGCTAAAAACATTAGTATCTAAGTGAGCACTTACCATTATTTTCTAGTTGATCATCACTAACATGGTACAGTATTGGTTTTCAAATTGTGGGCCATAACAAAAGTAAAAAGGTTGGACTTCAATTTATGTGATTTTGACCTTATCTTATGGGATTTAAATTAAAATTCTAGAATAAAACAGCAGAATTCATAATAAACATTCTGATATTCAACAATTCACTTTTTTATGAATTGTATTACTTCATAAGTTATATATTTAAATGTATGCTTATTGTGTACATATACTGGATTATTAGGTTAAAATTTATATCGATTACATTTTTAGATACAGAAAGAAATTCAAAGACAATTAACTCCAAGAGAAACAAGGATAGAGTCAACATGCTAGGAGAAGTTATTGTTACAGTTGGGTTCAGGGAAGAGTTACCAGCTTTATCAGTGAACCTGGCTCATATATCAAGCCAAAGAATGGAAACCTTCTTTCTATCCAATACAAATGCATACAAAACCACACATATGGACACACACCCAATGTAAGAAGTAATTTAGTAGTGATGAAAGAGTAGTCAGTCCTATGGAGGGAACAGCAATATGATATCTGCATATATTATATGTTTAGGAGAAACATGGAGACAGCAATACTTATTTACGGACAGGAAACAGGTACCTGATTTACTTTCCTAGGATAGAATCTATGAGTATATTTTGACAGAACTATAGACATAGTGAACCATTAAAATCAAATCAGGCCTCATAGAACATCCAGGCAATAAAACTATTAGAAAAAGAGAAAAGCAGAGTTACACAGTATTTGCTCTGTCATGGGGACAAGCAACTGCTGACAGTGATTATTCTTATGAATGCCATAAGGCTCATAGTAGATTGGGGTTAATGTAGATGGAAGTTTCGGCATCTGCAGGAAAGGTTTCATTTACAAAGGCTTGGGATGCCCGAGAAACAAAAGAGAATACAGCAATTTAGATACACTTACCAAGTTCCTTATCAGCTGACGTCTAAAATGAAAACACAATGTTTTATTTACTTACCACCGGACAAATGAAAGTGCCAAAAGATATATATATATATACACATATGCATGTGTATATATATATATATATCACAAAAATAGAGGGATGCATAAGGAGTAGGTATTAATATTATTGTTAGTATTTTTTCTCAGTGAGTCAGCAAATATATAAATTTGTGGGTAAGCAAATATACAACAGAGATTGGGTAAATACAAGTTAGGAATAGTAAAGTTCTAACTTGAAAAAAATAATTCAGTGATAAATTTGAGATAGATCATGCCTTCAGTACTGAAGAGTATTAGCAGTACCTGTAATAGCTACAGCTTATGCAGATAATATTTCCTTGAAGGCAATTATTTCTTTTTCTTTTATGATTGTCTCATGCCCTCAAATATATATATATATGACTTCTATGAATAATTTATTTTACTTTGAGAATAAATTATAATTCATATTTTTCTATCAATTTTTATCAATTTTAACACATTAATTCATTTTCTTGTCTCCTACTTATATCATCTAAACTTGGTTTGTTTGACATTGATATAAAGCTTCTAATGTTCTATCATTATCCTTATTTGGAAAGTTAAAAAAAAAACTTTATTCTCTGAGACACATTTTCTTGTACCTATTTTAAGTTTTGTGTTCTGATGATAGGAGTTGCAATTTTCTTAGTCTGGGCCACTAAGAGAATTCATTTAAATTTTGAGGATCACACATTCAATCCCTCGTAATGGTAGTCTTTATTTTGAATTTTCTTCAATATTTGTAAAAATAATTTTGTGTCTTTCTTAATTTACTCTATGAAAACTATTATTATTATTATTTTATTTTATTTTATTTTATTTTATTTTATTTTTTGGTCATGGGGCTTGAACTCGGCCTGGACGCTGTCCCTCAGCCCTGCAGCCCAAGGCAAGCACTCTACCACTTGAACTACAGCACCACTTCTGGTTTTCTGAGTGGTTTATTGGAGATAACAGTCTCACAGACTTTTCCTGCCCGGGCTGGCTTTGAACTGTGATCCTCAGTTCTCAGCCTCCTGAGTAGCTAGGATTACAGGGGTGAGCCGCCGACGCCCAGCTTTTAAAATGATTTTAATATGTATATAAAGAGCCAAATGAAGTGGAGCATAAAAAGTATTTTTTAATGTTTTCAATATACCACAGCATCCTAGAAAAAATATTAAACCCAAACGTTGTCTTTGTCTTTGTTTTTCTATGAGCAATTTTTGAATGGGGAAATCATTTAAGTCAGCTTTTTAACTACAGGCTCTGCCTAAGAAAGTGAGTTGATGTTAATATGTATCTCTCAAATTGATTACATAGATGTTGCAAATCATCCTATGAAGTTTTAAATTTAGATTATTTTCTAAGGAGTGAAAGTCAGAAAATGTACATTTGGTTATTTGTACTTAATAAGTAAAACTGTTTCCTCCTTGGCTCAGATTCTAGTATTATAATTAAAGCAATTCTAGACTGACTAATACATCACAAAATTGGTCTCTGCTTGGCTAGTAAATATTTGGTAAGTATGAATTTCATCCTTGCACAAGGAATCATGCTGGATTTTTCCAGATTGATTCTTTCAAATATAATTTATATCCCATCAAAGCATAGCTAAATTCCACACCTACTCAGAAAAATTTTACTATAGTTGAAATAAATTACACTAGGACTTTTTTATCTGTCAATTAATGGACAAAAATATCGACAACTCTTTTTAACATATTTTCACCTTTCCAGTTAGAGTTAATTTAAATGTTACTTCATGTAGATTACTAAGAATAGCCTAAAGTTGGGGACTTTTTCCTCTCAGAATCTTGTTTGTATGTGTCTAATTTATATACTTAAGAATTGTTTCTTTGGAATACTTGCAGACTAAATTCTGTTAAGATTCTGAAACAATTGTATAGATTGTGTGTTTTTGCTGCAAATTTTCTTTTAAAATTTCATAATGATTTAAACTCATCTAAAATGTCAAAGTTCATCTGTTAAAGAAACTGGATTAGGCCTGTACCACCATACCTCATATACTATCATGGTAAGTGTTACCCAAAATACCAATCCTGTAATAATATATCATCAATAAACAAATGACTTACTATGCAACAGTTCTTATACAAGGCTTCATGATATCTGTGTGTGTGTGTGTGTGTGTGTTTGTGTGTGTGTGTGTATGTGTTGCTGGAACTCCACCACTTGTATTACCCCTATAGACTACCCCTATAGACTACTTTTTTGCTGGTTAAGAGTTAATGAACTTTTCTGCTGGAGAAGCTTCAAACTGTGATCCTCATATCTCAGTTTCCTGAGTAGCTAGGATTACAGATGTGAGTCACTGGTGCATTATACAATTCATAATATTGGGATAGGGTAGAGATCTGGATGAAATCTCCTCTCTAGAGTGTTAGTTCTCCTGTGCAGCACATTCACATGGGCCTATAAGACACTCATCATTCACTGAACTTTAGAAAATTTTGCTTTCCAGTAGTGATGCTCTTCATTAATATTTCCCTTGAGTATTTCTAACTCTGTAAACAAATTCTAAAAACCACCCATGAACCTTTTAAATCAATTTTTGTTGTTGCATCACATTGTTAGATTATTTCTATCAGAAAGGGAATACACATATGCCATGAGTATTCTGTTTAATTTTTCCAATGTGAAAATACCATTAATAAGCCAGGTGCCAGTGGCTCAGGCCTGTAATCCTAGCTACTCAGGAGGTTGAGATGTGAGGATAGCGGTTCAAAGCCATGAGACTCTTATATTCAATAAACCACTCAGAAAACTGGAAGTGGCACTGTGGCTCAAGTGGTAGAACACTAACCTTGAGCTGAAAAAGCTGAGGGACAGTGTTTAGGCCTAGAGTTCAAGCTCCATGACTGACAAAAAAGTCATTAATATGTTAAATAATACTTTTCTGAAGAATATGATGTAAAATGTGTTACTCTTTTTTAAAATTACATGTTTATTCCACAAGTAATTTTAAAACTGATGGGTTTTCCAATAATTAGAAATTTTCATGTGTAAAATATCACTCTACAAAATGCAATAGTGTTTTGTTGATATGAAAGTCACCTTTTATTTTAGAATTGAACATATTTCATTTCTTTTTAAATGAGATGAGTTGATAGAACAACTGATATGACAGCTGAATTATTAATTTTCCACATTACAATGTATCTGCTAAAATATTGTTTGGCATAGACAACTAATTTGCTTTCCATACATTTTAAAAAGTTTATTGACCATTCCTAAAATTATTTATCTTGAAGGCCAGAGTTAAAATATTGGATTCAAGGAATACCATTAATTTTAGAAATGATAGATTATACAAGATGATTAGGAATCTAAACTGAAGTAGATATCAATGTTCTCCTCTGAGGCCAGGAGGAAAGGAAAGATGACTATATCAAATACTAGGAAATAATTTTCTCAATCTTCCTTAATATATGGAAGGGAGTTAGATAGTAGGATAAACAAGAATAAACAAGAAGGAGCCTCTGATTGAACCTTAATAGCCAAGTGTTCCTGCAAATGATAGCACAAATTGAGCCAGAAATGCCTTCATGATGTTTGCATATATAAGTGTGTCTGAGGTGGGGTACAGAGTTTTCTCTGGGTATTTCCAGTTTTCCATGAATTTAAGAGAACCATCACACTAAGTTACAGAGACTCAGTAAACTTATTAAGTTTTACAATGGATAAGAAACAAACAGTTTTAAAGTTTATGGGCCCTCTAAAGACTAGTTGCAATTGAAGAAGCACATCTCTTTGTGTAATCCAGTGAAATTACATTGTCACTCCAAAATGAAGATAGCCTTCTAATGCCTCCAGGCTTTTGTAATTTTTTACTGACCTTCAGGAAAGTGAAGCAAAGTAGTAGAAGAGAGATGGACTAAAAATATGTATCTTCTCTCTGTATAATGGAAGTTCCTAAAACAAATTAATTCACATAATTGAAAGATAACAATGAGCTTTTTGTTTCATTGAATTTATGAGTGTCACTGAATACATGCAAATTATATGGCAGTAATATTAGTTTATACATGTATAAATTATTCTGCAGTTAATACTCTTATTAAATATATGTTTTATGCATCAAATGTCTCATGCTATGATACCCACATCAAATATATATTCATCACACAGTGATTATATTTTGATGACATGGCAAACTTGGGTTGAGTAATAGGCAAGGATTTTAGCACATTAAGGAATGCCAACTCCTGTACAATGCCAAAACACAACACTAGGATCTTATTTTGCTATTATCTCAGAAATTAAAAATGGTCTTGTAACATGTTTTGCTATTCCTAGACTATTAGGTCGGACAAAAGGAAAGAGACCAGAGATGGTCTTGGTGTTGCTAAGATCAAGCTATGCATTCACAGCCAGGCCATAAACAACTTTGCAGTATGTTAACAACAACAAAGTCTACTGTGATCAGAAAGGATGAAATCAAACATCAAACTTGGAATCATAAGCATGAAAGAAGTTAATAAGTATATCTAAAACTGAAACCAATATTCCCTCCTCTATTTTGCCATTTTTGAATGCTATTAATTTTTTTCTATTTTTTTAAAGAAAGTGATTAAGATACACAACCATCAGCTTATTTCATTGGTTGATATTCTTTCCTCATGAGAAACCTTTCTTCAAAACATTCCTAAAGTAACAGAAACAAAAATCATACAAGAAACCATTTTTATCCTGCAATTCTATAGGATATTAAGTTTTCCCCATTACTAGTTACTAAACACAAGTCTGTGTGATTCAGGTGTGAAGCAGAGCATTCTGAATAATTTTGACTCAAGGCCATTTGCAAATGAATAAAAGAAGCACCAGCCCAAGCTTCCAATTCTATCTGTTACAACTTGGCCATTCCTCAAACGTAGTAATCATTGCAGAAATATTTAAATAATAACTGTTAGAGTAAATTAGACTCAACCAGAAAACCACGTGTACATCAAGGTAGGAAGAACAAAGGAAAGGTTTACTGCTAGTAAGGGAACCAGCAAGACCCCTTCTCACCAGGTGAAAGGAAGTGGGAAGAAGTGTAAGCTATTGTCTCAGGTGACCTTTTATAATTCCAGGATTTGGGGGACCCTGCTGCCTTCTATGGTCAGAACTATCCCAACAGGGTGCTCTCTCCTGGAAAGGGGGGTAGAGGCTGATCATTTGCTGCCTTTATACTACATGGGCCTAGTGTTGCCTAGGGAAAGCCATGAGGGAGAAGGCTTCTGGCTAACACTTATAATAAACACATATTTTACTAATTTTATATGTGTTATAAAATGTTGATTTTCATAATATCTTATCTAAAGAAGATTTTGGTAATATTTTAGCTTTAAATTAACCATTTCTTTGTAAATACCTTTTTTTAATTTTTAAAAAATTTGTAGGGTGATGTATAAAGGGGCTACAGTTAACCTAAGTAAGGTAATGAGTACATTTCTTCTCAAACATGGTTACCCCTTCCTCATTTTTCTCCCACTTTCCCTCTCCCCTGAATAATCCCCCACCCTGCACAAGTTGTAAAGTTCATTTCCAACATAGTGTCTAGTATCATTGTTGCATTGGTTCATTCTTTATCCCAAATGGTTCCAAATGGTTCCCATTTGAAAATATGGTTTATAATCCTACAGAGTCTGAAAAGCCTATGAATACATAGCATCCAAAATAGAATTTCAAAAACAGGAAATTCTTGAAAAAACATTTAAATCCAGAAACTTCAGAGGGGAAAAATGAAATCTATTGAATCGGCCAGTGTCTCAAACATTAACAAAGTATACATTAGAAAAATTGCTATTGATTTCATAAAGCATGGGCAGGTAGAATTATATTCTGTGAATGCTGGGCAATCTTTAATTCCATTGAGAAATTCTTTAAAATATAATTCATTGATTAAAAATACTGTATTTCTTCCAAATGACAAGTTTTAATGTAGATTAAATAAAATTAAATATATAGTACAAATGACATGTGAGGGTTAATTTTTAGGCAAATAATCAGCATAATTTACTACAGCTAAATAATATGTGTATAGTCATGACGTAGCTTACATCATAGCTAACTATAACTCTATTTTATTTTATTTTATTTATTTTATTATATTTCCTTGTTACTTTTTCCTTTTCTCAGCATTTCATTAAAAACTATGTGTGTTTTGTCCAGTTCAGTTCACCATACATAATTTTCAAACATATTTTGTTTTATTATCTTATCTTCTATCATGAGAAAACAATAAACTTTACATTTAGTGAAAAAGAATGTGAATTGCTAATAATTTCATTTCCATTATTTGATAATTTCATGCTAACTATAATATTTGAGATATTGACTATAATTTATGAGTGTTTTATGTTGAAGTATGCGGAAATTGAAAATCATATAGGAATGTTTATCCATCAAGGTAGCTTAAAAAAGAAAAACAAATCTTAACATGTTTTGCTATATTTGGAGACCAAGGCAATACCAAAATTAAATAAAGAGTTGTAAACAAATTAGTGGCTAGACAAATTTTGGATGTTCTAGTGATAGCTTTCCAAAGTATATCTTGTTATCCTGTATTTTTTCATATTTTAAGGAAAGCTTGGGAAAATATTTGTAAATTCAAATGTGTTAAAATCTTTTTGTCATAAACTAGGTTCATGATATATTTTGTGCAAATGCACATTATATCATTTTTCAGTAATTCACTAGCTCTTGTTGACTGATATAGAAGCTATCCTATAGCGTGTAATGAGAAGATAGTTGCTCAGATTCTTTTCAGGTTTCTAATGTATTAAAACAACTCTGTTTAATCAAGCATATATATTTACTTTAGTAAATATGTTATCAAATTATATATTTTACTAATTGACTAAAGATAAGATGTTGTAGAATGCATATATACATATACTATAATAAAAATATGCTGAATATTGGCCATTATATTTAACATTGATTTTAGTTAGCATCACAAGAAGGAATCTATTTTCCTGAACAGAGCCTTGGAATAGAGTCAACCCAACCTCATTGAAGTTATACTTGCTACAATAAAGCTCCTTTGGACTGAAGAGGTATGGAAAACATGTATGACAGCAGGGTATCTAGCCAGATGTTGGATAATGAGCTGACATGGGGGGATCTCAAGGAGAGAAAACTGAAGGAACATACTGCAGATACATTAAAGTACAATTTCAAGTAATGAAGCATGGCTGCAATATACAAGAAAAAATACCAAGGGAAAGATAAGCCCATTGTAGAGTAGTTGGAAGAGCAAAGGTGAGCAGCTGGGTGAAGAAGCAGCATTTCATACAGATTTTGGCAAAAAACAGAAACTCTCCCATGCAAGGAGCACTAGCCATGTTGCCCTTTCTTTGAGAAAATATGGATGATTTCTTCCCATAGAATATCATAGTCACATAACGTTTTCAAATATAATTTATGAAAAGAATAATGGTCAGTATTGTTTTCATTATGACCGATTGTCTCTTAATTTTAAAAACCTCGTATAATAAATAGTACCATGTAAAAAGGAAAAAAAAATATAGCATGTTAAAATACAGATTTGTTTTAATAACAAAAATTTGTGCTAGAGAAATCATTAGACACTTGAATTGGCAGGTTTTTTAATATATTTTTATTTTATTTTTTTTTTATTGTGAGAATACCATACAGAGGAGTTACAATTACATGGGCAAGATAACAAGTACATTTCTTATCAAGCATTATTGCCTCCTCTTTGTTTTCCCTTCCCATCCCTTCCCATACTTCCCCCTCCCTCACCAGATCCTTCCTCCACTCCCCACCAAAGTTGTAAAGTTCATTTTTCGACACAACGACTTGTTCATCTCATTGTTGCAATGGGTCCACATGTATCTCTAATTAAACGATTTGTTTTTTCCCTTCCCCTCCACAAATTATACCAACATCAAATACAGTGAAAGCATGGGTTATACCGTGGGGGAGGGACATACAAAGCCACAAAGAATTCATCTTATAAATATGTCATCTTACAAATATGTTAGAAACAATTGCATGAAAAGAAAAAAAAAACAAAAAAACCCCACATTTGAATACTTTTCTTGGGGTTCATTCCCCTAACTTCAACTTATCTGACCTTTTCTGCTTGACTCAGACATGTACTAGTTATTACAAATAAGGGAAACCATGGGACCTATGTTTCTTTGGGCCTGGCTTACTTCACTTAATATAATTTTTTCCAAGTCTTTCCATTTCCTAACAAGTGGGACAATGCCATTCTTTCTGATGGAGCCATAGAATTCCATTTGTATATATACCACATTTTCTAGATCCATTCATCTACTGAGGAGCATCTGGGTTGATTCCATATCTTAGCTATGGTAAACAATGCTGCGATAGATATAGTTGTGCTGGTAGCTTTAGTGTGGTTTGATTTGTGATCATTTTGGTAAATACCCAAAAGTGGGAATGCTGGGTCATAGGGGAGCTCTATGTGGAGTCTTTTCAGGAACCTCCATACTGCTTTCTAAAGTGGTTGAACAAGTTTACACTCCCACCAACAATGCAGCATGGCTCCCTTCTGTCCACATCTCCTCCAGCATCTGGGTGTGAGGTGGTATCTCAATGTTGTTTTGATTTGCATTTCTTTTATGCTAAAGAGGTTGAGCATTTCTTCATGTGTCTATTGGCCATTCTTATTTCCTTTTCAAAGAAGTTTCTCTTTAAGTCTTTAGCCCTCTTATTTATTGGGCAGTTGTTTCTTTGAAGATTTGTTTTGGGGGGATTTAATATTTTTAAATTCCAGGTATATTTTAGATATGAGCCCCTTGTCTGTTGTATGACTAGTGAAGAACTTCTCCCAATCCATGCTCCTTCTATTGATCTTGCTAGCTATGTCCTTTGCCATGCAGAAGCTCTGCAATTTCATGCAATCCCATTTGTCTAACCTTTCTTTGATTTGTTGTGCTTCTGGGTCCCTATTAAGAAATTTTTGGCCTGTGCCAAGGAGACCTAGAGTTTCTCTATTCCATCCTGCAATGTTTTCAGAATGTCTGCTTTGACTTGGAGGTCTCTGATCCATTTTTAATTGATTCTGGTGCCGGGTGATATATAAGGATCTAGCTTTAGTTTTCTACAAGTAGTTAACCAATTTTTCCAGCACAATTTGGCAGTTTTTTTTTAATGTCAAAGAATCTTTGACTGATAGGAAAAACTGATGTAATTAAGAATACTCTTAGATATTTGACATGAAAGAGTAGAAGTCATGTGTATGACAATGAACATAATTTTGACTTTTGTATGTGGGAAACCACGCAACTTCAGATAACAAGTCTATATAAAGTTAGTTTCACAGGAAATTCAATGTTGGGAAAATATTTGGCACTGTTCCTACTATATTGTTACTATCAGAGATTGAGTACATTTTTTGAACTGTCCAGTAGGATCTACTCTAGTAGAATCAAGTATTCTCAAGCACAATATTAGTTTTGAAAAGTCATATAAAATGATCTATTCAAAATGGGGTACAGTTTCTAGTAATTATTACAATCCTTTATGTATAAAGGAAGTTAAGATGCCAAGGAAAAATGTGAGTGAATTATTTAAAGTAAAATTGTTCACATTTTGTATAAATTATATTTAAAACTTAGTAGCAAATATGTATTGTCCGATTATTGTCTGCTGTCTAGTACGATACCCTAAATAATAACATATTAAGTAAGAAGCAGTTCATTGAACAGTTTGTACATGAAATTTCCTCCATTACTTTAATTTACTTTACAATGAGCATAACTAAATATTAACTGTTGTTTTGGTAGAAGATTGTTTTAACTTGTCTTAAGATATCTGAAGAGGAATTATAGTAGAAAAAGTAGAAAATTTTGACCTGAGCTATGTGAAGATATTGTTTAGTTTTATATATGTATCTTTTATATATGTACCTTAGTTTTACATATGCATCTAATATACCAAATGACTACAAATAAGTGAATAACTCAGGTTTTGTCCTTTGGTTTGGGTGAAAAAAGCTTAATATATTTTGTAACATTTTTCTGTTGGTTGATCTGATTAAACTAAGCTATTTTATTGCTTTTCATCTGCATCATTAAAATGGTTAAATTTTTCAAAGTTATGACTTAAATATTGTTTGATAATTAAAATATTTTATTGCTATTAGTGTAAATATCTGGTATTTTAGCTGAGATTTTTCTTTAAACTTGGTTGTGGTACATGATTCAAATAATAACCACAGCTAGAAAACATTTTTTCTAAATTATATTTGTTTTTCACTGAGGTTATATAACAATTCAAATAGATGTTTAGAAATGTTTGAGAATAGATATTTAATGATTTGACTATTACTTTGGTTTGTTTTCTGTTTTACTTTTCTTTCCTTAAGCCATTATTTAAGAGTTAAAGTAAATAGTTTGAATATGTGACTACAGAATTCCCAGTGTTTGTAAAGGAACTTCAGATAGCTTCTGTTAGAAATAAACTCAAACTGTCATTGAAAATTCCAGTTACTGGAAATTGAAGGTTATATAAAATCCTAGGTGATAAAGTTAATGATGGTGAGAAATGTTAAGTTCAAACATGAACTCCCCTACCATATGAAGAAAAAATCCTTTGAAAACTTTTTAAATGACTTGGTCATACCTACCTCATTAGTAAAGCTATTCTGTGATGTGATTTACCTTACAGCCAAGTTTTTGAAATATTGAAGATGAATACAATTTTCTTCAGCTTCAGTTCTGCTTGATAATTTAATTTTAGCCTCTATTGTTGATATTTTATTGCATTTTTCCAGATTCCTTTTTTTGGTCGTGGGGCTTGAACTCTGGGCCTGGGCACTGTCCCTCAGCTCTTCAGCTCAAGGCAAGCACTCAACCACTTGAGACACCATGCCACTTCTGGTTTTCTGAGAAGTTTATTGGAGGTAAGAGTCTCAGGGATTTTTGTGCCTGGGCTGGCTTTGAACCACGATCGTCAGCTCTCAGCCTCCTGAATAGCTAGGATGACAGGTGTAAGCCACCTGTACCCTGCATTTTTCCAGATTTTTAATGTCAAGAAAACTGTTAATTATCTGGTCATATTTTATTTCTGAATCATTTTTTCATGATTTTTTTTATTGGTCTGTCATGGGGCTTAAATTCAGATTCTGTTCCTTGTCCTTGAAATTTTTCATTCAATGCTGCTACTTTACCACTTTGAGCCACAGAGCCACTTTCTGTTTTCGGATGGTTAAATGAAGATAAGAGTCTCATCTACTTTTCTGCCCAGGCTGATTTCAAACTATGATCCTCAGATCTCAGCTTCCTGAATAGCTAAGATTATAGGCATGAGCTACCATTATCCAGCTCATTTTTTTTGACTGTTTAAAAGTAAACATCTATGTAGCTTTAGAGTTTATATGGCCACATGGATTCATCTATAGTCTCACTGATGCAACTTTGTTATGAACTAACAATTCAAAATTGAGAGTGGTTTTTGCCATTCAAAGAGTTAAGTTCTTGTTGCAGAAATCATCACCCAGGTCTTGTCTGCTTCCCTGTGAAGAAAATCATTTTTTAAGCTTTATGGTAACCTAGGTCAAACTTTTGATTTGAAACTACTTAAATCAAACACATCTAGCATCATATTATGTAGTCTTCAGAGTTATTCCTTCATTTTTTTCGAGTAATATAAACTACACATCTGCATTAATTCATTTAAATACATATATGTAAATAATTGACTACATTTTTAATCTCTCAAATATTTTGTACCATTTAGCATTGTCTATTTCCAATAACTTAATTTCCTGTTGGAGGTGCCATAAAGCAGGCCCTTCCTATATCTTTTTCTATAGTTCTTATTAGAAAAAAGCAGACATTTTCATTAAAAGTCTGGGAGAAAAATGAACATTTGAATTATGAAAATGGCATGTCAAATCTGAAGAAAGTTGTGCAGGCTTGTACTGGCAGCATGTGGGAGGCTGGGGTGGAAGATCCATGAGTTCGAGACTACCCTAAAAATAATGTCTTTATGAAAACAAAACTCAAGTAGAAGACTGTAATTCTTGCCATATGCCAATAGAAATAGCAGAAAGTTAATTGTTGATAGAGCAAAATGGGGCCTCCTGTAGTACACAATTTATACTCTCCTCAAAAATGGAGAATGTGATAAAATACTCACCTTATGACTTGCTGATGTCTCTCACAATTATGCACCAGAACTCAATTAATAAGAAATATTAATGTTATGGTGCATCTTAACAGTGACTTCAGCAAGACAATTTGTTTAATTTACCATTTGAAAAAATGTAGATAGTCACATGGAATGATTCTAAAATGTGTAGATTGTTCCATTTGAAATAAAATTATGTGAAGTGTTTTTTTCTATACCAAAAGTATTAGTAATTTTGCTTGAACAATATGAAGGGATTTGTAAATGTTGTAAAGGAGACATTACACAATTGCTAAAGTTTCCCCATTAGTAAAAGAGGTTGACTAATGTGTGAGCAATAATTTTCCATGGAAGAAGTAAGATTTGATGATCTATTATTTAAAACTGGACATCAATTAAACTTTTATTTCTGACAATCTTGTGAGAACACATTTTCATGATTGATTTTTATTTTGTTAATGGAACCTTGTTGATAATAATTTGTTTTATCACTTCTTTTACTGATTTCTTCTTGACATTTTTTGAATATTAATATGATATGTTTGATTATACATACCTAGTCTTTATTTTTAATATGTTTTTCGTTGTAAAAATACTATACAGAGGGGTTACATTTACATGAGCAATGTCATGAGGTACGTTTCCTATCAAGCATTGTTGCCTCCTCTTTGTTTTTCCCCCTAACCCCCCTTCCTTCCTATGCCACAACTGCACTCCCGCCTCCGCCCTCCCCCACCTCCCTACCTAAATTGTAGAGTTCATTTTGCAACATAGTGTCTTGTATATCTCATTGTTACAATGGGTCAATCTGTATCCCTATTTAAGGATTTTGTTTTTTTCCCTTAAGCTCCCCAAGCTAGAGAAGAGTATAACGAAGATGAAAGACACCAACATCAAATACAGTGTTATATCATGGGGGAGGAACATACAAAGAAATAAAAAAAAATCACATTATAAAAGCATTGGGGAAAATAGCAAGAAAGAAAAAACCCACTTGTGTCCCTATATTGGGGTTCATTTCGCTTAACATCATCTTTTCTAGTCATATAGTCCATAGCTTTTGATCTTTTCTACTTCTCTCAGATATAATATTATTGCAAATAAGGGAAACCATGCACCTATGTTTCTGTGCACCTGGCTTACTTCACTTAATATATTTTTTTCAAGTCTTTCCATTTCCTAAAAAATGAGGTGATGTCATTCTTTCTGACGGAGGCATAGAATTCCATTGTGTATATATACCACATTTCCTTGATCCATATCTACTGAGGGGCATCTGGGTTAATTCTATATCTTAGCTATAGTAAATAATGTTGCAATAAACATAGTTGTGCTGGTAGCTTTAGTATGGTCTTGTTTGTGATCATTTGGGTAAAATGCCCAAAAGTAGGATTTCTGGGTCATAGAGGAGCTCTATGTGGAGTCTTTTGAGGAACCTCCATACTACTTTCCAAAGTGGTTGAACAAGTTTACACTCCCTCCAACAATGCAGTAGGGTTCCCTTCTGGCCACATCCCCTCCAGCATATGTTGTTATTAGATTTCTTGATTATAGTCATTCTAACTTGGGTGAGATGGAATCTCGATGTTGTTTTGATTGGCATTTCTTTTATGGCTAGAGAGATTGAGTATTTCTTCATATGTCTATTGGCCATTTGTATTTCCTCTTCAGAGAAGTTTCTCTTTAAGTTTTATATCCTGCTTATTTATCGGGCAGTTGTTTCATTGAAGATTTGTTGTTGGGCGATTTAATTTTTTTTTTGTGTTGCTAGTATATTTTAGAAATGAGACCCTTATCCATTATATGGCTAGTGAGGGTCTTCTCCCAATCCATCGGCTTTCTATTGATCTTGCTAGCTATATCTTTTGCCATGCAGAAGCTCTGCAGCTTCATGCAATCCCATTTGTCCAACCTTACTTTGATTTGTTGTGTTTATGTTTCTCTAATGAGAAAATTTCCAGCCTGTGCCTAGGAGACCTAGGGTTTCTACTATTCCTTCCTGTAATGTTTACAGGGTGTCTGCTTTGACTTCGACATCTTTGATCCATTTGGAGTTGCTTCTGGTGCAGGGTGACATATAAGGATCTAGCTCTAATTTTCAACAGGTATTTAACCAATTTTGCCAGCACCATTTACTAAAGAGGCTGTCTTTCTTCCATTCTATTTTTTTTAAGATCCATGATCAAATATTAGGTGGCTGCAGATCTGTGGGTTCATTTCTGGGTCTTCAGTCCTATTCCATTGGTTCTCAGGTCTGTTGCATTGAAGATTTGAAGCAGTATTGGCATGAGTTCTGCTTTGAAGGCTTTGTAGAATTCCATGGTAAGTCCATCTGGTCCTGGACTTTTCTTAGATGGGAGGTCTCTTATTGCTGTTTCTATTTTAATGCTTGATATGGGTCTGTTAAGTTGGTTTAACTCATCCTCGTTTAAGATTGGCCTGTCCATATTTGCTACGAAATCTTCTATTTCTTTCAGATTCTCAAACTTATTAGCGTAAAGGTTTCATAAGTATTTCCTTATGATATTCTGTATCTTGGTTGTTTCTGTGGTGATATTTCCATTCTCATCTCTGAGTATGTTTATTGGGTGTGTTCTCTTCTTTTTCTGATAAGATGTGCTAAGGGTCTGTCAATTTTGTTAATTTTTTCAAAGAACCAACTCTTTGTTTTGTTGATCCTTTCTATGTTTTTTAAGGGGATTCTAATTAATTCAATTATGATTTAGTTTTAATTATTTGTTTTCATCTACTAGATTGGGGTTTAGCTTGCTGCTCTTTTTCAAGGAGGTTAAGATGTTTCATTAAATTGTTGGTTTCAGATTTCTCCAATTTGTTTATGTAAGAACTCAAAGCTATGAACTTGCCCTGAATACTGCCTTTGCTGTGTCCCAGAGGAGCTGGTAATTTGTGTGCTCATTTTTGTTGAATATCATGAACATTTGAATCTCCTTTCTAATCTCTTCCATGACCCACTGGTGATTCAACAGTGTGTTGGTCAGCCTCCATGTGTTACTGGACTTTCTTTGATGGCTTTTGGTGTTGAGTTCTAATTTTATTGCTTTGTGGTCTGAGATAATTCATGGCATAACTTCATTCATCTATTGAGGGGCATCTGGGTTGGTTCTATATCTTAGTTATGGTAAATAGCATTACAATAAACATAGATGTGCTGGTAGTATGTTCTTGTTTGTGATCATTTGGGTAAATGCCAAAAGTGAGATTGCTGGGTCATAGGGGAGCTCTATGTTTAGTCTTTTGAGGAACCTCCATACTTCTTTCCAAAGTGGTTCCACAAGTTTACACTCCCACCAACAATGCAGTAGGGTTCCCTCTGGCTACATCCCTCCAGACCTCAGGACTGTTAACAAGATTGCATAAACTGGCACTCAATGCTAGTCTTGTTATATAAATGTATAAATGCATACATTTAATTCATTTGGATCAGTGATATAATATGAAACAAGCAATAAACTAATGACTTTTCATGAGCCTCATGAATAAAATGTAACAAGTATTTTCATAAGCATCCTGAACCGGACTAAGATTATTGCTAATTCAAGGTCATAAATAAAGAATATAAATAATAAATAATATAAATAAAACTGCAGTTAGTGAAAGCCTGTACTTTAGGAATAGAATTATTGAAAAATGTTTTTAGTATTTCATTAATAATTTTAATAGCTCTTAATATGTTAGTGTTTACTTTTCCTTATATGAATGCTACTGAAAAGTACAGATTTGACATAATAAATATTACTGTAATCGTTATCTCTTGCAGATGTTTATATCCTACAGATAAATACTTTAAAGATTTAATATAAAATTGTTTTAAATATATTTTGTATTGTCTGAAAGCAAAAATATTGATATGTACAGTTCCTTATTTTTATTTTTACAAATATTTCTATTTGTTTGTAATTTGTATTGTCATTGAAAAGGAGATATACACAGGAGTTGCAGTTACATATGTCAGATAAAGAGTGCATTACTTTTTGGATAATGTCATCTTTTCCCCTGATCCTTATTTTTAATTTTTGAAGATTCTTTTTTAACTAAGGCAAGAAATAATAACTACATGTATGTGATAAAAATTTTGTCACATACATGTAGTTATTATGTCACAATTTTTAGTTCTTCAAACTAGAGATCTTTTTTTTTTCTTGACTTTTACTGGCCTAATCAGTTTATTTAATGTTTTAATTTTTTTTTATTGGGAGGGAGTTTGAAAATCCTTTCTTGTTCTTTCTAAAATATATAACAAGTTACAATCATACTATTGTGTTAACTTCATTGAGTATATTTTAAATAAAGAACTTGATATAAAGCAGTATGGTGGTTCCTCAAAAAACTAAACAAATTATTCAACAATCCTATTCCTATGAATTTACACAAAAGATCACAAACAAGGCTAGTAAAGCTACCAGTAAAAGTATGTTAATTGCAGCATTATTTACCATAGCTAAGATATGGAAACAGCCCAGATTTAATATAAAATTATTTTAAATATATTTTGTATTGTCTGAAAGCAAAAATATTGACATGTACAGTTCCTTATTTTTATTTTTACAAATATTTCTATTTGTAATTTTTATTGTCATTGAAATTTTTATTTTCTATTCAGTACATGAATAGATCAAGCAAATGCAAATACGATTTCTCTCTCTTCTCTCTCTCTATCTCTTTACATAAACACCACACATTCACACACAAACACAAACACACACACACATCTATATACACATATACATACACAAGTAAAAGAGAATTTTATGTTTCTGTCAGAAAGAATGACATTTCCCCATTTGCAAGGAAATTGAAAGTCTTGGGAAAAAAATCATATTAAGTGAAGTAAGCCAGACACAAAGAAATATAGGCTCTATGGTTTCTCTCATTGGTAATAATTAGTATATGTGTAGGATAGTCCTAGCAGAGGATAACAATAGCTCAATAGCTATGTACATATGATCATATAATATGATGCTAATCGAAACAAATTCCAAGATATAGAACCAGAGGTTTTTATTTTATTTATTATTTTTGGTGTACTGTTTGTGGTTATTTCTTTCTCTTTGTCTTTTTCCTTTTTTCCTTGTTTATTCCCTCTTGTCAATGTTTTTGTTTGTTTGCTTGCTCTTTTTGCTTGTTTGTTTGTTTTTGTTACCCTGGGTTTTCATATATACATTTTTTCTGATTCAGGGAAGGGAAGTAGAATCAGAAGATGGTGAGATAAAGGACAAAGGGTGAATCAATGCAGCAGTGATACTCACAAGACACTATTTTGGAAATGAGCTTTACAACGGGGGGGGGGAGTATATGGGGATGGCAAAGTGAGAGAAAATGTGGAGGGGTTAACACTGTTAAACAAGAAATGTACTCATTATTTATGTAATCATAACCCCTCTGTACATCACCTTTACAATAAAATAAACTAAAATTAAAAATTAGAAACTAAAAACATCTTGTTATAATCCTTCAATCTTGCAATGTGAACATTTATCACAATAGTTTTAGGTAACAAGTCTGCATTTTTGTAAGTATAATAAACTCTCCTTTACTGTTTGTATTTAAAATCATTTGCAAGTTTTAGTGCTCATGAGCTAATGTAATAAAATCCAAATTTCTGTAACCAAAATGATTCTAACATACCACTTTTGTGCTCCATTGTTGACAGTTAAGCATGCTACTCGTTTTCATTCAAATAGCAGTCTATCTTGTTTTCTTATTTATTCTTACGATGAGACACACTAATTAAATTGCCCTTTGCCCAGTTCTTTTCATATACAGCATGAATAGCAGGTAAAGCCAATTTGTGAACTTATTGTCCTTGACATACTGTAGAAGTGTTTCCACCTGGAACTGATTATGTTGAATCGTCTGGGTTACCCAGGTTAAAAAAACATAATCCAAAAGATAACAATAAATAACTGTAGCCCTGCCTTTTATTTAAATTTGTTCTGTTTCTGTAATGGAACAATGCTGTTAGATAGCAAAGCATCTTTCACATTGTCCAGAATATGCTCCCACTGCTATAATTATTGTCTTGCAGGAGACCTTGTGCCCTCTGAAGTAGGTGACAGGTAAGTCAATGATTGGAAAATATGAGAAAACTGAATGAGAACCTTTCAATTGTCCATTGAGGAAATAGATTCAAACTAGTGCACAAGTTATACTCAGTCTCTCTAAGCAGCAATAATAGAGAAGTTTTCGAAGGTTTGGTCTTATGGATATATAAAAGTAATTTGGGCTTTTTCCTATAATATATACAACAAAAGTGATCCTGTCCATTCTATTTCAGTGATGATTTATTTTCATAAAACAGTTAGAAAATAGGACATAGTTTAAGCAACACCTCAGAAAAATATGTCTACATATATACATATATAACATGCATACTAATAAAATGATACTTAAAGTCTTTCATTTATGGCTTCTATTATATGTAATTATGTACAGAACATCTGTATTATATTTAACATTGAATTTTATATATTTTAAATTTTAATTAGAATTATACTAAGAGCTAAATTCATATAGCTAAATGAACTAGAAAACTCTTCTTACAAGATGGTTGACATTTCACACAAAAGTACTGAATAATACACTTTCCTTTATTAACAGAGAACAGACTGTTCTGGGGTGTATAACCTCTGATAGGTTTGTGAATTTCAATCACAGAGAGGCAGAATAATCTTAAAACTAAACACTGTGAGGAGTTAAGTGATATTAATTTGATTATGCATATTATATTTTTAAGTCTGAATAAAACCCATGTGATTAGCATCTTCTTGTGAATAGTTACAATTTCATAGGAAATTATCTGTGGTAAAAAATGTTATCTTTCAACCTCTAGTCTTGGAATGCTCATATATTTATGTTTTTTAATGCAAAGATTTAAAAATTTAATTTCAAAAAGAAAAAAATGACATGTTTCCTGGTGTAATGAAACACAATTATCATCTGCAGATTATATCATCATGTAATAATTCTATGTGAATGGCTTAATTCATGATAAATTTTATAATATAATTATTTTTATTCAATTTTATATTTTTATAATTTTATAATTATAAAATTAGAATGTTATAATTATTTTATTCAAATAAGAACTTTTATAATTTTGATTTTAATTAACAATTTAAGTCATAAGGAAAGCTTACCATTATTATTGTATTTCCCATATTTGGCTAGTACCAATTTCTAAATCCTTGTATTTTAAAAACCTAATGCCCCTCAGTAGATGAATGGATCAAGAACATATGGTATATATACACAATAGAATTCTATGCCTCCATCAGAAAGAATGACATTGCTCCATTTGTTAGGAAATGGAAAGACTTGGAAAAAATTATATTAAGTGAAGTAAGCCAAGCCCAAAGAAACATAGGTCCCATTTCCCTTATTTGCAATATCTAGTATATGTATGACTCAAGCAGAAAAGGTCAGATAAGGTGATGTTAGGAAAATGAACCCTAAGATATGTATTTTAAATGTTTTTTTTCTTTCATGCATATGTTTCTAACGCAATTATAAGATTATTTCTTTGTTGCTTTGTATGTCCCTCCCCCACAGTATAGCCCCCACTTTCACTGTATTTGATGTCGGTATAATTTGTGGAGGGGAAGGGGAAAAACAAGTCGTTTAAATAAGGATACAGGTGGACCTGTTGCAACAATGAGAAGTACAAGTTGTTATATCAAAAATGAACTTTACAACTTGGGGGGGGGGGGAGGATTGCATGGGGGGGAGGGAGGATGGGAAGGGATGGCAAGGGTAAACAAAGGAGGAGGCTACAATGCTTGATAAGAAATGTACTCACTATCTTGCCCATGTAATTGTAACCCCTCTGTACAGTATTTTCACAATTAAAAAACCCTAAAGTAGATCAAAGGGACAATACTATTAATTAATTTCCTTTTATGATATATGAGTTTGAGAAAGCTTAAGGACAAAATGTTCTGTGTATTTGAAAATGAATGTTAAAATGGAGCAAATCAAGTCTTTAAAAAAGATATTGTTGAAAAGTTGGTTTATGAATTCTGATTATTGATATTGTTGACTTTACATTACAGAATGTTCTTTTAAAGATGCTAATCTTTTCTTGAAAATTGTCATCTTGCAAGGTTTTGTTTTTTCTTCTTTCCTCCCATCCTCCCTTTATTCCTCCCTCCATCCCTCCCTCCCTTCTTTCTTTCGTTTCCTCCTTCCCTCTCTCCTTCCTTTCTTCCTTCCTTCCTTCCTTCCTTCCTTTCACCCTTTCTTTCTTTCTTTTTTTTTCTTTCCTTCCTTCCTTCCTAATACTGGTTAATTACAGATAAGAGTCTCAAGGATTGTTCTGCCCAGGCTGGTTTCTAAGTTTGATCCTCAGTTCTGAGTAGTAAGTATTCCTGAGTAGATAACATTACAGGAGTGAGCCACTGGGGTCTGGAGTTTTTCAAGTGTTTTCAAATATTCAATATGAAAATTATTTTACGTATTTTATGAGAATGAATTAATGTATATTATAAATAGAAAGGGTTAGATTCTTTTATTTTAACAACTTAAGAATCATGGATAAAAAGATGGCAGTTAAAAGATACCCTGATTTTTTTGATAAATATTATTTTGTATGATAATATGCACATAGCTATTAAGCCTTTGTGATCCTCTCCAAAAGTATGAATGTCTAGAGCCCTGTACAATTTATTATGTTCAAGTAAAACAAATGTTTTTTTTGTTAATTCATTTTTTTTGTTTTTGTTTCTCTTTTAAAAAAAAATTCTGTCCCTTTTGTCTTGCATGTAAGTTTATCTGATTTGGGAAGTGTAAAGAGGAGCACAGAATGTAAGGGGGAGCACAGGAATGGTGGGACAAAGGGAAAACTAATTCAGCAGTGATACTCATTAGACATTGTTGGACATGAACTTTACAAGTTGTGGGGAAGGCGGTCGAGAAGAGAAAACAAGGGAAGAGGTGACATTGTTCAAAAAGAAATGTACTTAGATCTGACCGATATAATTTTATCCCCTCTGCATACCACATTTACAATAAAAATAAAAACAAAGAAAAAAGAAATGTGTTGAATAAGAGGGCATCTTGCTGATACCCACTATAGACTGATTTTCTAAGAGGGGAGAAATCCCATCTACATTTTAGTTACCCACAATGAAGTATTATATGTTGGATGGTTTTTTTTTTTTCAAATTATTTTTCTCTTAAGAAGTCTTCGTTATCGAAAGAAAGTAGAGGAGGAAATTGGTGGGGAACTCAAAGTCTGTAATAAGTTTCTCTGAAGAACTTCGTTTAAGTAATTACCCATTTATAACAGATACATAGTTAACATTGTGAAATGCTAATTTCAAACTCTTTTAATAACCTAAGTAAATACACTCATGCTAATACATTATCATGAATGTCATGTGTGATTGGCAGATCTTTATGATGTTGTACCTTTTCCACTATGTCTTTTAAATGTCAGTGTGGGTGTTAATTATAACCAAGCACTGCTAAGCATGATGTACTGTATGATAATTGACTTTTTGGTAAGTCAACCCTAAATCCTTTTTCTTACAGGAAAATCTGGCAGCGAGTGGGGGAGGGATATTTGGTAGACACTTTCAGGTCAACTTGGCAAGTTAACACTTGCAGCTAAATTTTTAAGAGTTTTAAAGACTTGCATGCACATTATCACAAACACACAGAGGCAGGAGAAAGCACAAATGGAAATATTACTCATATCTGAAATAAAATATTGTAGTTTAATGAAAATTGAGAAAAATACACCAGAAATAGCGTAAAACTAATGATGAGTGTTATTTGTTTATTCTCTTAACTAAACTACTGATGGATAGTTTTCAGAAAGAGGAATGGCCTGTCTGATCTTTTAAATATAAAATTAAAGTACTATAAAAATCAAAGGAGAACCAATGACCTATTGCTTACTAGCAAACAGACATAAATAAATCATTACTTGGGTAAGAAAAATTGATTAATAAAAATAGATTAATATATTTGCATTACATCTGTTATATTATGCAGACATGTGAAGAATATCAAGGCAGTTAGATTAATAAAAGAAGAAATATCATCATAGCAAAAAAGAAGTACATGTTGTACATACACTGGAAAAATAACAAATGGTGTTAGGAAAACTGGTATCCACATGAAGAACACCGAAGCTGAGCCTCTACATTTTACTCTGTACACACACCAACCTCAAGTGGTACAAAAAGCTCAAAGCAAAATCCCAAAACTTTAAATCTACTAAAGGAAAATACATGAAAATCCCTAGAAGTTATAGACAAAGGTAAATAGGTTGTTCAGAGGGTGATCAACTGTCATTTATAATCACAAATTTATGATTTGTAAATTTATAATCACAACATATAATCACAAATGCTATTACGCCAAATTACCAGAACCAACTAATCAAATCGGAGAAACCGTTACCATCTATTCAACAAATAAAAGAATATAAAAACAACTTAAAATGTAAAGAGAAAAAGAAGAACTGGCCCAGTAAATAAATTGGCAAGGAACTAGACAGTTATCACAAAAACAAATGTCTAGTTATGTGAATAAATATTCATCATTCGTGTGTGTGTGTGTGTGTGTGTGTGTGTGTGTGTGTGTGTGTGTAGTGGGGCCTGAAACTCTGAGCCTAGGCACTGTCCTTCAGCACTTCAGCTCAAGGCTAGGACTCTACCACTTGAGCCACAGCACTACTTCTGGCTATTTCTGCTCATGTGATGTTGAGGAATTGAACCCAGGACCACACTGTCCCGCGTGGGGCCTGAACTCTGGCACTCTACCGCTGAGCCACCTTCCCAGTCCCCATATTCATCATTCTTAACTATCAAGGAAATGCAAATGAAAACCACTGTAATATTGCATCTCATAATTGTCAGAATGATATCCATCAATGGCACAAGCAATAATAAATCCCCCCAACAATATGGGGAAGAGAAGCTTTGTACACTGTTGGTAAGGATGTAACCTAGTATAATCATTAAGAAAATCAGTGTGAATGTTCCTCAAAAAGCTAATAAAAGACCTTCCTTTTCACCCTGCTCTATAACTATGCGGTTGACCTATACTTGTAGAAGAACAGGTCAGTATTCAAGAAAGACATTTGTGTACACATGTTGATTTGTAGATCTGTTCACAATAGCCAAACCATGGAATCAGGCAATGTGAAAAAAGATGAAAAAAGCCAGAAGTGGCCCTGTGTCTCGAGTGGTAGAGCGATAGCCTTGAGCTGAAGAGCTGAGGGACAGCGTCCAGGCCTAGAGTTCAAGCCCACCAACTCCCCCGCCCCCCCCCCCCCCCGAAAAAAAGTATTCTACATCTAATATGAAAAATTAGGCTTTTTAAGGAAATGAAAGGAAATTGATTTCATAATAAATGAGACAAGGTAAGATGCTAGATATAAAAGGCACATATATGGGGCTGGGAAGGTGGCTCAGTGGTAGAGTGCTTGCCTTGCATGCCTGAGGCCCTGGGTTCGATTCCTCAGTACCACATAAGCAAAAAGAAAAAAGCCGGAAGTGGCGCTGTGGCTCAAGTGGTAGAGCGCTAGCCTTGAGCTGAAGAGCTGAGGGACAGTGTCCAGGCCCAGAGTTCAGGCCCCACGACCGGACCCCCTCCCCCCCCCCAAAAAAAAGGCACATATATGGATGTGGCTGGATAGTGAGCCACGCCCACTCTCATCCCCATAGCACATAGCGCGTTCCTGCAGAACCTGGAGCTAAAACATTCATAGACGACCTGATTCTGGGTCTGCAGAGCAGCTCCCACACTGTGATTTATTGACAGTCAGCCCTAAAAAACACAAACAAAACAAAGACACATATATTCATGGCCATAAACATACTTGTATATAGCTCTATACATATTGTATACAGGTATACACAAAGAAAAATAAGAAAAAGAATCTATATAAATAATATTTATTAATATATATATTATATGACATAATATATATTAATATTATATATTAAAATATATAAAGTGTTTAGGAGAAGGAAAATGGGAGAGAGAAAATAGAAGGTAAATAAATTTGAAATAGCTCACAATTCTCTACATAAACAGAAAAAAAAGAACCTTAGCAAAAGTTAGTGATGATTAGGTTTTGTAGAAGAGGAAATTAAAAAACAAACAAACAAACAAGTTCTTTACAAGTCACAAGTACTAAATAGAGGGACTAGAGCTAAAGAGTGAGGAAGAAAATGGATATTGTCAAAAGAGATTGGTAGAGAGAATGAAAATGTATGAGTGAAACATCTTGGAATTACATTAGAAAAGACAGGGGAAGAAAATAGAGTAAGTGAAGGAATGGATTTCAATATATTGTATACATTGGTGGAAGTATCACAATGTAATTTCCCTGTATATAGATAATATGTTGTTATAAAAATAATTTAATGATTTAAAAAAGAGACAAAATATTGAGATAGGTATGAATTAAAATCACAATATAACTTTAATATAAAAATTTTCTTCATGAAATCTTATCATGATTTAAATGCATACAAGCCTGCATATAAACCTAAAAGAAGTATCATTGCAATATCTATAATTTTTCATTGTATGCATGGATTAATTGTGAAGAAAACAGACCAATAATAATATTAAAAGACTACTTGTATGGACACTTTAACATGTCATTAAAATGGATCAAATAAGAAATCAATTGGTATACAAGTTTGTTACTCAGAAAATCCAAACTGGATGATTCAATAAAACGCCTTATTTGAATACATGACACACAAATTAAAACAATCTGAAAAGATCAAATCTTAGTAGAGAGAGCATTTAGAAAGCGTAAGCACTACAGATTAGAGAATAGTAACAGTTTGGAGAAATTTTGATAATATTTATAAATATAAATATACTCTTCTCATATGACTCAAGAATTCTCTATGTATTCTCCTTCTCAAAAAAATAATCTCATACAGGCTTCATGAAAAATATTCACAACAGCATTTTGCCAAGTAGGTGCCTATAACAAATAGACATATTGTCCATCATGATAGAAAGAAAATTACCTATAATAAGTTATACAATGTATAATTAAGGAATTGCATGCAACTAATGAATAATACAGACAACTATCATTATTAAAATGTTAATAACAACAATAAGACAGACACAAAAATACATGCAGTAAACATTTTAGGGAACCATTTGCTATTTGGAAAGTATATTTTCAAAATATTGAAGGCAGAAAAATACATAGTAGATCACAGACAAATTTAAACACTTGAAGATAATGTGGGACCTCAAGTGACTTGCAAACTATGTATGGGAACGTAACGTTTTATGTTTTAAATTTCTTTTGATTTATTTATTATTTTTGACCCAGCTGGGTCGATACTGCAAGTAATAGTAATAAATCAAATAAAATTGGTTTATTGTGCCCAGTAAGCATCAGGAGAATGAATCAATAAAAACATTAGATTATAATTTTTTCAAAAAATTTGCATCAAAGATATTTTTTGAGAAGTGACTGAATAAAAAGGAAAGTCTCTGACATGCCAGGCATTTTTTTCATTCTTGCTTCAACCAGCTTCAGTCATAAAACTGTATATAAATATTCATGCTTGAAATAGATGATTCGTATTTGTGGGAATTTCATTATATGAAAATCCAATAAAATAAGTCAGAAAGAATAGTTAAATATTCTGATACGTGTCATTATATATGGTCCTATGCACTTAGCAATTGGGCTATTATTATCCCCTGTTAAGATTATCATAACACTATGTTGAAAACAAACTACAACTTTGGTGGGGTGGGGAGGGATATATTAGGAGGAAAACAAAGGAGTAGGCAACAATGCTCAATAGGAAATGTACTCATTACCTTGCTCACGTAACTGTAACCCCTCTGTACAACATTGTTACAAAACATACAAAAAATAAAAGGATCATATTTTCTTTAGCTAATTCAAAAAAAAAGAATATCATAGATATATTTTAGTTATTACAAATATTCTAGTTATTCCAACCTACTTGGAAACAAGACATTTTTATTATGTTCTGTATACAGTTATTTCTATTTTTTTGTTTTAGTTTTATGTACCCTTTGTCTTGCATATAAGTTTATCTGATCCATGGAAGGGAAAAGGAAACATAGCAACAGTAGGATAAAGGATGAACTAATGCAACAACGATATTCACTAGACACTATGATGTATATGAGCTATACAACTTGGGGAGGGCAGTAGAGAGGGGTAAGGGGTAGAAAATGAATGAGAGGAAACAGTGTTTAAAAGAAATGTATTCATTAGCTTACTTATGTAACAATAACTCCCTGTTCACTACCTTTACAATACAGATATTAAAAATAACTAAATCACACTCCCAACAATTAAAACATTGAAAGTTAAACAATGAGGTAATTATCTAATTCATTGTCATCCTAAAAGGTAGTTAAACAATGAGATCCATGCTGATGTCCATGGTAATGACAAGGATTTTCATGTCAAGTAAATGTAGAGTATGATTGTTGAACAGTATGAATATGAGAATTATGATAGTGTTCTCAGTTTATTTTCCATTTTATTAATATTCACATATCCAGAGATCTCAAACATCCTAAGGATAGTTTCCTCATTTGTTAACCATAGTGTTCCAAGCCTTTTACTTATAAATTTATTTGTCCCTTTCCCAATCACTGTAGTTGCTTTTATTTTCAACAGCATCTTATTCTTTTTGATCATTAATTTCTGTTAGATCGGCTTCTTCAAGCAGACATGTACATTAAGGCAAGTAGTTGTTCTACTTGTGTAGAGACATATTAATTAGTATTATCCTTAATTTTGGTAATAAAACTGAAAAAAAGTAATAAATATCATAACCTATATATCCTGAAACGACTCAAAAGAACAGAACAAACAATTTACACATTTTGTTTTGAAACAAATCGGTTTAAGGATGCTGTATCAGAAATAAAAATCTCTGGAAGTAACCCACAAAGCAATTTGTCATGAAATATTATACTTTTAGGTAGCTTGTAGTTCTTCTGGAGTAGATGGTGTTAGGCTTACCGAATCTGAGTTTTCACTCATAAGTATATACTGAAAGGTAGTTCTCCATTTTATGTGATCTGTGTTCTGTTCAAGATAACTTTTTTTTTTTAATATTTAGATAGATATATTATAAAGTAGGCTAATTTCATCTTTAGCAGTCTAAATCATTTCAAATTGTTAGATTCAAGAAGTAATCCGAGCCTGGTGCCTTGGCTCATGCCTGTAATCCTAGCTACTTAGGAGGCTGAGATCTGCAGATCCCCATTCAAAGCCAGCAGGGGCAGAAAAGTACGTGAGATTCTCCAATAAACCACTAGAAAACCGAAAGTGGTGCTGTGGCTCAAGTGGTAGAGCACTCGCCTTGAGCTGAAGAGCCCAGGGACAGCGCACAGGCCCAGAGTTCAAGCCCCATGACTGACAAAAATAAAATAAAAATAAATATCAAAACAATATCAAATATTATTTGTTCATATCATAACATTTTTTACCTTATCTTCTCTGTAAAGTCCTCTTTGTCTTCTCTCTTATTATATTCTCTATGGTAAAAGTTTGTCAATGAAAACAATGAATAGACAAGATGTAAATTATCAATATTAAATTGAGAGTGTTACAGGCAAATAAATGTATTTTCTTATCCTGAGTTCAAGCAAAACTAGTCACTGTGATTCATAACTAAAATTTTCACATCTTATAATATAAATATTTTATTTATAAAAAATTTGAACGTGTAGTTTTATTTAAAAATATAAATCTGTAATCCCAGAGTCTACTTGTAATTAGCAATGAAAATATCAGGAATTTTTCTGACTTGGTTTGTTGTAAATATTAGTTTAGTACACATCAACCTTTTCAGGCTACTCTGTATGTCTTTCTTCAAGGTCTTATCTAACTCAATTATAAGATCCAATTCCTGGGTGTAGTTGAATTTTTGAAATCCAGGGCTGAAAATGAGATGTTATCCCTAAAGGATGTGAATTTATTAGACATTCTAAAATGATTTGATTTATCTTTGTCTTTAATAAATTATTAACTCTGTGTCCCAATCAGCATTTTATTGGGAAATTGAAACTCAATGCATACGTCTTGAGGTAGATCACCTACTAGACAGTAAAAATATGTATTTCACTCTATAATGAAAATTACATGATTAAAAGGGTGAATGAAGGACTCCTAACATATTAAAATGAGAAAGTTTGAGCTTCAGTGTTTATATTAGAATCATATAGAATTGAGCCACCAGGGATTCATTAATTCTGGCTCCAGAGCCAAGTAAACTGGACTCTGCAGTTGGATTTCAAATAAGCATTTTACAATGAATATTCTAAACCAATTTATACATTCTACACACACACACTCTCTCGCTCTCTCATACACACACACATATACACTTTCCTTGGATCTTTTGATTTAATTTAATTTTACCTTCTGGATTAACATTGGCAAATATGAAAAGAGGACATTGGGAAAGAAGCTATTACTATAGCACTGTGATTCCTTTACTGGATGGAGTTGACAATAGTTCAGCATATAACTGGGTGATTATCTGGGTTTCCTCATAGTTTTATTACTGAATTACTAACATAATAGATAGATAGATATTTTTTGCCAGTTGTGGGACTTGAACTCTGCTCTGGGATCTGTCCCTCAGCTCTTCAGCTCAAAGCTAGCACTCTACCTCTAGATCCACAGTGCCACTTCAGGCTTTTTCTGTGTATGTGGAGCTGAGGAATCAAACCCAGGGCCTCATGCATGCAAGGCAAGCAAGCACTCTCCCGCTGAGCCACCTTCCTAGTCCCAATATAATAGTTTTTGAAAACAAAACTGCATATGATTTTATCCTTCTGTTCCTTATTTTAAAATTTCTCTCTATAGATACATTTTCCCCATGTCCTTTTCCTTTCAGATTTCAAGCCTTTCAAACTTTGTGGCCTATAGATAAAGTGCCTCTTGTTTCTATGTTTAATCTTAAAACCTTTTTGGTGTTGTCTGAATTAATAGTATGTTTCTGTGTATCTCTCTTTTTTTTTTTTTTTGCATGAACCCTAATTCAAATACTGAACCAATAATTGATGCACTTGTTTTATTGTTCTTTGGGAATAAATATCAAAATCTGTTATTTTAATTCTTATGAAGTTCTTGGATACAATGGGAAATATTTTGTTCTTTATATATGCATCATTGGAAAACTCAAAAGTTGTTTTGGGCACTCTACAACAATGTATGTGCAAGCAATTTATTTCACTCCTTTCTGTGTTAACTAAATGTAAACTTAATTTTAAGCACACAAAATTAATTAGGAAGACAAACATATAGCATGTTGTTGGTCATGTTTTGTAAAATCTGTAGATTTATTTTAAATAGATTAGATTATTTACCATACAATAATGATTCAAATTGTTTCAAATGTTACAACTTAATTAACTATTTTATGAGTTTGATATTGTGGTAGGGATATGGCTCAAGTGGTAGAGTACCAGCTCTGAGAGAAAAAGCCACAGTACTTTCTTATTTCTCCATTAATTTCTTTTTCAAATTTTTATAGCTTTCATTGTGTAGTTCCTTCACATCATCATTTAGGTTAATTCACAGGTGTTCGTTTGTTTTGTGGTTGTTGTTCTGTTTTGTTTTTGAGATTATTCTAAATAGAGCCGCTTTTGTGATTTCAGTCTTGAACTCCTTATTGTTGGCAAACAGAAGACCTACTTGTGTGTGTGTGTGTGTGTGTGTGTGTGTGTGTGTGTTTTAATCAATCATGGGGCTTGTACTCTGGGAGGCCCTGAGCTCTTTAGCTCAAGCCCAATGCTACACTTGAGCCAGACGCCACTCGGTTTTCTGGTGATTAATTGGAGGTAAACGTCTCACTTTCTTGTTCAGGCTGGCTTTGAACGGTAATCCTCCGATCTCTCATCTGAGGCAGGATCACAGGCTAGAGCAACTGGCACCCGGCTTTGTTAATTTTATACCCTGTTACTTGCCAAATTATATAGGTGATTATGTCCAAAGAAGCAAGTATTGTTAGTTTTCTCTCACAGATGGATGCTAGAATTGGTTTATAAATAAATACTTTATGTAGTAGGCAAGTATATACATATTTATTAACTGAAATATACTAGATTAAAGGAAGAACTCAGTGTAATACCTTAAAAAATCAAAATCAAAAGTCATTATAATAAATATCAGGAAAGAGAAATTGAAAGGAGTAGAGTGGGGTCAAGAAGAAGAGGCTAGACAAATGAAAAGAAGAAGGAGGAGAATGCCATAAAAAATGTAATGTATATCCAACAAAATAAGAAAAATGAAGAAATGGTTGGGTTGGCAGGGGTCAGTTGGCAGAGGTAGATGAGATTGTCGATAGTGGTGATATTAATCAAGACACATCGTATTAACATATTTGTAGCATGGCAGCTCCTTTAAACACTGCTTAAACATATATGTATGTGTTTGCGTACACACAGATGTACAAAAATAAAAATAAGCAAATCTTATTGTACTGAAAATAAAATAAATGTGAAATATTTAACTATAGTCATTTTATAATCATTTAACTATAGACAATTTATAATGTAAAACAGTGACCTCCATATTGACACTACTAAATATTTATGTTATCATACACAATGATTTTCAATATGGATAGCACAAAGTAAAATAATATTCTATTGTAAAGTAGAAAAGTGTTTAACATTTACATCTTCGGTATGTCACTTATGCATTCTACAAATTAAATTGTATGTACTTTAGTTACATATTCAGAACTTTTACTGCTGATATTATTAAATAAATAATATCTTTACTGTATGGAGTAGCCTAAAGAAGTATTTATGGGCATTGATGAATTTTAAGGATTTTCAGGTGAGAGTAGTTTATTGAGGGCCATTTCATATTGAAGCTGCCTCAGAATGATTTCAAAAAGAGGAAATAGAATTTAAGGGTCAGCTGCATCAAAAGACCAAGGGAGGAAGCGACTGAGTGTCAGGATAGCAAGATTTTGACAGTAAATTGATGACAATTTTAAATTATAAAACTAAGAGTATGAAATGCTTTTCAAAACTGCATATTTTATTTTTGATTATAAATGCTTAATCTTGTTTTCAATTTTTTAAATTTATTTTCTCATTTTCCTTCTGAAGTTAACAAATACCCTGCATTGAAATTTTCCATTTTCCTTCTCAGTCACTATATTTTTCTCTCTTGAATAATTTTTGTAAATATTTTCAATTTGAAGCACTTGAGATGTTAAACTACACAGGGATAAACTTAATCCAAGAATTCCAACTTGCCTAAGGATCCCAAAATGTAAAATTTATCTTATAACACTCCATTTTATAAATTTTCCCTACTTGTTTTAGAACTCTTATAACTTTCTAACTCATACATATGTCCTGTCACATACGAACTGGGATTAGCTATTGCTACTTGAGATTGAGTTCATTATCTTATACTTCATTTGCCCTAAAGAAGCGTTTTACAAATACAGAAGAAAAATATATGTGTGGATGTCCCTTTAAGAGCAGGAAACACCTGACTAAGGACTATATACATTTTGCCCAGAATGTTGAAAACTTATTGTAAGTACATATTTACTGCAAACTGAACACCTAAAACATTAATGGAATTGCAAACAGTGTATCTTATTTCAATTAATGTATAGGAGTTAGTTTTAGAAATACAAAGTCTTATGACTTGAAATAAAAATGAAAATCCCTTTAGTAAATAGTAATGCTAATTGTAGACTAGATACTCATAGGCTGGAGCAATTAAAATTTTGGTTCAATAATACTCACCAATACTATTTAAAAAATAATAGGCATGTATGTTTACGCTACATGTTCTATATATTGACTGAAACATACTATATTTTAGGGGAAAAATTCAAGGCATTGTTTTTAACATATTAACTTTATCAGTTAATTAATTAGTGTATAACTTTGAAAGGTATTTTTGAGAACAAAGCACTAAATTATATTCTCAAACTTTTAATTTGATACCTTTAATCTTATAAGCATTGTTTAATTAATCATAATATTTTGAAGGTAAGAAAATGAAAGCTGTATTCATATTTAATCTTCAAACTTATTTAACATCTTTTACTTTTTTTCTTTAAATAATTCTGTAAGTGTCTGTAGTTGGTGAAGAGCTAGTTTTCAATGTAGACAATTGTTCTTGATTCTGATAAAAATGTCAGTCTCTCTCTACCTAAAAATGAGATGTCTTTTGACATTGAGTGTTGTCATTGATTAAATTGTCATAGTCTATTTGAAATCTAATGCTGCTTTGGTCATTGTTCTTTTTCTTCTCCAGAAAATGACCTTTGTGAATAATTGTATGCCCCAGATGTGTCAAAATGAAGAGGAAACAGCATTCCTAACTATAAACATTTTATAAACAATTTGTCTCTGCAGAATTGAACAGCTGTACAAAAATATCTCAAAATTTTATTTGAATCAAAGACTTTTTAATAGTCTTAAAGGACTAAATAAATTCACTTTAGACTTACAGAATTTACTAGCATTCTTAATTTTTCTACAATGTGATTTTATTACAAATATTATATTACAGCTCTAAAGAAAGTGCGGCAAAAATTGAAGTTTTATACATGTGTAAAATGAGACTCTAAAAAGTATGAGTTTTACGTGTTTTAACTCATCAGATGTTTTATACTCCAATGACATTAGAAGTTGATTGTTACTATCACTAAATTGTTTTAAAAAGTTCTCTCACTTAGGTTAGCACCATGTTTTGTGCTATCGATTGGGATCACCGTAAGAGTTATGTGTACATTGACATGGTTACATATCCTACAAAATACATTTGGATATATAAACCAATGGTAAAATTAGTCCTTGATTATTTAATAAATCTTATTTCTTGATGAGCTGCATTGAAAACATAAATAGAATCAAGTGATAATATTTGAGACATATTTATGAGTGAGTATAAAATCTTAAAAAAGTTCAGGTTAGGGTCAATGGAAAGGAAGTAGACAAGTGAAGAGGAAAAGAGAGGGAATAGTCAAGAATTCACTGCCTACAAAAGAAAAGCAAGGGACCGTGTCAGCTTGGAGGAATGGTTGAGAATGTTGAAAGTAATGACATTGATCAAGATGCCTTGTACTCATAAACTGCTTTTGTAAATGGTAACTTATATGTATAATTTATTTGTATAACTCCTTATTTAAATATTTTGAAAGAAAATGTATCACAATCTGGATTTTGAAGAAAATTAATGGCAAATATGTAGTTTTAGTATTAAATTTGTATTCCAGTCAAAAAAGAAAAAAATATAAAATTTTAGAAGTTTGGATATTAACAGTGAATGAAATAGGAGTATGTTAAATGCTCAAGGGAGAGTTAGCAAAATCAGTATAAAAAAAGGAGAGGATGACAGGATTGAATATAATAAAATATATATTATGTCTGTATATACACATATATATAAGCATATATGTGCATATCTTCATATACATGTATAAGAGCATATATATATATATATATATATAATGAAACTCATTAAACTTTTTAAAATGGTGGCATGATGGGGTAGACTAAGAGAAAGTAATAAAAATGAAGTAAATTTCATCAAAGTCTATGCGTGCATACATATAAAACATCTGCTTTCAGAACTAATGTAGGATAATAACAAATTAAGATAAATAAGTTTTAAAAAACACTGGAATATTCAAAGGTTTTGTATTAGATGCTTTC